>NW_019154141.1:1260417-1585808 GCF_002288905.1 Enhydra lutris kenyoni | reverse complement strand
AGTCCCACATCGGGCTCCCAGCTCCATGGGGAGTCTGCTTCTCCCTCTGACCTTCTCCTCCCTCATGCTCTCTCTCACTGTCTCACTCTCAAATAAATAAATAAATAAAATCTTTAAAAAAAAAAAAAAAAGAACCACTCCTCTTCCTACCACATGGAGAACGCAGATCTTCGACGAGAAAGAAGAAAGCTCATGTGCAGAACAAAACAATGTGATGTGTGTTCCGCACCTAGACTCTATCCTCCCCAACCTGATTTTTGATATTTCACTCTTTTGTTTGGGTTTATTTCTTTGCCCCAAATCCTTCCAGTAAATTCTTCTTTGGACCCATGCTAGTTCCATGTATCTATCACTCGCGATGAAAAGGTTATGAACTCCCAGACTATGTGCAAAGAGGTTGTGACCAGAGAGCCATGGGCAACCATCAAGGCGGGACGGCAAACGTCATGAGGGGCACGCACGCATTTTAAAACAGACGGATACTTAGAGGGTATCTTCTAGCTAGAAATCCACCAGGTTTTGGAAGATGTTTTAATAAACTGGAACAAAAAAAGCAAATGTTCCTGCTCAGAATCCCCTTCTGCTTAGGGCATGCTGGTTCCATTACAGGTGGCTCACCATAGCCAAGGGCATCCCCAAGGGCACCATGGAAAGAAGGTAGAAGCTGCTCAGAAGAAACAGCTTTGACTTAAACCAGCAACTCATCTCAGTGTTAAGAAGAAGTGTTGAAGTTGCCTGGCCAAGGCGGGAACGGACACAGAATGACAGAGAAGAATCTAGAAAAAGATCAAGATTCGATCCATTGATGTTCAGAGTGATGGACGAACCCTAGAAAATGGGTGAATCATTTCAGTTGTAGAGTGTTTCTCAACTGTAATGATTATTTGTCCATTTCTTAGATGTTCTCTGTTGATCAGAAATATCATCCAGGAGAAAGATATAGGATGTGTTCTGTGTGTCCCCGACTCTAGTTTTTGTATTATTCAGGGTCCTGATGGGATAGAGATGGCCCAGCCCAATTGTGGGGTTGATAAGAGTTTAAGGCAGGGACTGGGCACAAGGAACGGGTGAGGTTCAGGAAAACCTGAATGAATGAGAGAGAGTGCAGGGTCTCAGCACCAGCCAGTGATGCGGCTTGACCCCCACTAAGCCAGAGGAGACAAGGGGAACAATGGTTTCCAGCATCTAGAGAAGGCAGCTTCCCAGAGAAACCCCCCTGCTGAGAGCTGTGGCTGCTCTCCTCTTACTGTTCTCCTCTTGCCTGTTGTTCCTCTGGCTACTGAATCCAACTGGAATCCAGAGACCAAGAGAGCCTGTTGATGTCATCCAGATAGGGTAGCTCTTGGGGCAGGGAGCTGGGTGGGGATAGGATCACGACAAGCCAAGGGAAGAGATCCAGCCCTGTGTTCATTCCCCCCATCGGCGAAGCGTTAGAGTGGAAAGCTAGCAAGACATCGCAGCCCTAACTCCCTGTTCGAGCTCCAGAGTTCCATTTCCAACTGGCTATTGGGTACCTGCTCCTTGGGGTCCTGCTCACACCCAACACATCCAAACCACCACTGCTCATCTTGCTGCTAAATTCTGATCCTTCAGTGGATCCTTCCCTGACTTGGCATGTTTCTCCAGCTCTGTCCTCCTGGCCACCCAAGCCAAGAGCTCAGCGCCCCTCCACACTGTGGTCTCCCCAGTTCCTCCCCTCCCCCCACCTTACCGCCCACCATCTTGCCCACCGTTTCTCATTTGTTTCTATCTTGGAGGATCCCCTTCTAACTGGTTTTCACATCGCTACTGTCTTCCCCTTTAAATGCATCTTACACACCATAGCCTCATTAATTAAAACCCAACACGGACCTTAATTCATCTGCCCAGGACTTAACTGAGCGGCCCCTCCTTGCTCCCCAAATATGCTCCAAGCCTGCCTGCCACATTTTCTCTGCTAAAGCTTTTCCTTTGCCTGGAGGAGGGACCCCCCCCCTTCACTGTTACTTCCTGGAATCTAACCTCCCTTCATGCGACCAAAGATTCTGATCTTTTCCTTCCTCCGTTCTCCTGGGATATTTTGTCTGTACTCCTATATAATAACCCTAATCCATGAGAGTTCTTACCACTTTGTAAACTTGAGAGCAAGAATCATGCCCTATTCATTTCTATCGTTGTCCCCAGTACCTAGCCAAGGGGCTGGCGTGGTGTAGATATTTTAATACCCACACATTGAATGAATGAATGTGACTATCAATTGGGATATTTGCCAAGGACCCAGGGGGCAATATATTTCTTGTTCTGTCTCCACAATAATACGGATCAAGTTCAGCCCTAACGAGCCCCACATTGACTGCGGCACATATGACTAAGCCCAAGATATACTTGAACTTTATGGAAGTACTTTCCAAACAGCTTTATAGCATAGCCAGGCACACAAGGTTGGGAATAGATATCTAAAGATTTATTGGATCGTTAAATGAACTGGGGTACAATGGCCATTGTGTTCTTCTACACAGTGAGAGAGAGACCCAGGGCACCTAAACCATCCCCAGGGTAAAAACCAGCCCTCAGGCTCCATGTCCTCTGCAACTCTCCGAAAAGTGGCCCTTGAGGTTTGGATGAGGCAGCAGGAAGAGTCTGAAAGCCCTGAGTCCACGATGGTGGGTGTAGGTGGGAGGAGGATGGAGGGGGGCGGCGGAGGAGAGAGGAGAGGAATTGTCAAAAGTGCGGTGATTTAGTGTCTGTCTCTTTTTCCTCCCTCCCTCCCTCTCTCCCTCCCATCACCCTGCCTCCTGCACAAGGAACTATTGAGAAGGGACAGAACAAACGCTCCCTTATGCAGCTCCCACGGCGTCTCTGGGTTTGTAGGAGACAGCTGCCTGTAGCACGCTATGGTTACTCATTACCCGGGTTCCCAGGCAGGAAAAGGAGCAAACTTAATAGACCTGAACTAACCCTCAGCTCAAATACTCCAGCTGTAAATAAATAAATAAGTCAGGTGTACCGGGACTCAGGGGACAGGGGTGGGGGAGGGGTGGCGGTGCGATGGCGGGGGAGGGGATGGGAAAAAAACAAGAGTCTCTGGAAGAGGAGGGGGAGGAGGAGGAGGAAGGCAAACTCCCTTTGGAGAAAGGACAGAGGGGCGCTTGTGCTGGTGCCCGTCCTTGCCTGCAGCAGAGCCTCGGGTCTCAGCAGGCCACTCTCAGACGTCGCAGAGAATGAGGACTTTGAGGGAAGAGAAAAGAAAGCCCCATTTTGCCAGCTGCCATGCCCAACCCTCTGCAGCCCGGGTTGCTTCTTGAAATTACCAACTGCCACCATGTTGGTGGGTGGGAGAGGCTCTGTGAGGTGGAGAATGAGCTTGGCTTTCCTCCTGGCCCCCAAAACAAAGGCTCCGTCCTCTGCCACCAAGGTGCCCACCAAACAGATTGGGGGGACAGGGATGGATGGAGAGTGTGAAGGGATGAGAGGCAGGGCAACGGCGGGCACAAAGACAGCCATACCCCCCAGTTTAAATATATCAATACCACTGGTTCTCAACAGGGACATCTGCCCTTCACCCAGGGCCCGTTGGGCAATGTCTGGGGACATTTTTCATTGTCGCTTCTGGCAGGGGGGCAGGGGAGCGGGGGTTGGGCTGGGTGGCGGTGGTGCTAGCGTCTGGTAGAGACCACGACGCTGCCCCCTACAACACAGAACAGCCTTCCACAAGACAGAACGGTCCAGCTCCACATGTCACGATGCTGAAGTTGAGAAGTCCTACCATCACTCTCCAGTCCCGAGCTCCGTCCCCAGCCGTGGCCACCTCGAATTTTATAGACGGCATTGATCAGCCCGCCAGCCCATAATAGTTCCATAAAGCCCCCCTCTCCACCCTGTTCTTCCGAATGAATGAGGGAGGATGATGCTAGAACTGCACGTGCAGTAAGACATCGACTTCCTTTGGAGTCACTCTGGGAACCGAACCAGAGAGCAAGCACAGCCCCCGTCCCCGGGGGGCGGGGGGGAGACACAGTCACAGCGGCATTCCAGCATTCGGGCATTCTGCAGTCGCTGCGTGATCATTGAACAGCCTGCCCGAGGAATTTTGGGACCAAGGGGCTGCGGCCACCTAGCATGCTGTTTCCGAGTCTCTGCCGACCCTGAGGTCCAGGGACGCTGCGTCCGGGGTTAATTTTTTCCTACCGTATTTGTTGATCCCCAGTCAATCAATCTCACACGTGACTCTCATCCTCGCAGGGGCCTCAATTTAATAAAGTCCGCGTGGGCAGGGATGGTCCCCCGTCACCCTCTCAAGACCACTGCAAGGTTAAATGAGCTCTTTCTGAAGTGTAAAGTGCTCCCAGCAGACCTCCTACAAGATGAAGCCTGACCCAGTTCCTGAGGCCAAGTGTGCAGTAAGTGTGGACGACCTTAACGGCCAGGATGACATTTGTTTTCTAGTGTGCCTGTGGCAACCAAGCCTTGGCGGTCCGGGAGCCTCGGCAGGTTCCGGGAAAACCATCCGACCCAGCTGTCCCAGGGGCAGATGACCTGCAACTTTCAGGTCAAATGCCAGTTCCTCAAAGGAGGGTGTGCGCATAGGTGGGAGAAGGTGAGGCATGTGTGCACGGGGTGTGTGCAACGTGTGTTCACCTGTGTTGTATATGTGGTGATGCGCACGCATGGGAGAGGAGTGTGTGTAGGACCATAGACGATAGATGTCAGAACAGGAGGACCAAGGAAGACTGCAGAGAGAAGAACTGTCCTAAAACATCTCTGATGGGTACCTTTGGGGACACAGGATATCCAGAGCCTAGAAACTCTCAATAAAGACTTGTCCGAGTTCAGTGCCTGTCTCGGCTGCTTTGAAGCTATGTGAACTTGGGCAAGGTGTTCAACTTTTGTCGGATTCCATGTCCTCATCTCTATAAAGGGATAATAAAATCACCTGCCATGTGCCTTATGGGAATTAGGGATTATGGGTGATGTACCCGGCGCTGGGTTCATAGCGAGCGCTCGATAGACGGCAAATGCTCTGATTATCACTGCTTCGGGAGGAAAGTTCTTCCTCCAGTCTAACCCAATGCTGCCTACTCCCTTCCCTGCTTCCCAGCGAAAGCCCTTCCCCCGGGTTGATCACCGTCTCTGCCTGTCAGAATCCTCTTGACTCCGGTAGCCTTTGGTGGAGATGTTAGACCCCCACATAGAAGGTGGGTCATCTGGTCCACCTGGTTCAGACTCGAAGGAACAAGGTAAGCTGATGACCCACCTGCCACCTCCAGGGCCCCCGAAGAGCCTTCCTTGATGGCCCGTCTGACTGCAAAGCTGGAGCTTCCTCCTTTTCCCCTACAGCTGACGTCGGCTTCCTAAATCCCCCAGATGCCTGATGACGACTTATTGCCACCATAAAGCAATGACGGGCCCCTATCACCCTCAATCAGCTCCGCCTGCCCTTCACCACCGGTTTGTCAAAGCCGCCCCTCCCTTCCCCATTGTTAGCTCGAAGCTTGCTTATCTGCTGCTGGAGACAGAAGTCTCAGGTTTAATTGTGGCAAATTAATTATTGAACTCTACAGCCTGCCTCCCCCCACGCACACATGACAATAGCCCCTATTCAAAGCCCAAGTGGGATCCACCGCCATCACAGACTAGCTAGGGTACCCTGCCCCACAGGGGGCTGGAGGCAGTGGAGGGAAGGGAAACTCTTCCTCCAGAAGCCTCTCCCAACCCTTCTGTTCCAGTACCTCCATGCAAGAGCGGCTTTGTAAGAACACAGGCTGCTTCAAGTTCTTGCTTGCAAATCAGTAACTGATATTGCCTCGTAACTCACCAGTTTATCTCCTTGGATCTGCAGAAACCCTTGAGTCTGGTTCAGAGCAGATGCTTAACCTGTCTTGAATGGATAGATGAACACAGCTGAGCAACATCTCCAACCCAACCTCCTTTGTTCAGTGATAGTTGATAGATACAAAGTAATACATATCACGCTGTGTGTACCTGACAGGCACTGTTTCCAGCACTTTTTCCTCCTGATTCCCAGGGAGGGATTGTGGCCAGGAAATTAGGGACTAGGTTAAGTCACTTGCCCAAGGCTCTGATGAGTCGCAAATCAGGATTCAAACCCAGACAGAGTCCACACGCCTACGAATCACGACCTTCTGCTTCTGTGTGGGTGTTGCTACTCTTACTGCAACGGTAAGACGAGCCCCCGGAATCCAGCACCCAGCTTAACGAAGAGCTACAGTGTGACCAAGACCACTGCTATCCCCCGTGCGGTCCTTCCCAGCTGTCCAGCTGTCCTTCTTCCTCCTTCCCGGATGATTAAACACACCGAATTCTGGTTATTGTTCTCTTTATTTTCATTGCAGTTTTAATACATATGTGCGGATCTCCAAACCACACGCTACTCCGTTTTGTTGTTGAACCTCATTAAAATGATCTTAGGCTCCATGGAGTCTGCTGCTTCCCTCCCTTGAAGTCGTGAACATATTTTCTGAGATTTTCTTCTCCGTTCCTCTACTTTTTCTGCTTTTCTTTGTTCTGACACTCCTGGGTATAATCTATGCTGTCTTCATTTATATTGAAGGATATATTGGTTGCAAAGCTTTACAGTATGTAAGAAGAGTTCCTCATCCATCCTTTCTTTTGGGTACGTAACCCTTACTTTCTCCTTTTTCGAACAACGGGGAAGGTTCTCTACAATGAGGACCATAAAATAAAAGGGGACCCAGGCTGACACAGGGTATCTGGGCACTTTGGGCAGACTGGGAATGTCACTGGGCACCAGGTCAGTATCTCTTGGATGTCGGCCTGTGAGATGACCGACAGCACAGGACTTCAATGGTCAAGTGGTTAAGACTGGGCTTTGGAGCCAGCCTCCCCTGGGCTGAATCTCCTCTTATTAATAAAAGTTACTGGCACAACAGAGTTACAAACATTAGAATGCTATTGTCTTCTAGTAAGAGGCATTTATTCCCACATTTGTAGGACAGCAGGTTGACTGTGGTTCTGCCAGACTGGGATAGACTCAACTGGGCAACTTGACATTGCCTGTTGGCTGAACTCAGATCCTGGGCCACGGGTTGATATCTACAGTTATCTACTGCTGCCTAAAACACCCTCCCCCTCCACAACTTGATGGCTCATAACAACCATTTCTTTCTGATGATGATTCTTGGGGCTGGCTGGGCAGATCTACTGATCTTGCCCCAGGCTCACTCCTGTGTCTAGGCTCCAAGGTGGTCTCTCTCACATGTCCAGCAACGAGTGCTGACGATCCTTAGAGGATCACCGGTTCTCTTTCATGTGCCTTCATTCATCAGTAAGCTAGACTGATGTCTGTACAACATGGGGGGCTCGGGGTTCCAAAAGAATGAGAGTCTAATGAGCCAGGTCTGTTCAAGGGTCCTGAAATCCACACATATCCCTTTGGCCACATTCTCCTGGTCGGAGCAAGTCACAAGGTGGCCAGCCCAGGTTCAAGGCAGGCCGGGCAGTAGAAACATCCTTCCCCTCCTGATGACACAAATGGCGACTTCACATTACAAAGGAACATGGGTTCAGGGTCGTGTGATTCATGAGATGGGGCAAGACAGACTGTTAATTATCAACATGGTCCACCGTAGTTGGGTTGAGATCTGCACCACTTGTGTTCTTCTCTGGATCCAAGACTGAAGGGCCAGAAGAGACCTGGGATATGCTGTTCTCGAGGTAGACCACAGGAAACCAAACCAAGCCAAACCTTGAAGCCTCCTGCTCCTGGCATGGTCACTGACATTCCACTGGCCAAGGCAAGTGATGCGGCCAAGGCCAACATCCATGGTGCAGGAATAGCGGGAGGGGGTGGGAGAGTATATACAAACAACACAGGAACCCACACTATGACGGGCCCGCTACAATGTACAATGCTTAGTTCTTGCCGGAAAAACGTGGGCTAACTCCTCCCTTTGAGAGTTGATTCAGACAGAGGGACTGAATAAACTCATCCTGGTTTGCCTGGGCCTCTCTGGGTTTTACTTTTTTTTTTTTTTAAAGCATCACTTTCTCCTTATTTATTTATTTATTTATTTATTTTAGATTTTATTATTTATTTATCTGACAGACAGAGATCACAAGTAGGCAGAGAGGCAGGCAGAGAGAGAGAGGGGGAAGCAGGCTCCCCGCTGAGCAGAGAGCCCGATGCGGGGCTCGACCCCAGGACCCGAGATCATGACCCAAGCTGAAGGCAGAGGCTTTAACCCACTGAGCCACCCAGGCGTCCCCTGGGTTTTAATTTTTTTAAAAAGATTTTATTTACTTATCTGAGAGAGAGAGAGAGAGCATGAGCAGGGGGTTGGGGGAGCAGCAGAGAAAGAAAGAGAAGCAGGCTTCTCACTGAGCAGGGAGCCTGATGTGGGGGCTCGATCCCAGGACCCTGGGATCATGACCTGAGCTGAAGGCAGACGCTCAACCGACTGAGACACCCAGGCACCCCGGGACTCTCCTGGTTTTAGCACTGAAGGTCTCATATCCCAGGACATCCCTCAGTCCTGTGTGACAGTTTGGGGACCAACAACCTCAACGACCCCCTCAATTCTCCCAACAACCCCCAGCTAGGTATTATGAAGTTGATGATTATCCATTCAACTCTGGAGCAAAAAGCAATTTCTCAGCAGCTACGCACACTGATGGTGGGAGAAACTCCGGCATCAGTCACCAGCTGCCCCACTTCTCCCAAACCCCCTACCTCCCAAGCCTTTCCCTCCTGAGGTCCTTGCTCCCTGGTCTTTATAAACGACCCTCTGGAGGTGAACAGGTATTCGTAAGGAGAGAAACTGAGGTCCAGAGCAGCGGAGGCAGGCTCCTGGGATGAGGAACAAGGAGCTCTCAGGCCAGGGTGGAGCAGAGAGTGACACAGGAAAGAGGGTGGCTAACCTCTGGAAGCAGAGAGACTAGCCTATAAGTAGGTGGAGCCCCCGGCAAGCGCGGCACAACACGGCACAGCGCGGCATAGTCCCAGGTGTGGCTGGGACTGCCTGACCCTCACCACTGTGCTTCCCTCCCTCCTGTAACTTCATAACTTTGGAAAGGGCCCTGTGCAGATCCCCATCCTGTCCTCTGTCTGACTTGCCTACAGTGTGACCCGCAGCAAGCCGTCCACCCTCTCTGGGCCTCAATTGCCGTTGTGTATGCATCAGCTCCCTGACCTCCCAGGACTCGGGGGGAAGGCGAACGAGAGAGCTGCACGCTGGGATGGAACGGGAACCCCAGGTCCTGGTTATGTGTGTCCATCTAAAAGTCGCCCATCTTCTTGGAGCTGTGTTTGCTCTTGAGGGTGAACCACAATTCTTGTCATATGCCTTCGTCAGGCTGCCGTGACAAAATACCGCAGACTTGGGGGTGGGGCTTAAACAACGGACATTTCCTCCCCAGGCTTCTGGAGGCTGGAAGTCTGAGACCAGGGTGCCGGCTCGGTCAGGTTCTGGGGAGAGCTTTCTTCAAGGCTTCCAGAAGAACGCGTTTGTGTGGGTGCTCCCGTGGCAGGGAGAAACGGCACCTAAGATCTCTCTCTCTTCATCTTCTTATGAGGCCACCAGTCTCGGATGAAGACACTGGCCCAGGACCTCACTAAACCCCCATCACCCTCCTGGAAGCCCAGTCTCCGAAGAGTCACACTGTGGGTTCGGGCGTCCACACATGCATTTTAGGGGCACAATTCGGCACACGACACCTTGGGATTCTTACCGCTGTTGGATCACATACAATAGGCACGTGACCCAGCTCGGTCCCCCGAAAGGCACGACCATGCCAGAGAGAGGCAGGGCGTGGTGCTCGCTGGCACGTCGGTGAAGCGGTGCGTGCGCTGATTGGGATCGAGCTGATGGGGGCAGGGGCAACGATACTGAAACACCCTCCAGATCTCCTCCCGGTTCTCTCAGGGAGTCCCTACTCCCAAGGCCTGGGATTGCCACTCCGGAACCCCTGTCCTGGACCCTTCCGAGGGCATCTGGAGGACAAACACCTTCTGATCGGAATGTTTTCCAAATACTCAACATCTGGAAGGACCTGTAACAAAGGCCCCCTTTGTGCAGCCGGGAAACGGGCGGGCAGTAAAACAGTGCCAGACCCCACAGCGCTGGGAAGGGCAGGGGCGCGGAGTGGGTAAGGGCTGTGGGCGGATGGGGGTGCTGGGGCGGGGGGGGTGCGGTGAGGGAGACCTGGGTGAGCATGAGGTCAGCAGGAGGTGTGCCCGGGGTCTCCCTAGGGCTTCCCACGTGCTGGGTGCTCTTCTAAGAGCTCTGCCTTTAGCGCCTTCTGCGTAGACGAGGAGACAGATGAGGTGGTCACAGGGAGGGAAGCGGGCGTAGCCAGGAGGCTGTGCGCGGAGGTGCAGAGAGCGAATAGAGCAGACGGGTGGGGAGCGAGGCAGGAGTTCACGTGACAACACGGGAACATTCTTCAGGTCTGGACAGGGCGAGGCAGAGGAATCACCCGTGCTGGAATGTTCGAAGGGGACACTGTCCCACCCCGTGTCTAACCAGCTTTCTTCCCCCCACTTCCTTGGAATCGTGTGCTCGGAAAGCAGGCACCGGCCCCCTTGCAGAAGCCTCCGCTCCCTTTGTTCCAGCAGGTGGCTGTGCATACGAGTCTGCGCACCCCCAGGGGCTGACGGGATCCTGTAATAACAGACCACGGAACGCTGTGGCTCGTCCCACACACCCTACAGCAGGCAAGCACACCCCCTGCCTCCGGCCCCTGTGTGCCTGCGGCTCCAAGGCGGTCCAAAGACACAGGAGGAGCCCCCTCTGGGCAGAGCTCCTTGGAGACTGAAGGCCCCTTACGCCCCAGTCCCTACCGAAAAGCCAGGCATAGGGCGCTGCCTCCTGTTTCTTCCAAAAAGCACCTGACAGTCCGTCCAGGCAGGGCTCACGGAAGCTCACAATGGCGGGACTGGGATCTGGTCTCAGGGGATCTGGTCGCAGGTGGGAGGGGGCTGGACCAGCTCGGGGGGGGGCTTATTAAAAACACAGATTCCCAGGCCCTGTTCCAGACCCATCCAATGTGCAGGAGGGGGTGTGTGGGCAGGAACCTGGGAATCTGCATTTGGAAAACTCTAGGGGTGATTTTTAAATGACCATTCCAGTGCAAGAGCGTTGGTCCGGGATCACGACCCGGTCCCCGGGAGCACAGTGTTTATGAATCAAAGGCACGTGGCGTTTCATTCGATTCTTAGACACCTGTAAGCCTTCTCCTTCCTCAGCATTCACCAAGTCCTTTCCCACCTACATTTTTTACATCTAATCGCACCTGTGTAAGCCTCCTTCCCCGAGAAGCGTATTGATCACAGACGATACGCAGGCGAGTTCACCGCGTACTATCTCAGCTAACAGTCCTCTGAGCTACACACAGGATGGGAGCTGCCAGAGGAATAGAAGACAACAAGGAGAAAGGAGGTGGTAGGAAAAGGGGTTTGCAGAGAGAAGACACTCCCTAGGCTCCTGGCTCTGGGGAAGCAATACGCCGACTCCTTGTGTGTCCTGGTCGTTTCTGTACAAGCAGATACAGTCATCAAAACTCAGAACCGCCACATTTGGAAAAATTTTACGAAAATCTACTCTTGTTTTTCTAGATCTCCTTGTGGCGAGGACTGGCTATTTTACTTATTTCTGACCAAGGAGACATTACAGGAAGACTGCTCTAGGAAATCTCTCTGGCTTTCTTGATGAACGGGAGGGAAGCTGCTGGCGCTGACCTCCCCTCTCTTCTTCCAGACTTGGATAGTGCATTTGTTTCCAAGGCCTGCCACAAAAAAATGACCACAACGTCGGCAGCTTGAAACAACAGAACCTTCTTCTCTCACGGTCCGGAGACCAGAAGTTCAAATTCAAGGTGTCGGCAGGGACACGTTCCTTCCAAAAGCTCTAGGGAAGAATCCTTCCTTGCCAGGTCCAGCTCCTGGTGGCTCCTGACAGAACCTGGCTTGTGGCAACATCACTCCAATGTCTGCTTCTATCTGCACGTGGCCTTATTCTATCTCTGTGTCCTCCTTTCTCCCACTCAAGCTTCCAATGAAGCATCACCAGACATTGGGAGGAAGTCGCAAGTAGGACAGAGACCAAACAACACAATGGGGAGAAGGGAGAAGAAAGAAACCCAGGGGAAACTGAGGCAGGGAGTGGAAGAAAACAAAAACATCATAAAACCTACCAACTCCTTTCGTTATCACCCTGGGACAGACAGAAGAAGGTATTGCATCCAAGAAGTGAGAAGGCCATGAGAAGGCTTATCCCAGCAACACGAGCTCTTGGAAATGAAGAATGTGACCACATAAATTTAAAGAAAGGGGCAGAATTGGAAGATAATGTCGAGAGACAGAGACAGAGAAGGACATGGTAAAAATAAGAGGGGTGATCAGAAAGAGGGTCGAGCCAGAAGTTTCAAAATCCACCAAAAAGCAATTCCAAGAGAGAAACAGAAAAAATTGAGAAGAAACTGTGAGACAAATAATTTAAGAAAGCAGACACACGTTTCCAGGGCTGAAAGTTTCATGTCAAGGGCCCAGTATGATGAATGAAACCGGATCCACACCAATATCCAGTATCACAAAACTTCAGCCCGTTAGGAATGAAAAGGAGACCTTCCGAGGAGGGAGGGAGAAAGGGAAGAAAGGAGGGAGAGAGATCACATCCGGAAAACCAGAAATCCGAAAAGCATCCAACTACGTAACAGCAGCAGGGGCCTCGAGCTGGTAAGGGAGCATCAGCAGGGCCGACGTCCTTCTGGAGGCTTCAGGAGACAGTCCACCTGCCAGCCCTTCCAGCTTCGGACAGCTGCCTGTAGTCCTTGGTTCGAGTCCCTTCCATCCTGAAAGCCGGCGATGAGCAGGCAGGTCTTTCTCAACACATCCCTCCAGTGTCCTCCCCTCCATCCTCCACTCACACAGACCCCTGTGATGACCCTGGGCCCTTCCTGATATTCTAGGGGGACTGCCACATCTCAAGGTCAGCAGATTAGGAAGCTTCATCCTGCTGGCAGCCTTGCTTCCCAGGCCTGTCCCAGAAGACACTCGCAGGTTCTGCGGACCAGAGCGCAGACATCGTTGCCGGCAATACTAAGCATGTTACTGCTTTGTACAGAATCGGGGTCACTTGGTTTAGAAGAGGAAGAGTGGCTGTCCGGCAGGCACGTGCTGAGGATTCCAGCATGGAGTGGCAAGGGGGAGGCAGGGTCCCCAGGGACACCGCGGGACCCCTGCTCCAATCGCAGGCTGAACCTCGAGCACACTTCCAGTTACACGAGAGAAACTTCTCCTTATTTGGTTAAGACACTGCAGGGAGGTTTTTAGCCATGAACCCAGACCTAAGGCTAAGAGAACTTTCACTTCTCAAGGTAAGAAGTCAATAGATAGATAGTATCTGAAACCAAAATACGGAGAAATGCCAGGACAAGCATGGTATTGGGAAATCGGAGGTAAATATCAAAAGAAACATGTAATTGGAATTGAAAAAGGTGTTTGTGGGGAGCAGATCCACCGTTGAGGAAGAAGAGGGCAGAGCACGACAGACTCATTACAAATGTTATCACGCTGTTTGACTGAGTAAGCATTACTTACCTGGTACTTAATAAACTAACATTTTGATTTTTAAAATGATGAAAATGGTTTTACACATTTATGGCAACAACCCAGAAGATTTCAGGATGCCTCCCCCTTGACAATGCCCAGCAACCTGCCCTTTTCAGCTCGATTCCCTCGAGCTGGCTGGAAAGGGCAGGGAGTCAGGAGAGGACCCAGTTTCCCATCCCCCACAAGATGCCATTTTTAGGAGCAGAGCTCAGAAGACCAAGCTAAGAGAAGAAAAGCCAGGGGCCCGTTTCCAGGGAGAGGAGAGTGACCACGGCCAATCCTCTCTGCACATCTGCTTCTGTACGCCTGGCTCTGGGGAACACAGCCAAGATCTTAATCACCCAGCGTCGCTCTGGCACGCTGAGCGTGTGATACACCTGTCTCCACCGTCAGGCAAATGAGTGGGCTCACAGGCAGAGGCCTGCCCTGCCAAACAATGCTGCCCTTTGTCCCCGCCCAGAGCTCAGGCTTTGCAAGGAAGCCAAATCCATCAGCACTTGTCAGGGCCCTCGATGAACACAATGCAAGTTATGATCCACATTCTCCAGCAAAGCCCCAGGCCTGCAGCGGGCAGCTCTCACTGACACGCAAAGTGTCAATCAACCTAAAAGCTCGGGGTGGGGACCTGGGTAGGGGTGGGGCAAAGGGGGGGTGGGTTTGCTGGGCTCTCATCCCCAGAAGCCAATCAGGGCCAGGGAAGCTGGCCCTGAAACTCTGACACATTCTTTCTCAAAACCAGAGCCGAGAGAGGTGCAGCAAGAAAAATCATTTCTCCAGGCAGCCAGAGGGCTCTTCTAGCTATGGTACCAAGCATGACGCAGTGCGCAGCCCCAGCTCATGTGCCTGGCAGTTTAAAAAACAAAAAACAAAAAACAAAAAAACAACCCCGTCTGGAAAGAGGGAAACAGAAGGACAAATTTTCAAATGAGAT
Source organism: Enhydra lutris kenyoni (assembly GCF_002288905.1). Classification (NCBI taxonomy): domain Eukaryota; kingdom Metazoa; phylum Chordata; class Mammalia; order Carnivora; family Mustelidae; genus Enhydra; species Enhydra lutris. The sequence goes on along the minus strand of NW_019154141.1, from coordinate 1,571,310 downwards.
TCCCTACAAATACGACACCAGCCAGAAAGCTGTGCCACTGTCCTTTGCGGCCAGGGAGGAGACAGGCTCCCTAGAGCCTGGGGGATTTTGTGGTCTAACCCTGGAGGGAACAGTATGGCCGCTGTCCTCGTTAGTATGTGTAGTTCTCGACAAGTGCTGCAAATCATTCTTGGCCGTCTGGTTCTGCCTGGTGCCCCCTCCCTTCCCACTGTCCGTCCACATGCTGGGAGCCACTTGGCTAGGAACACACAATCACTTTCCCCCGGCAAACAAGTGTCCCACTGCCGACTCCTGGCTGGGATCTGGCTCTCAGCACCAAGGGAGGGCACGAGCACGGAGGGCGTGCTCAAACCTGCTGTCCCTCTGGGTGGGTTCATTGGCACAAGCTGCCAGGGCCACAGGGGCAAGGCAAGTTCAGGGTTATGATAAGGGCTGCTTGCCAGCCACACTCCCTGGGTCTCATTCCCTGTGCTTACCCCCACAGGCTTATTTAGGGAAAGGAAATGAGCCAATGAATGACTTTTGAGAAAAGCACCAATTCCTTTTAGAAATACGGGATATGTGAGCTAAATAATATCAGGTAAGATTTTACTGTTTTTAGCCCAAGGCCACCACTCGACTTAAAGACAGGGAATAAGGCATATGCAGTATTTAAAGCAAATTATATAATGTCACTTTTGGGGTATAATAATGGTATCAGGGTTGTGTAAAAAAAACAATCCTTTTCTTTTTTGAGATACATACTGACCTGTTTATGAATAAAATGAAACAAATGTCTGAGATTCTCTTCCTTCCTTTCCTTCCTTCATTTTTTTTTTTTTTCCAAAATAATAAGGAAGAGGAAGGTGAAGGGGGCCAGAGAGGTTGGCGGCTGCTGGAACCGCCCGATGGGCACAAGGGGGTTTGTGACACTGTTCTGTTTACTTTAGGTGTAGGTTCAAAATTCTCCATAATAAAATTTGAACAAAAACAACTTCTGAAGATCAAAAACACAGAGGAAAGACTAAATCCACCAACGTAAGACTTCAGTATCCATTGTAAAGCCAATGACCAGATCTGGCCTTGCTTGGTGTTGCCATTGTTGTTTTAACCACACAGCAGCAGGAAGGTGAGCCAGCTCCTGCGGGGCCGGACAGTAACCCGTTCATCATTTTTGGTGGGACGGCGGGGCAACATCTGGGGACATCCCCTCCGACCCTCAAAATACTTCTGCTACAGCACCAGATTGTGTCCCAGCAGAGATCAGATGGACTGAGGCCATTCCTAAACACGGGGCACATTTGGTCAAAGCTGTAGGCAGGGCTCGGAAGGAGGTTGTCGCAAAGACTGATGAGCAGGAGGAAGGGCAGATCGGCCAGGTATGATGGTGGCAAAGGCTTGTGTAATCCCCTTGCCGCCCTCGGTCATGCACCCCATGTAGTCTGAAGGACACTGTTCCCATTTCTATGGGCCGTTTGCCAGAGTCCCGTTTCCCATGGGTGCTCTGCTCAGGCTGCTGTTATCCACGGCCTCGTTTCCTCTGGCTATTTTGGTTCTTAGCGGATGATGCTGGTGGAGATTAAGATTAGAGGGAATATCAAAAATCACCCATCCACTCCCTGAATCGTCACAGTCATGTCCAAATGCGTAGGTGCTCTCTCTCCTTCCGGCTGGCAAGATCCTACCCTCCTTCTCTTACATAGACATATCATCCCCCGGGGCTGGCTCCATTCCTCTTTACACCTGCCAGCAAAATCTCTGTGAGGAGTGGGGCTAACCAACTCTTGGGGCCCGGGCAACACAGCGAGTCAATGACCCAGCGAAAGGCAAGGCATCAGGTGCTTATGGGTAACAGCCCCGGGGGCCAAACGGGCGGGACCCGCCTCCCCCATCAATGAACGTGGGGAGGAAATGAAAGCGGGTCTCCCGGTGGGAGGAGCCGGGGAGTGGGTGGTGGTGGCAGCCCCGTGCCCTGCTTATTTGCAGCACCTTTCCAAACCACAAAGCCCTGCTTGGAGCTCGTCTGCCAAGACCAAGCACCATCTGCCAGGCTATCAGCATTGTCATCTTACACGGACATGCAGTCAGCGCTGTGAATTCTCGAGGAGCTGCCTTCTTCGAGAACCCTGCCTTTGCCCACAGGCATGCCATCTGGTTGCTCGGGGCTACAGCAGCACAATTCTCCACTGGTGCCGATGATCCCCGTCTGGATCCCTGTTGATGTCCCCTTCTCCTTCTTCTTTACCCTGCCTCCGCTACCCCAACCCCAACCCGACGACGAGGTTAAACTACCCAGCCATCTTCACCCTTGTCTTTCACAGCCGGGAAACAAACGTTCAGAAGGACAGAGCTCATTGAGGACACGTTCGAACCCTGATGGCCGTGTCCTCCGCTCAGAGGCTGTCGCTGTGGCTGGTGCCCGGGTCTACCGAGAGTGGAGAGAGGTGGGTGCTCTCTGCCTGGTAGAGCTGTGAAGATGATGAGGGGAAGCTGGCAGTGGAAAAAGAACCTTTCAGCACCTGCAAAACTGATAGGGTTGTCAAGAAATCTATATTTGCCAAGAATTCTACATTAAACAAACACACACGCCTACCTCACCTCTCCTCCTAAAGATGCATAACCTATTGGGTAAAGAAACAGCTCTAGGAAGGAGGACGGTGTAGGTTCATGAACCTTCCTAGTTTCCAGAGCCTGGTCCACTTTAAGCCCTACCTCATGACCTGGGAGTCTATGTATCTCACAGCGCCCTGATGATTAAGTTTGGGTTCCAAAGCAAGAGAGTTAAGGCTTGATTCTGATCTACAAGGTTTTTGTTGTTGTTGTTGTTTTTATTATATAAGTCTATTTACACAAGGTGTGAGTGTACCAAGATACACATTAAAAAATCCCTGGGAGGTTGCTAGGTCCATATGCTCCTATAGGTCTGGTCGTAGACTGATGTTTGGTGATTGGTGGGGGTGACTGGTGATCCCTTCCTTCCTTCCTTCTTGTCTGCAAAGGACAGCCAATGGCTGAGACACTGACGACCACTGCCATGAAATATGTAACGGGAGCTGATCTGTAAGAGCTTCTAGACCAGGGGCGCCTGGGTGGCTCAGTGGGTTAAAGCCTCTGCCTTCGGCTCAGGTCATGATTCCAGGACCCTGGGATCCAGGCCCGCATCGGGCTCTCTGCTCAGCGGGGTGCCTGCTTCCTCCTCTCTCTGCCTGTCTCTCTGCCTATTTGTGATCTCTGTCTGTCAAATAAATAAAATCTTTAAAAAAAAAAAAAAAAAAAAAAGAGCTTCTAGACCAAACAAAAGAGAGTGAAAGACATTTAGGCATCTTGGTCTCCTCCCATGTCTGCTGGGAAACTGACACCCAGACTCTGAAGCTGTCTACTTAGCTCTGCTCTGCTAATGAGAGAAGATTGGGTAGGAGGGAGTCGATGTGTAGGCGACCCTCCCCTGTTCCTCCCCAGTTCCTGCCGCTAGGTCGTGTAAAGAAGCCAAGAGTTGGCCATAGCTCTGACCCACGGTTCTGGGGGATTAGCCCATGAACATCCCTCTGAGGAGGGCAGAAGGACCAGGATCCCCAAGATTCACAGGAGATAGTCCATCTCTCCAGATGGGCACCCCTGACTCCAGCCTCCCCCCTACTCATTCAACCCTTCCAGTTTTTCACTGCAGCACTCTGAAGTGTATGTGCGAGAGAGAGAATAAAGTCACATCCTACCCATGTCATCTGCTGCGTCACGCTTAGCCCGACTGATGAAAAGGACAACCATGAAGGTGTGAAATCAACTCATGTGACCTGGATTTATGAGCCCAGAGAACATGACAAAGGTGACAGGACGTCACTCCTGTGATTCTGCTACATTATACGAGACTCCCTCTTGTGAGCCCACTCCCGCCAAGGCTGGTTTGACGAAGTAAGCACCGAGTTGGGAAAGCCCACGGGCCAAGAAGTTGTGAGTGGCCTCTAGGAACCACAGGTGGCCCCTCGGAGCTAAGGGACGCCCACAGCCCACAGTCAGCAAGGAGCTAGGCCCCCCGTCCTCCAACTGCCAAGAACTGAATTCTGCCACCCACCCGCATGTGCCTGGAAGTAGACTCTTCCCCAGTCGAGCCTCCAGAGAACACAGCCCAGCCAACACTCTGACTGCAGCCTTGTGAGACCCTGAGCAAAGGATCCAGTTAAAACCACGTGCAGACCCCTGATCCAGAGAAATGGAAACAAGGATGTGGGCTGCTTTAAGCCACACAGCTGGTGGTAGTTATACGGCACCAGAAAACTAACACAGGGACCATCTCCCACCATGTTACCAAATATGACCAGCGCCCCCAGGGAAGAAATCTATAGATCCATGCACCATTTATTTAAGAGAATCAGGTCTTTTTTCTTTTAACCTATACTATGGACTTGTTAGCAAATGACCAATTTTATATTCACCATAATCTCACATAGTAAGTTTGAACAGCATTTTTGCTGAAGCAGCAGAAAGGGAGCAGGTATGATGAGATACAAACCCAAGTACTAGTCCTAAGACAGCTGACGGTTCTTTGCAATGGGACACCCTCCACAGTGCGGGGGGGACCAGTGTGGACCACAGACCCAGGTGCGTATCCAGCCCTAAATAGCCGAGCCTAAAGCTAAAAGGTCACAGAGGGGGGTACACCTCCAACACCCTTACTGTACACCTGGAAAGTAGAACCAAACTACGCTGAAGGGTCTCCCCTCACTCTGCATGCTCCCCCGGCCCCAGGCATGTCCTACCTTTTCCTTCTTCCCGACACATCCTAGACTTCTTGGAGGTCGTGGCTTGCCATCGGTGAAGGGACGTAAGGGAAGGCTTAGGGTTGCTGTTTCTGACCCTCGCTCGCTGGCAGCCAAGGGCCAGCCTTGCCCCTGCTTCCTGCGGGAAGAAGGGAAACGCTTCTTCCAGGAGCCTTCCAGTATGCCTCCCGCCCACGGACACGCGCCCACCCCTCGTCACAGCTGCGGGGGCGGGGCTGCGTTGGGAAGATGGTCACAAGTGAACCTGCTCAACACGACTCTCGAAGTTTTCTAAGATCCCCAAGCACTGTCAGGCAGGGCCAGTTACAGCTCGGGCTGTACTCACAGAAGGAAACTTACCTTAAAGCCAGTGAGGACCGAACCGCTGGGACGCTGGGATCAGGTGCCCCCTCCAAAGCCCTGTGCCTAATCGCGTGTGTGTGTCCTTTATTTTCCCCAAAGAGCGCTGCTTACATTGTATAAACTTCGGATCCCCCAAATCCGGGTCCACCCCTGCAAGGGACAAGCCTGCAGACAGCAAGGAGTCCCGGGAAGCCAGGGGTCCCTTGGGTGGAGCGGGAACCGCCTAGCCACAGCAGGGTAAGTTCTTTGCAGGTGGGCGGCCGAGAGGGGGCGGGTCCCAGCGCGTCCTGGGAGCCCCGCCCCCGCCCCGAGATCCCGCCCCCTCAGCCGCGGCCCCGCCCCACGCAGGTAAGCCGCAGTCTGCAGCCAGCAGAGCCAGCCCTGGGACCCGCTCCCGCTCCCCGCGTCGCGCCAGGCGCCCCCGGGTAGATCCGCCCGGCAGGCTCGCGGTGACCCAGCACCCGCCGCGCCCCAGAACGTGCGCCCGCGCAGGCAGCCCAGCCTCACGTGGCGGGGCAGGCGGGTGGCACCTGCGGGCCGGGCGGCTGACCAGGGCACATAGCCAAGGTGGGGAGAGGACCTGAGAGCTGGAGAACCCATGCCTGTGGCTTCCCAAGACCCTGTCGCGAGGCTCGGCCCAGGGGCGCGTAGGTAAAAATTGGAGGAACTGTATACACTTAAGGTCTGTGCCTTTGTTCTATGGAAGTCATATCTCAGCTTAGAAGGAAGGTGGTGGGGGGCGCCTGGGTGGCTCAGTGGGTTAAGCCGCTGCCTTCGCCTCGGGTCGTGATCTCAGGGTCCTGGGATCGAGTCCCGCGTCGGGCTCTCTGCTCAGCAGGGAGCCTGCTTCCCTCTCTCTCTCTCTCTCTGCCTGCCTCTCCATCTACTTGTGATCTCTCTCTGTCAAGTAAATAAATAAAATCTTTAAAAAAAAAAAAAAGAAGGAAGGTGGTGGGGGGAGGGGAAGAAGGACCCCCTGGGCTCCCAGGTGCTTCCAACTTTCACAGATTCAACCATTTATTAGAGGATGTTGGGGTGTAAACGTTGCACCCGGAAAGCTTTAGGGAGAAGGGTCTGGGAGGTCACTTTCTACCTCCTCAGCGCAAAGCAGAACCAAAGCTGCCGCTGCCTATCACTGCCTTGGTAGAGTAAGGCTTCTGGGACCTCACCTTCCTTGTCAGCAAAATGGGGCAATAATAATATGGAAGTCAAACTTCAAAACGGGGAGGAGGGTGCAACCTGCCTGTCCCGCCCCCAGTCTTCACCTAATGGCCTTTTGGTCCTTCCCTCAGAGCAGCAGGCTGGGAATGTCACTGACAGGTCCCCAGTGAAGATCCAGAGGCTAATACCTACCCCTACCTCTCAACTACGGTCACCTGGAATGAAGGGCCCATCAGAGACAAAGCCTTGGGGAACAGGTTTCCTCCATCCAACAGTCAGGAGAGGAGGACTGAGAGGCAGTGCCAGCAGCTTAGAGAAAACACACTTGTATGCTCCAGTCCTGAAATAGTAGCTCAAGGAAAAGACGGAAACCTAGAGATCTCTTACGACTGTTCTTAAATATCCTCTTACCTCTCGTGTCTGTGAGGCTGAGAGAAGTAGAAAGTCACCTGCAAAATCGGATCCTAGCGACCGGCTGAATGTCTGTGCTGGTAAAGTGACAGCCTTTCCACAGAAGGCACTGGTCAGGAAGGAGTGGGGTCCGGAAAAGCAAAACAGAGCTATACGGGAGGATTTGAAAACCTTGGAATTTTCTGAATTCTAAATCCTCAAAGAGCCTCCTTTGTCAGCTGAAACACACTGCCCTTCCTCCAGTCTTCTGAAACATTCTTGAAGACACTGTAAATGCTCTGCCCGAAGGAGTCACCCTGCAAGAGAAAGCCAGTTCTCCTCATACGCTACCCCGTACTGGCTCCAGAAATGATCAGAGTTGGAGCCCAGCATGCCTCCGAAGGAAGCGCAATGGCAAACTCAAACCGGGGACAATGAGTATTGGAAACCAACACAATTTCAGGATTTTTCTAATTTTACTGACGGGGAGGAAATATGTATAGGGATAGATTTGTCAACACGGGAGGGAAGAACGGAAGTCTAAATGAGTCTGGTTTTACTCACATATAATTTTTAGAGAGATCCTGGGGTTACTGTGCTAGCATGAGAAGCATGGGACTCTAGTTGATTATCCTGAAGTATCGCGTGTCATGTGTGACCCAGGATGCCCATTATGTATGGGCCATCTAACATACTCCTAGAATTCCATTACCATTTGGGAGAGGCAGAGAATGTGGAGCCAGGACACAAAGAATCAGGGTGAGTTTAGAGTTCATCCCCATGGTGGCGGTGGTAGAAGCCAGGAGAAGCAGTTTTGAGGAGTGGTTTTCAGTGTCCAGGGACCAGCATCGAGGGCTGTGGCACGCAAACCAGGCTGTTTTTGAGATGTAACTGGGTCATGGTCTCAGATCTCTAGCTTTCTTGGATCCAGCCCATTTTCGAAATCATTTCTCCTACCGGTCTTATGAGCTCCCAAGGGCCTTCCATTAAATTCCCGTCTAAGTTAGCTGGAGTTGGGTTTGTTGTTGGCAACCATGAATCTAACTAGCCTATCTCTTCAGGGCTCTTGCCTTTGTTTCTACTGATATTAGGTAGGGAGATGTTGGGACTAACTTTGGTTAACTCTCACAGTATCAACCCTGGCAAGAAGCAGCTTAGAGACGGAACACAGCTCATTCACAACAACATCCCCTTTATTGATATTAATCACAGTTATGAGGTCTTGTCCATCAGAAAGTCTGCATTATGTAGAACTACATACAAAGACATAAACATACTCCTACACCAACCAACAAACCCATTAATTTCAACCAGTCAGAACCTCTGAAGGTGTCTTCCATTGTGATCATCAGTGCTGCAGAAGAACATCCCCACGCCCAGCATAAGGTTGGCCTTTGAGGTCTTAGAGCATTCACAGAGCAGGGAATTCACCCTTGGAAGCAATTCAACATGTAAACTCAGATGGCCGGCACTGATAAACACAACACCCGAACGCCTGGGTCTTGGGCTGCCTGGCTGGCTGCAGAGCCCACTCGAGGTCCCACATGCTTCTCTGACCAATGAGGATGGCCAGCAGGCCTTAGCTCTGTTTGAAGCAGACAAATTTATTACCCCGTTGGAGAAACTACGTGTAGGAAGGAGCAGACTAGCTTCTAGTCTAGTTCAAGTCATCCTTTAGAGTCATTTCAGGATGATGACTTGGCTAAGGTTTACCCTACAAGGGGAATGTAAAAAAAAATCTCTCTTTTTCTTCTGACGCCTTCTTCCTTCTTCATCCTAAACAATCCGGCCAAACTCGAGCAAAGTCTGTGACAGCCTAAGGGTTCACGGTCAGGTGACAAGTCACATGGTCAACAGGGAAGGACCTACTGCAGATTCCAAATGTTTTTCTCTCAGTTGGGTTAGCTTAAGTGGCTCGATCCATAACTACCTGAGGGTCTCAGTTCCAGCCGTCTGCTGGTGTCCCCGAGTCTCTGGGAAAACTGAAGGCTATAAACTTACCAAAATAAATGTCTAGAGGACTTGGACACCATGACAAACCCTTTTGTTCCGGAATCTGTAGAAAGCAGAGGTCTCTGATCATAGTTCATAGTTGCCTGAATTCCCTAATTCCCTTAACATCAATAGTGTCAGACATCTTTGCCTTAAAAAAATGTAAAAAGGAAAGAAAGACTAACCTATTTCCTTCCCTTTGTCTGTGTCCCCTCCCATACAGCATCTCCCTCGGGGGACGCAGAGGAAAGGCATATTCCTCTTGGGCTAGCTGGATCTTGGAGCATGGGTTGCTCTGTCCATGACGTTCTAGTTCCAGTCTCATGAGTAGATGACCACTAGTGAATGATCAGGAGGAACAGAGGAGAGATGTCCTGGCCATTCTGCTCCGAGTCATGAGGCAAAACTGCTTAGGAGGCTTCTCTCCTGGTGGCTTGTTTGCTCCTGCAGGTGGTGACCTTGAGAAGCTACCACTGAGCCCAGCAAGAAGACCAAGGGTGGGACAGCAGAGACTTCCCTGATCTGCGTGTCCTTGATAATCCCACCGAAGAAAGGTTCTATACAGTGGCCGAACAAAAATCTGGAGTTCCATGACACCCTGATATTCTAAATAAATCCAAGATCTCCCTCCCAAGAACAGTAAAAATTATCTTATGATCATCAGAGTCGATCAGGATAATGAGATGAAAAGGCAAGAAAGGAAAAGTGTTTTAACGTAAAGAAAGAGGCTTGTGGTCTCACTGAAGCCGACCCTTGTGGTATCCTGGCGCCGCTTTTCCTGGGGTCCAAGGCCTCTCAGCCCTAGCCCAGGCCAACGTCGAGGGACATCATCACCACGAATCCCAGGATGGAGGCCCAGGAGGCCAGTTTCCCGTTACCACTAGGAAGGAAGGGAAGGAAGACCTTAATGTACTCCGGGACACCATCCAAGCTGAAAGCATCCTTTGTGAGGTCCAATTCCAACAGAGAGTACACACCACTCTGATTAAGAAGAACATTAATATTGACAAGTAACATTTCTTGGGGTTTGTTATATGCCAGGCAAACTAACTCATGTAACCCCAAAGAGTGATCACATGAGATTGGTCCTGCCACGATTCCCTTGTTACTGGTGGGGAAACTGAGGCATACAGCAGTAACTTGCCTAAAGATACCTCTCATGGCTCTGGAATATATGCTTGAATAATTAAATTCTTGACGCTATTATTGAGTCTGACCTTTTAAACTGGCCTCAACATCATTTGACTATAAAAACCAAATGAAACAAAGAAAGGGAGGCCCTACCCCCTGACACCCGGCCCACAGCAACACAATGAGACTATGATGGATAGCTTTGGCTATCAGAGCTCACCTCTCCCCTCATTCCAGCCCCAGAAAAATCCAGAAAGAGAGGGGTGGGAGAGAAAGGGACAAGACACAAAACTGATCATCTGGGTGAGTGGAGTGTGAATGCTCCTGCCTAGTGTGATGGGTCCGTCTCGCCAACCCCCTGCCCCTTGCTCCGATCTCTTTCGTTTCAGACAGCACAGCTGAGAGGGGGTGGGGATGATCTTGGGAGGGGGCAGGAAGGGGTGGGAGCAAAGATGAAGAAAGGGAAGATCTGGAGGCTAAGGCCCTGGGACTGGGAAAGTGTCCAGGGGCAGATGAGGGACGGTTCGCTCTCCAACCTGATCTGAGCCTCGGGGATGATGTCGTCCATGACCACATAGACCATGGCGCCAGCAGCAAAGGCCAGGGCGTAGGGCAGAAGGGGCTCAGCCAGCACCACGGCAAAGGCACCGAAGACCCCAGCCAGCGGCTCCACCATGCCGCTCAGCTGCCCGTACCTAAGGAGAGACCAGAGACACGTGCAACCACGGGCAGGGCCAAGCAGACTGGCAGCCAGCGCACTCAGACTGCTGACTCAGCCCCAGAAAACAGAGGAATGAGCCACATCATTCCACGTCGAATCTGTGCCTGGCTGTGCAAAAGGACTGTGTTGGGTGTTTGGCCCCCCTCCTTCTTCCCCGACCTCCTCCGACACGGCAGGTGCCCCCTCCCGCGTGTCCTGTAGGGTTTTAAGTTTTCCGCATTGTCTGTTTTCCACAATAGCATTATGGAGCTCTAATTCACATACCACAGGGCACACCCGTTGCATGTGTACAGTTCGTGGTTTTAGCATAGTCACAGGGTTGTGCAACCATCACCACTACCTGGTTCCAGAACGTTCTCATCACCACAAAAGGAAACCCCATACCCATTCACAGCCACTCCCCCCCCCAACAGCTCCCAGCAACCACTCATGTGCTTTTTTGTCTCTACGGACTTGCTTATTCTGGGTATTTCATATAAAGGGACTCATGCAATGCTGGCGTATTTCATCTCACAGAATGTTCTCAAGGTGCGTCCGTGTTGTAACACATATCGGCGCTCGCTTCCTCTTATGAGTAATAGCCCGCTGCGCAGGTATACCACTTGTTCTCTACGCATTCGCCAGCCGATGCCGGCATTGTCCCTTGACCGGCAGGACACTGGTTAGGAGCGATAGGGACGTTTCCCAAGGATGGCTGTGCCCGCTAGGTTTGGGGGTTCGAGCCACCTCTGCACTCCTTCCAAGGCAGATGCACCCCTGCCCCTCTGCTGAGGACCTACCTGGCCAGGTGTCTACGGAGGGTTGGTTCTACACTACCCCCATCTCAGATTAAGGTGAGATTTCTTCTTCTTCGAGGAAAAAAAAAAAAAAAGAATCCCTTTATTTGAGCAAGTGAGAGTGGGCCTCTGTTGCTTGAAGTCACAGGGGCCCTCATGAAAACAGCAGCCCGCGGGAACCCTGAGGATTCGGAGAGCAGGAGAGAAGCTGGTACCCAGTTCCGGTAGCTGAGCCCAGCCAGCTGTTGGGTTGAATACCAAAAGACAAGAGAGCTGGGACATCTTTCCCATGATCCCTGGTGTGGGCATCTGGCGAGATATACTGCCTGTGAGCCTCAATCTCTCCGACTCTCCTCAATCTCTCTGTGAGCCTCAATCTCTCCAACTGTAAAATGGGGCTAGGGAAACCCAGAAGTGCCCAGGGGCATTTTCCTGCTCAGTGGGCCTCCCCAGTGACAGGACAGGACTGTGAAGCTCCCTCCCCACCGTTTCTCCCTGAGCAGGAGCAGACAGTTGGCATGGGGGAGACACTGTCTATACTGCAGGACCCTCTAAGGGGAACACCACTTCCTGATTTAGGCTGTGTAGATGGGCCAGCAGACCTTCCAGCTCTGTGGTGCGTGTATAATTCCTGGCCTTGGCTTTGTCACTTCGGGGAAAAAAAGTGAGTTTGATATCAAGCCCAGACTGGACGAAGAAGAAATGAAGTTTAGTCTCGGGGGTCCACACGCTGACCGTGAGGCCCCCCCATTCCCTCACCTCCTGTCCCATGGTGCTCCCCATATGAAATGACAGTCACAGCTTTGGGGCTCCTGGAACTCACATTCAAACCAAATCTTTAAGGCCACTTGCCCTGCCCTCGCCCTGTCCTCTGTTCTGTAGACGCCAGCAATGGAGAAAGAAACAAAAGAGTAAAATAAAATAATTTAAGTATGTGTAAGAACTTGTAAGTCATAAGGTCCCATAAAATGGAAGGCATTTCTAAATTGTTGTTATTAGCAGTCTTTTAAAATGCCCTCACTGAACATTCTAGAGCAGTGATTATTTCAACAAAGAGGTATTCTGGGGCTCAGAGTCCTGAGTTGAGGGCCAAATTAGACTTCTGGTCTCAGAGTCACCACCGAGAACTGGTCGTCTGACACTCTGGGCCACGGTTCTCCCCTCTGAAAACTGAGGACTCACCTTACATGTCACTGAAAAAATAACATTAAGGAAAAGACGAGAAAGGCCACAGGGACTATGAAAACATGAAGTTTTCTGAGTGTAAGAGGCATCATCTCCCAGACCCTACTAACATAGTCCTGGTCTTCACGTTGACAAGGGCTCTGACCAGGGCCAGTGTCATGACTCTTGGGGACTGGCTGCGGTCAGATGGGCCTACATAAGGGCATGTGACATTGAGAGTAGACCCTACCCAATGGGGGGGAACCCAACACTGGGAGGGCGTGGCTGGAGGCATTCTGAAATAGGAAACATGACCACTGGGGCTGGTTGATGTAAAGGTCGAAGGTCAAGAGATGAGTTTCCTGAGCTTCCTTCTACCCCTGGGGGTGCACGATTCAAAGAGACGGTCGCCCTTTTAGCAGACGCTCCCGGGCCACTTCCGGGATAGAAGAGGTGGCTGTCGGAGAAGGAAGCCCGTGCGAAGCGCTGCTCTGAGCTTTTCATCAGACACGACCCCCGCCCCCAACAGTGGACACTGTGGAGCACTTACCAGAAGGCTCTCCAGGGGGAGAAGCCAGCCCCTCGCAAGGGAAGGCTGACAGCCAGGCCCTCTGGGAAGTTCTGGATCCCGATTCCAATGGCTAAATTCCTGAAAGAGCAAGAAGGCACATGAAGGCAGCGCCCGCACACACACATACACACACACACACACACACACACACACACACAGGACCCCCGGCCTAGACCCAGGGCCGTTCCTTGGGCATGAGAGATCCAGGTGAGACCTGCGGCAGGTGCAGGAAGGAGAGAGGTTAGGGCACGAGTGGAGGTGCAGGACACCGGAGAAGAAGGGGCCGACGCAGACCTGGTCCCCAGGGATGTTTGATCTTTCTGGCACCACAGTGGACAGAGAACGTGCTGGCCGGGCATGAGGGTGACCTGGGGGTCTGCCACGGTAGCTGCATAACTCTGTGCAAATCATTTACTGTTGGACAGCTCAGATCCTCATGAATAACACAGCCGGGCTTGCCCGGGAATGGTAACCTCTCCCACGAAGGACTGCGCACGGCCATGTGGCCCAGTGACCTCGTGCCTGGAAAGTCCCCAGCAGGTGTCAGGTGCTCGGAACATTGTGGCTTTATTCCCTAGCGGCATGGGGATGGGACATGGCATTTTATTAAGAAGCAACCTCAGAAACGGGACGCGGGAGTACTGAACAGAGACACCGATCTCCTGGGCTTGGCTATCCCGCCGACTCTGAGGGTCTGGCCCTGGCACCACACTTCTTTGGGCCCCTGTGGTGCTCACCGCGATCCTCTCTCCTCTGCTCCTGTGGGATATAGAGGGGCTGGGCTCTGGGAAGTGGTCAGGCTCAAGGACACACTGCCCACTGTCTACAGAGGGTGAAAAGGACCAGCCTTGGAATCAGGGTCAAGAGTCTCACTTCTCACTTCTTGGGTCCCAGGTCCGGGACTCCAAACCCAGCTTTGGATCACACCGTCCAGCCCTGCTTGAGCTATAGGACCCGATAAGCTCCCACCAGCCCTGGGTAGAAATAGTTTGTTCTAGAGGTTTCCGCCATCAGTGTCATGGCCCACATGGACCCTGAGCTCCCATTTCAGGAGCAGGGGGCATTTGAAATACATTCCTTTTTAAGAAATGAAACCTAAGGGTCCATTTGCCAATATTTCACTGACCTCTGCCCTGCCTTCTCAAACAGACCCTCAAAGGGGTGATCCTTTTCCACCCACACTTTTCCAGTATCCCCCGCCCCTCAAATGGATAAGTGACTACAATCTGCTTTCTTGACCTTTTGCAAATCCCTGCATCCAAGATTTCTTTCATGAGAAAGATCAAAGCGTCCGGCCAGTCCTTATACCCTTTTGCTGACCGTGGAAACAGCACTTGGTGGTGGGCTCCCTGCCCACGGCCACCGTCTACCCCGCCATGTTCCCAGGTAGGCGCGCGCCATCCCCCAGCCTGACCCCGGAGCGGCCAGCCCCATGTCACCAGCAAGTCAGAGGTGGGGCTCCCTGTCCAAAGTCCTCACGGTGACGCAGCCCTGACTGTGTGACCGCCAGGCAGACTGTGGAAGCCTCCTCCACATCCTGTCCGGGAGCCACCATCCTGATAAGCGGCACAGAAACCCCATTCTTCTATCCCTGGCAAACCACATCACCTCGGCCCTGCCCTGGCTCTGGCATGGTGCTTCCAGCCCAAACAGGTACACGCCCTCTGGGTCCTGCCAGGCCGTCCTCAGCAGGCACCACCTCGCCAGGTGAGCACGACATCTTCCCTGGGCGCTCCTGGGCTCCTTCGCCATCCCCCGACCCCAGCAAGGGCCGCGCCATGGATTCGCCACCCTTCCCCTCTTCCCGTGAGTCGCTTCTTAACTCAGCTCTGCTCGTCGCGTGCACACACGTGCTTGCCCCCACGTCCCCCGGCTCCGTCGGATGCCCTGCGTTGGTGAGCCATCAACCAGCCGGGGGCGACCCAACAGGAGAACTCGGTCCCCTCCACACCCCCCATTCCACATTGTCACTTGCATTGGCTCAGGGCTGAATTAAAACCCAGAGCCCTCGGCCCCAGCCATGCATTAGCAAACACCCGGGCCTGGGCCCGTCCTGGAGACTCCAGAGGATCGCTCCGGTGTCGGGCGCCAGATCATAGACTTGGAGAATGCGCTGCCAGCACTGAGAGCCGATGACCTAAGACAGCACCAAAATGGGTGAGGACGGGGCTCGTGGCCACGCCCACCTCCGACCCGGGAGCCCCTTCCCTTCCATCCTGACACCCAGCATCACTGGGGTGGCCCCAGGTGGGAGCCGAGGACACTGGTGGATCCTTGTGAATGCACCAGCTGCCAGCAGACTGGGTCCTTCCTGGATATGAAATCCCAGAACTGAGGGGCCCTGGAAAGGCTCCTGGAGAACAAAGAACAGAAGCAGCAAATTGGGGGTGATGCTGGGGAGACAGGACTAGCAACAGCAGGGACAGAAGAGAGGGGCTCCCAGGTGCCCAGGGCGAAGGAGCAGAAGGGAAGCAGGGGCTCGGGTTGGCAGGGCTGGTCCTGTGGAAGCATGGGCTTGGAGCTGACTTAGCGGGGCGGTGGGGAGGGCGGGGGCTAGATCAGCAGGCTGGGGCCCGGTGAAGGAGGTGCAAGAGGGCAGCCCTTCAGGAAAGGAAGCCCCAGATGCCCCCTCCCTCTTGCAGCCCTACTCTGCTCTCCCCGGGCGCCACGTGACCCACAGGGCCCTCTCTGCTGCGTCCCCAGGGAGTGGGGTTTTGTGAGCCATCCCCTCCTGCGTTCAGCTTTGGGGAGGGAAAGCCCAGATGAGAAGTTTCCTTTCCTTTCCAGGACAGGCTACGAAGATTCCACATAGGATTCAAAAGCAAGGGGGAAAACCCAAACCTTGGCCTTCCCAAGATAGCGAGGCTGCTGTGTTCTGTGTTTTGTTCTTCCCAGAGGGAGCACAAAGGCACCATCACCAGTCTAGACTGTGGCAAATTAGCGGCAGGGAGAGGGAGGTGGGGATGAAGGGCTCATTAAAGGAAAGAAACCACAGGCTCTCCCCCTGCAGGCACCCCTTCCCTTTGGTGTCGAGCCAAGCCCCACAGTGATCTGTCACCTGAGCCGGACCAGGATGAACAGGGAAGGGAGAGAAAGGCCGGGAAAGGCCATCCACAGGGAGAGCAGGGGCAGAGAGGAAAGAGGGAGAGTGGAGGGTAGGTGGGTGGAGGGGGGCTGGGGCCTGGCAAGGGCAATGCTGGCCTCTGGGCTCCTGTTAGGAGGGGACTCCCTGCCCTTATCTTCAGATATCACTGATCCCAAGACATGAAAGACAGGAAGAAAGCCCATCCTGGTGGGCAGTAGTTTCTGCTTTTTCTTAGAGGCCTGGAAGCAGCTACTGGCCTGACCCTATTCCCCCTCGACCAGGCCTGGGTTCTCGTCTGCACCCTCCTCCTCCTCCTCAGCCCCCAGAGTAAAAGTCAGAGAACATTCGGGTTACAGGGCCGTCGGAGGCCCCGATGGTCAACACCTTCTTGGCTAAGGGAGTAACAAAGGCACAGAGAAGGTGCATGTCTTTGGAGATGGTGTGACAGCCAGTGGGTACGCCAGACCGACCTGGGGGGGACCCCCAGGTGTGCCACCATGACCCAGAGCAAGCTATATGCAACTTGGCCTTCACTTTGTCTGCGACCCAGACACAAACTCCCATCCTTTTCAGGGTTCTTCTGTGGACATTCACTGTGAAGCGCCAGTCACAGCTCCCAGCCCAGAGCTGGTGCTCCTTGAGGGGGTCTTGCCATTAAAATTGCCCGAGGGTCCCGATGAGGCAGCCCTTGGGCTCTGCTGTTCCCACACTGCGCAGCGACTTTCCCAACCCCACACCAACTCATGCTCCTCAGCCGTCTTGATTCCGTGACCTCCCCCTGGTCAGGACCAAGGCCAGCTATAAGAACTGACAGCTAGACGGGAGGCCCCTTTCAAGGGTGACTCCGAATCCGCCACTGAGCCCTGGCTACGAGCAAGAGCTTACGTCACATGTGAAGAGAGATGAGAGGAAGGGCCCCCTACCATCTTCAAGGAGTTTACAGTGGAATCGATGGCAAAGCCCCGTCTACAAAGAACTAGAGGATGGTGCCCAATAGAGCTCCAGGCTGTACGGGAAGCATGAAACACCCCATGGAGAACATTCCAGGAGAGGGCGATGATCTCAGACAGAACGTGATGGACCTAGAAGGATGGGGATCCCTTTAATGGACAGAGAGAGACTGGGAGATGCACGAACTATGGGAAGAAGGAATAGAGCAATCCAGGCGCCATCCAGGCCTTCTTTCTTGCCCCTTCCCCACTTCAATGCCCACATATGCGTGTGCACACACATGCACACACACACACAAACACACACACACACAGAGACACATGACATGTGCAGAAGTCACAGGCCAGCTCTCCTGGACATCAGTCTTGTAAAAACTGTTCCTGTGCATGGGAAAACATCACAGTCCTCCGCGTCTGCTGGCTTTCGGGGGAAAACCTGAGTACTCAGTGCCCTGGCTCCGACCCCACCTGAGGGCTTTCCCCAAGGCCAAGTGTGGGGATGTACCCCAGGGGTGTCCAGCCCAACTTTGGAGGCAGACTCCCATGCTGAATGAGATGCTTGGAGGGTTCCCTTGAGATCCACTTACTGGCTGTGTCCACTCAGATCTCTCACTTAATGTCTCAGGCCTTGAACTTGGGGAGAGCTTTCGGCATGTGTCCTGTGGGCAGCAGCACAGCACACAGTCCCCGCAGCAATGACCTGCGGCCAAAGTCCGCTCATCTCTCATCTGCCACCTCCAGACACTACGCCCATCAGAAGGTGCCTAAGGTCCTCCAGCTGGAATGGAAACCATCGTCCCTGCCACTCGAAGCAGGCGGTGGGAGTGTCGGGCGTGGCTCTGGGTGTTTTACATGTTGCAACACCCTTAGTCCTCTCGACCACCTCAATATCCCCATTTTACAGATGGAGAAGCTGAGCACAAGCAGCTGTCCCCAAGGTCACCCAGCCACAAAGTGACAGTGATCACATACTTGGGGTCCTCTGGGCCTCACACAGACCCATCAAACCATTCAGGAGAGAGGGTGAAGGGTGACCCAGGCTCTGGTCCCCAGCAGGGGGGGCAGGTGCTGCCTTACGCCCACTCAGCAGCGCTCTGCAGGCTGAGCCCACTCTCTGGAGGCAAGGAGAAAAGACCCGACTGAGGAGGCGTTAACCAGAGACCTCCAGAGTTCAGGGGGTTGGAATATCTCTATAGCCGGCGTTCTCAGCCTTGCCACTGCGGACGTTTTAGGTCAGACCATTCTTTGCTGTAGGGGCCCCGGGCACTGTGGGATGGGTCTCTACCCACCAGATGCCAGAAGCATCCTCCCAGTCCTGATAACTGAAAACGTCTCAGACACTAGAACTTCTTCGTGGGGGGGAGGGCGGAGTTAGTGGCAAATCGGCCCTGCCCAGGAGTAATCAACAGCTCAGGTGAGCTGGCTTCCTCGCCAAGTACCCGAACACTGGAAACAAGGATCTGGACCAGCGGGCACAACATCTGATCTCATTGGTCTCACTTGAGAATTTCTAGGCTCGGTGGAGCTGAGTCTTCTTGGGGACTCAGCAGTGGCTGGACAGACTCCTGGGATTCAGGGTCAAATTGACACTGGGGAACGACGGGGACTCCGCTCCCTCATTCCCAAGGCAGCAGCTCTGGGAGCTCAGAGCTGCACGATCCCGGACGAGCTGCGCACTCCGTATGCTCTGTGAATGGCACCCCCCAGGGTTGTGCAATGGGACGTTCCTGCTGGAACCCCAACCTTGGGTTGGTGCTCAGCAGTGGGTTTAGTTCTGCGCTTGGAGGCGAGGCATCCCCAGGGAGGCTCCAGCAGGGAGAGTCACTGATCTCCCTGAGGGCGGGCAGGAGAGCACCCCTGCCACCCGAAGCCTGCTCTCTGGGCTACACTCTCTGGCCTGCCGATCACAGAAGGAGAACGGCATATTCCTGACAAACCCCGCTTCACCCGGGCTCTCAGATCCTCCCCTGGGCCGTGAGCGTGTATGTTCTTGTGCGGCGGGCCCTTACATACTGTTTAGATTGTTATCGTCCTGCCCTGAAAGGCCCGAGTGTTCAGGCTCCGGTGACATCACCGGCTTCCCACTCGGGCTGCTGCTGGAGGTGCCTGACGAGCTCGCAGGTGGGAAGGGGCTGGATGCTCCCCGAGGGGCTGGATGCTCCCTGCCTGCTCCGTGGAGCTGGGTTAGCACGGAAGGGACCTTCCCCCGCCCCCTTCTCTTATTGCCACAGGCTGGAAAGCCGAGATGACCCATCCTTTCCCTTAAAGTCGGGCGGCCCTTCTCCAAGAGGGCGGGGAAGAGCCCCGGGAAGTCAAGCCACAAGGCAGGGGGGCGTAGGAGGGTGACTCAGGCCACCACCGCACACAGAAGAGCAGAGAAGCCTCCTGGGTATCCACGGGACCTCTCACTCCCCGAGGGACGCCCTGGGGCTCTTCACCTGGAAGTCTCCCAGCGCATGAATCAGTTCTAGCTACAGGCCAGGTGAGAGGCTGCCTCCACGTGATTTGAAAGTACCTGAGGGCAGGTGCCCAAGAGCAGCGTGTTTACGTGTTCGTAAAAAGGCTCCAGCGGGTTCGCAGCAGCTCTGTCAATAGCTCCAAACCAAAAGTTACGCAAATGCCCATCAAGGACCGAAGGAATAAAGAAGCCGTGATCTGTTCACCGTGTGCATCGCGTACAGCAACAAGAACCGGCGAACCGCAGCTCCATGCCACAGCAGGCGGCAGCTCAGAAGCAAAACCAAGAGCGAAAAGGCCTAGAGACGAATCACGAACGCGGTGTGCTTCTAGCTGCATAAACAGTGAGCTACGCTTTCTTACCTGCTCACTGATAGGAGGCGTGGGTCCTAGAGCAACACTTTATTGGTGAGTTCTCCTTGAAAGTCATTGATTTTTAGGGGCACCTGGATGGCTCAGTCAGTTGAGCATCCGACTTTTGGTTTCGGCTCAGGTCAGGATCTCAGGGTGCTGGGATCGAGCCCCGCATCGGGCTCCCCGCTCAGGGAAGAGTCTGCTTGTGGGTTCTCCCTCTGCCCCTTGCCCAGCTCTATCTCTAATAAATAAGTAAATCTTAAAAAAACCCCCAAAAAAACAACAAAACCCTAATTGATTTTTAAAGACAATGCATTCTAGCCAAGAATGCAGATGTTCTCCTGGTAGGATTTCAGGTCCTGGGTGGTGGTGGCAGGGGGTGGGGGGGTGGGGCTCACACCCGGGCGACGAGTATCGCTTCCCATTGCCTTTTAATAAACATGCTTTATTGCAGCTGTGTGCACATGCCGAGAAGAGCACATACTCTAAGAGTTCTGCTTGAGGAATTTCCGGAAACTTACTGATCATCACGAATCCCACACTCAGCTCGAGCAACAGAACATGCCAAGCACCCCAGGAGCCTGCAACCCCGGGGTCCCTGCTCTTCGAGAGGAACCCCTGTCTTCACTTCCAATGGCTCCGCTTGGTCGTTCCTGCTTGGGGACGACCCTACGAGACCCAGCTGGAGGATCTCGTGAGGGTTATGGGCGCTGAACACTTTGCAAACTTGGTGTGTGGGTGGTTTTCCCCGCACGGTAGGTCTAGAGACTCCCCTAGGGTTGGGTCTTCCCTGGGATACCTCCGTTTGTCCCCCTGCCACCCAGCACTCCCGTCTCTCTAGTTCGCTGAACGCTGCAATCACTCCATCTGCACGATCAGCACGTGAGGGGAGGGGAGGCAACAGAAACACTTTGTTTTCCAGCACGAAAAATACCATGACAAGCCACTAAAAAATTTTCCAGCATTCTGGTACTTGCTTCTGAAGAGCTTTAAGTAAATGCTTTTATAAACATTTATTCTTTCTTTCACTTGGGGGCTGTAAGTTTATTTTCTATTTTGTAGACAGAGTAACCAAGGTCCCACAGACGGCAAGTGACACTCTGAGGAACACAGCACGGGTCACCACGATAAGGCAACCCGAGCCAGGTTCCAAGCCTTCCCCATATGCCATCTCTGTATAAAACCACAGAAGCTGGGGAGAAAAGCGGCCAGTGGCGGCTTCGGGGAAGGAAGAGCACAAACCCTGATGTCATTCGTGGCTACTCTCTCACACACCTTACACACGCCCTGACAGGGAATCTGGGGATCTATCCTCTAAGCCTGTACAGATCTAGGCACTTCCTACCCCGTCCACGGCTACGCCCGGGTGAAGACCGCCACCATCTCCGGCCTGGTTTATAGTGGCAGTGTCCTGGCTAGTCTCCCTGCTTCTCCCACTGCCCCTCCCATCTGTTCTCTCCACACCTGGTCCTTGGCTTCAAACTGCTGTGGCTACCCCTCTCACCCAGAGGCAGAGCCCAGGTCCTTCCCCCGGCTCGCCACCTACGTGTCCCCGCCTTCTGTCGTCTTGCTGACCTCCTCTATTCCTCTTCCCTGCCTCCCTCCACTCCAGCTGTCCAGCCTCTCTCTCTCTCTCTGCCCTTTTCTCTCTGCATGCTTGGTTGCTCCTGCTTTGGGTGTTTCTACTGGAATATTCCTCCTTGGATATCTGTAGCTCACTTCTTCACTGCTTTTAAGACTAGGCCATCTGACTCTTCCAAGACTAGGTCCTAAAAGACATCGTGGCTTTCATCTATGTTTCTTGACCACTAGCTCTGGAGGAAGCCGTCTGCTGTGTCGTAGGACCCTTAAGCAGCCACACAGAGGCACCCACGTGACGGAAGGCCTCCCGCCAGCAGCCATGTGCTCCGCCATCTTGGAAGCCGGTCCTCCAGCCCTGTCCAGCCTGCGGCTCTGGCTGACCCTTGACTGCAACGTCAAGAGGGACACAGAGCAGGGACCCCTCAGCAAAGCCACTCTCCAGTTCCGAACCCACAAAGAACGTGAGATAATGCTTACTGGTTTGAGCTACCAAACTCTGAGCTATTTTGTTATTTGCAGGCGTTGTAAGAGAGTCACCTTCCCACCGAGATCTACCCTCATCCCCGTATCTAAAATTACAAACCGCCCAGCACTCCCACTCCCCTTTAAGCCTAGTGGATTTTTCTTCTCCTCTTTTTTTTTTTTAAGATTTTATTTATTTATCTGACAGAGCTCACAAGTAGGCAGAGAGAGAGGGGGAAGCAGGCTCCCCGCTGAGCAGAGGGCCCATTGCAGGGCTCGATCCCAGGACCCTGAGATCATGACCTGAGCCAAAGACAGAGGTTCAACCCACTGAGCCACCCAGGCACCCCCTCCCTTTTTTAAGAGTGACTCCTACCATCTAACCTACTGTACAACGTACTCATTTTTCTTGTGTATGGTCCGCTCTCTTCCCCCATGTCCTACCCGGCATCAGAACAAGCTCAGAATCTCTGTTCACCGCTCTGTCCTGAGCACCTACAAGAGTGCCGGGTGCACAGAGCCATGAAACGGGGATGCACACAGGTGCGGGCCCAGGAGCTCCTGCAAGGCCGCCGTCTCCTCCACTCCTAGCCCCAGGTCATCAACCAGCAGTGGGCAGGTCACAGCTCCCTGGACCGTGGTGTCTTCTGCTCTAAGATAAGGAGGCTGAAGTCAGGTGACCCCTAAGCTCTTTTCCAGATCCTAAGCTCTGTAATTTCTACACAAGGGCGGCTCTGTGGGCTCTCCAGATTCCCAGGGCCACAGAGACAGGCTTCGCCCGGCGTTTGCCGAAGCTCCTTTCCCTGGCCGTGCACATCTGGGAAGCCGAAACACAGAACCATCGCCTTGTGAACATCTGGACGGCATAAAGCAATCACTCTGAGAGGAAACTCGGAAACGGCCGCTCAGCAAAAAACCGCACCGCAGTGCGGGCCAAAGGAGAGGGGCTGAAAGGCTCCTTTCTTTTCCACCCGCAGAACAATCTTCTGGGCAGAATCGAGGCTGCTCTGCGGCTGGATAGCAGCGGCTGTCACCAGCCTTCGACTGCGCTGCTCCCTCTGCCTGGCTCCCGACCAATGCAAAACTCAGAGCAGGGGACGCCTCCAGCCCCCACTCCCTTGTTAAGACCAAAGGATGCCTTCGCTTATCCTTGGGGCATGTGGACCCAGTTCAAAGCCGAATGCCACCTGCTCCTCCTCCTCCCGCAGGGGGAGCGGCTGAACAAACTGAACAGGGAGCTTTGAGCTCTGGGGAGACATCAAGGGCGATTTGCACGCAGTTCTGACCGCAGCTGGGCAGAGAAAGCCGCCTGTCAGTGTGTGTGCTGCGGGACGACCCGCCCGGGCCCCCAGAACAAAGAGGAATGATAGTCCTTTGCAAATGAAATGAGGTTCAGGGGCTCTGAACCTCCTGCTCTCTCTCCTCACAGGCAAAGATAAACAGTGCAGGGGGCGGGGGAGACGCGGGTAGGGGAACGTGCGCTTCTACCCACTTCTAAGTTCACCGCCAGTGATGTCAGTGGCTTGGTGGCCGAGACAGCTTGGAGCACGGGAAGGCTTGAGCTGCAATTCAAAGCGTGTGCACTGAGTCAGCCTGGTGCAAACAGTCGGGGATGCTTGCAAGGAGCAGGTGAGGGTTGGTGAAGACCTGGGAGTTAGGGGGTCTGGTGTGCCCTCACTGTCGATCTTTAAAGGTCTCCTCAGGGTGCAGGTGGAGAGTGGGAGCAGGACTCCGGAAGTTACGGTCCTGAGGCCCAGCCCTGGACCCTTAGCTTCAAACCGGGCCACTTCCCCAACACTCAGCATCCTACGTCCGTGAGACCAGCGCCTTCCGCTCTCAAGCTTGACGACAGACCGAGCGCCCACAGCCCACAGCCCGCTGCCTCTGAGCGCACGCTGATGGGAAGAAAACCAGGAGGGGCGCTGGCAAGAGAGCCAACAAGAAGGAGATCTTTGCCTTCCCCGTCGTGGCTAGCTGGGGCCGCTGAGCTTTGCTGCTGGGAAACCACTAGGTCTTCTCGGCTTCTCAGTGTGGATAAGGGTGAGTGCAAGACGCATGTCCCGGGAAGCCAGTGCCAACGAGGTGGGCAGCAGACAACCATCGGCGGGGAGTGTCGTACCTGCTGCCAGGTGCACAGGACCGACGACACCAAGATGGTGGGCGCAGCAGCCACCCTCATCAGAGCCGCTGCTTCTGGAAACGGCTGGTGCTGCTCACAGAGGAGCCTGGCCACCAGCGACTGAAGCGAGGGCACCAGACAGCTTACGTAAAAAGCCCCTGCGTTGCACCAGATCCAGAGAGAAGTGCTCCTGAGGAGTCCTCTGATTTTACTCTGGTGATTACCCTACACAAGGAATGCCAGTAACCCATTTCAAAGATGTAGAAACTGAGGCTTAGAGAGAGGGTGAAGTGTCTCTCCCAAGTTCATGAGCCCCCAAGGAGCTGAAATCCCAGCTCACATCTGCTGATTTGAGAGTTCATGAGGCTCACCTCCCTGTGCTCCCCCCACCCCGCACTCCTGCAGAAAGCTTGCACAGTGAGGCTGGATCTCCCTGGAATCTTGGTTTATGAGGGCTAACCCGTGATTATGGGCAGTGTTTCACACCAGGAAGCCGTCTGGTACCCATTTTCAACGGTAGGGGTTAGGGATGGGGAGGCCTAACATAAACATTGTAAAAGAGCCTGTTGGTTTAAAATATTCATGTTCCTGGGGCGCCTGGGTGGCTCAGTGGGTTAAAGCCTCTGCCTTCGGCTCAGGTCATGATCCCAGGGTCCTGGGATCGAGCGCCATGTCGGGCTCTCTGCTCTGCAGGAAGCCTGCTTCCTCCCCCCCTCTCTCTGCCTGCCTCTCTGCCTACTTGTGATGTCTCTCTCTCTCTGTCAAATAAATAAAATCTTAAAAAAAAAATAAATAAAATATTCATGTTCCTTAATTATGTGTAAAATCAAAAGAGGTTCCCAGTATTTTCAAATGAATGGCTGGGTTCTAACACATCTCCGGGATCCTTTTCTTGGTCAGTAACTATAAAGAATTCCTTGGCTATTATATGTAGATCTCAGCGGGCTGGAACGGATGCCGCCCGCCCACTCCCCAGGGGCCATTTCCTGAGGTCCCTGGAATCCCTAGCCTTCCTCTGCACTCCCTCTGAAGGGTAACTAAGCCCTCCAAGTCTGGAGAGAGGGGAGGGCATAACCACAGGCTCTGATGGGGCACAAAGGAGGAGAAAGGACCAACAGTGTCCATCACACGGCCAAGAAAGCACAACAGATCATACCAACACCTGCTTGGTCCCCACCCCAGGAGGCACTCAGGGACACAGGCAGAGTGAGATCCCACCCAGTTAGAGCCGAGACTTAAGGATCATCCCATGCAAATAGGGGATTATGGAGAAGAATGCCTTCCCCGCTGCATCCTATCAAAAACAGCCAGTCCACTGGCCTCTTCAAGAGCACCAGTGTCATCGAAGACAGAGAGGCAGGAAAACTGCTTTCCATTAAAGGAGATTACGGAGCCGCCACAACCAAAAACATGCCAAAACCAACAGATAAGACATCAGCAGACACATCTCTAAAGCACATTTAGGAGTGATTATGAAAATTGGATAGGGTCAGTGTACCAGACAATTTCATTAGGTCAGTGTTGAATTTCTTGGGTGAGATAATCATACTGTGGTTATGGGAGAGAACATCTTCACTCTTTTTTCCCTCAAAGTTAAGTAAGTTGCTTTGCTCTGAGACTTCTCAAATAACTTAATATACACATTTAATCATTCATCAAATATTTAAAGAGTCCTTACTATGTGCCAGGTACTCCGTATTTTTTTTAAACTTTTTATTCTGAAATAATTTGATACTTACAGGAAAAGTACAGCTTTCCTGCATCCCCATGATTCAGATTCCCTAATGTTAACAACAGACATAACCACAGGCACAACGATCAAAACCAGGTGAATGACATTTTACATCAATATGAAAAAGAAGGAAGGATCCCCGTCCCTCCCCCTCTCTTCCCACTACTGAGTAATCAGTTTTCTTAGTTTCTGGTTTATCTTTGTACAAATGAGTAGATACATCTCTATTTTATTACCCCCCCCACTTTTTTACACAAATGTTAGCATACTACAGATGCTCTTTCTCCCGTTGCTTTTTTCACTTAACAGTATGTTCTGGTAATCCCGGCAAATCAACTCACAGAGCTCTTCCCCCCCATTCTTTGTTGCAGCTGTATACTACTCCACTGCGTGGCTGTACCCATTTATTCAACCCTATTTAGGTTACTTCCAATCCCTTGCAATTACAAACAACGTTGCAATGAATAAAGAACCTTGTGCATATCCTTGATTTCACAGGGGTAGAAGTGTATCAGCACAGTAGATTGCTAAGGGCTGCCCAGATCAAAAGGGAAAGGCAAATGTAGTTTTGCCAGATGTTGACAAGTTTCTTTCCAGAAGGGCTTCATCAATTTGCATTCCCACCAGCAGTATACGAGCGTGCTGGTTTTTCCACAGCCTCACCACAGACTATGGTGTCATATTTTAAAATTATGCCCACCTGATAGGTAAGAAATGATATCTTGATGTGATTATTTTTTCTTGGTGCTATTTTAATGAGCATTTTTCTAATTAGAAGTGGGTTTCAACATTTTTCCTACATGCTGGATGGCCATTTTTATACCTCTTTTGTGAACACTGTTCATGTCTTTCCCTCTATTTTTTGTTTAGCAGAATGTTCTTATTCTTAAAAGATGCAGCTGAAATACAGAGGTGAGGGGCCCTGAAATGTCAGATGGTTCAGGGGGAAAGAAAACTACGTGTGTGTGCGCACGCATGTATGTTTATCTATTGAGAGAACAATAGTCTTATTATACACACACACATACACACACAGCCCCTCCCTCTCCACATACACACAAAATGAGTCAGTCGTCAACAGCTACTGTGTACCCTCCGATAGCTGCCGCAAACACGCTCGATCGCCCAGCCTCCCCTTCTGCCTTTACGGCTTCCACATGACAAGTCACTCTGGGAAGGACTTCAATGCCAACAGGCTGGGCTCATCCCTAGGAAGCCCGACAAACTGACAGCATTCTGATGAGCCACTACCCCAGCCAGATGTCCCCTGTCTCCTGGAATCCCATCCAGCCAACGTCTTCAAGGTGGGCCTCCCAGGCCTGATCACTCCCCATCGACCTTCACAGTACGTACCCCGATTACTTACTTTAAATCAACCCACATTTTATTCTTCAAATGTCTTTTTAAATAAAATTGTAATACCTTCGTAAGGGAAAAAAAACACCTGTCTTATTTGCCCAACGCCGATAGTTAACTCCAGAAGCAAACATGTTGAAAGCAAATCAGAAATACTGAGTTGGCATGGATGTGATGGAAATCTAGACACTCAGATTTGGTGTCTGGGTGGATGGTCCTGCGAGCCCCCCCGACCCCAGGTCCCTGCCACCTGCTAAAGTCAAAAGTCCCAGAGGGGAATTCCCGATAATCTTTTCTTCAAGGGGGAAGGGGTTCCCAGTGCAAATAAAGTCTGTGGCCCGGATGGTCACAGTACTCCGATGTGGCATCCGGGAGGGAGATGAAATCAGGATGTTGAAAGAGCTGCGACTGGTGCCTGGAAGGGAGTAGGAAGCGCTCAGTGCGTGCCAGCTGCTGCTTCCACCACCATGAGGACGGGTAGCCGTGGGCACAAAAAGAGTTAACACAGCAGGCCTGAGATTGCCTTCTTTAGAAACCTCTGTTTGCAGAGGTTGGCTCTTTGCTGGCTTCTGGGAACCTGATGAGGGTGTCTCTCTGTGCCCAAACTGTTTGTGCAAATCATACTGTTTACGCTGAACACCTGCTTCGCTTCTGGGAGTCTGGAATTTCAGTATGCAGTAGTCAGAAGGTGCCAATGTGACCAGCCCCCAATAAAATCTCTGGGCACGGAGTCTCTAACGAGTGCCCTGGGTAGACAAGAACTTGCATGTGTTGTCACAAATTCATCCCTGGAGGAATTAAGCACACGCGGTGAGCTAGCAAAGGAAAGGACTTTTGGAAACTTGTGCCTGGCTTCCTCCAGACTTTGCCCCACATACGTCCTTCCTTTGCTGATCTGACTTTGTATCTTTTCCCTATAATACATCTGATCCGTGAGTACAACTGAATGCTGAGTCCTGTGGGTCCTTACAGTGAATCACCCAACTGGGGTGGGCCTCCAGGGTAAGTGGCAGCAGCAGGGACTGTGGCTAATGTCAGATGGCTGGGCCTAAGGAGAGCTGCACACAGCAGCCATCGCACCCTAGGGTTGCAAGTGGGAGGCAGCCGGGGCTCCCGACCTCAGTGGATTGGAAAGGGGGGCTAAGGGCTGGGAGGGCTGGAAGAGGCTCAGTACATGAAACCCAAGGCCGGAGGTCACCATGGGAACACAGGGACAAGCGACGGAGGTGCATTCGAGACAGTGTCTGACACCGGCTGGGCCCGTCACATCACAGAGAAGATACCAGGAGAAAGGATAGCATCCTACCGATGCTCCCCTTGGTCAGGAGATAGCTAATGCTGGCAACTTTAGGGAAGAGGAGAAGAGGGAGGGGAAGTGTCCCCCCACTGCCTGTTTATAAGCCAAACTGAACATATTTAAGACTAGAGGTGACAAGACAATCTTTAAAATGGCATGTGTTTACCATCCAGGCAAATGAAGGCTAAATTCACTAAAGAGAGGTTCTCAAACTTGAGGGTCCAAGAGAATCACCTAGAGGGTCTGTTAAAGCACAGACTGCTGGGCCCACAGAGCAGCCGGTAGACAGGAGCGGGGCCTGTGCACACACACTTCGAGCAGGTGGTACTGAGCTGCCAGGAGCCACACTTTGAGACCCACCGACACAGAGACATAGATCTACACAGCAGGATCAGAACAAACGGGCCTTGCATCGTAGGAGGAAGAACAGTCTGCCCCAAACTGCACGGTAACCCTGGGCAGGGAGAATTCCATGAATCCACCCCTCCAATGGGCAGCAGCTGTATGGGGAGGCCGGGCTCAGGAAAGGCTCAGGGGGGAGATGGGCTCGTCAGAGATCCCAGGGAAGCTGTCTCAGCAGAGTGCTGGGGAAACGGAAATGTTCTAGAGCCTTCCAAAAAGATGCATGCCCAGCCTGTTTCAGGCACCCACAGCACGTAGGCAGTAGCGGGATGTTCCAGCCCAAGGCAGAGTCCAGATGGAACTTTTTTTTTTTTTTTTTGGATTAAGTTTCTATTTAATTGAGAATTTTATGAACATTTAATTTTTATAAGCTCTTCATTTTCTTTGAGCCAATGAAAGAGCTCTTTTACAAATTAATTTTGACTGTACCATCCGGAGGTTAAAAAACAGTCTTTCTCTACAGACATTTATATACATATAGACAGACACAAAGTTCTCATAGCTTCTGTTTTAAAACAATATAAAACTCACTAGTTCATACGTAATAGCTGGAAGAAATTAAGGGGTCCCTGTCAGGTCTCGGCCCTGCCGAGGGGGTTCTCCCAGCAGACGGGCATGAGTTCTGGGCTCCAGGAAAGACTGTAGCCATCCAGAAAAGGACAGTCCCCTCCTATTTCCTCAGGCCCAGGGTTTTCGACTGGGGCCAACTCAGCCTCCCTGGGGACACCGGCCATGTCTGGAGACGTTGTGGCTGTTACAGCTGGGGCCGGGCTCCCGACGTCTACCGTCTACCGTGATGAGGCCAGGGATGCTGTTAACCATCCCACAACACACAAACTGCCCCCGTGACACAGAAGTCTCTGCTTCGGGGCGTCGGAAGAGTGGAGGAGAGAAAGCCCATTTACACCCGAGCACAGCAGGCTCTGAAGACAGTCGGCACAGCGTCAGCGGGGCCCTGTGATAACGGGAAGATGCAGCTAGAAGGTCTCCGTTCAGTGACCGAGAAGCCACGCTCCTTGGAGGCGGGCTAGGACGCAGCTGGTGTAGGAGGCTGCCCCACGGTGCGTGAGGAGGGAGATGCACAGAGGGCCCTTCCCCACTGCCAAGGCCAACTCAGAGACAACATCACCCTTTACAAGCCCAGCAAGGCCCACTGCCCTCCTCTCCGAGCCTGAATTCCAAGCTCATTCCAGCCCCTTCTCCCTCCATGCATCTCGGAGCAGGGACAACCACATCCATCCACTCACATCCCATTGACAGAGAGAGCGAGTCTGCATATAAATGGCATTTTTGGAATACAGTATTTTTACCCTTTTTGAGCTCTTAGCAGGTTTCCCTATAATGCTCTGCTGTAGATGGCAGGCTGGGTGCCCGCTCAGCTCACAAAAGCCCATTTAACTCATCCATTCATGGCTTCTAAGTATCAAAGTCCCTTACGGCTTAGGTCAAGCTTGTGGGGGAGGTCAGGAACTGAATCACCGTTTAGAACATGTTTGTTTTTCCCTTATGGGAAAAGGCCTTCCCTCTGAACGGTGTGAAGGCAACAAGAAAGCACTAAAGAAATGCATCTGAGACAGAACGTGGAGACGGGAGGAATCTGAAACTCCAAGGAGAACATTCTTCAGCCGCGGGGGTCACGATCATGAAGGAATTCAAGGATTAATCAATCCCCAGTCACCACTGATTTCCTAGTGTCTCTCTCTCTCGGCCAAGTTGGCTTGATGACTCAAAAGGGCAACCCCCCCCCCCCCCCCGAGCATCTATCCTGCAGGGAAGGGCAGGAGCTGTTGGAA
Organism: Enhydra lutris kenyoni; assembly: GCF_002288905.1. Lineage (NCBI taxonomy): Eukaryota > Metazoa > Chordata > Mammalia > Carnivora > Mustelidae > Enhydra > Enhydra lutris. The sequence continues at coordinate 1,540,720 of NW_019154141.1, read as the reverse complement.
CTGAAGAGGGACAAGCAGGCCAGACACTGGGGCTCTGGAGAGTTCTCTGGGGGAGGCCGACCACGCAGGGAGATGAAGCCTCATGTTTGTCCGGACTCCAGCAGCGTGAGCAAGGGGACTACGGCCTGATGTCAGGAGGGCTCGGAGGGCCTGGTAAGGATTCTCTTTTAATTGTGCTAAAATTCACATGGCTCGCTATTCACTGTTCCAACCACTTCTAAGTGGATAGTTCAACAGCATTTACTACATTCACCATATCATGCAACCACCTCCACTACCGAGTTCCAGAACATTCTCATCACCCCGAAAGGAGACCCCATACTCATCGGCCGTCATTTCCCCTTCCTGTCTCCCCAACCGGGCTAGCTCTAATCTGCTATTGCAGGAGCACAGAAACAGGATCATAGGCTGTGTGACCTTCTGTGACTCGCTTCCTTCCCTGAGCACGTTTTCAAGGTTCATCCCCACTGTATCCTGTATCAGTACTTCGCATTTTGGCAAAGACTTATTTATTTATTTGAGACAGAGGGCAACAGCAAGCACATGAGTGTTGGCGGGGAGGGGCAGACGGAGAGGGAGAGAGAGAATCCCAAGCAGACTCCATGCAGAGCGCGGAGCCTGACTTGGGGCTCCAGCTCACCACCCTGAGACCACACCTTAGCTGAAACCCAGAGTCGGATGCTTAACCGACTAAGCCATCCAGGTGCCCCTCAGTACTTTGTTCTTTTTTGTGGCCAAAGAACATTCCTGTGTATGGACAGACCCCATTTTGTTTATCCACTCATCCGTGGATGGGCACAAGAGTTGCTATGAACGTGTGTGTATGGGTTTTTGTTCGCAGACCCGTTTCAGTTATCGGGGGCCCGTGAGGGGAGCGGAGCGGCTGGCTGAGCCAGCAGGAAGGATCTGGTGCTTGTCTCGGAGCGCGGGGAGACCATTCAGGTTGGAGCCCCATTATTAGAATCATGTTTTTAAGTGTTCACTGTGGCTGGCATGGGGGGGGAGGGTCACAGGGAGGCAGGAGTGGCCAGAGTGGACAAGAGACCAGTTGGGGGGCGCGGGAGGAAGGAGAGAAGCGGCGGGTCCCATCCCACTCGTCCCTTTTGCCCCTGCTGTGGACATCTCATCACAAGTGAGAAAGAGCTATCTTCCCTGTTGACATTTTCCCCTGAAATCACAGGTGAGCCAAGAGCAGAGCCCGTTATGGGCAAGACAGGCAAGTCAAGCTGATTTGAACTTCTTCCCACCTGGACAACGAGAAACTCACTGGCCTCCAAGAGCTTCTCAGTCTCTTTTGGCGGAGAGCAGAGCCCCGTTATGTCGGAGGGAGCCTCGCCTTCCAGACTGTTCCCTGCACTGGGCTGTACACCCCAGTGCTTTGCCTCCAAATGGGAGGTGATTTCCACCCTAAAGGAAGCTATTTACTCAAACCAAGCCTCAGCTGTCTTTAACGGTCCCCTTGTTCATATAACTGCCTGACTTCTGAGTCAATCTCAAGCACAGGGTAGAAGTTCAAAGCTGCATAACCTAAGACCTATAGCATCCCCCCGAGGCACCCGTTTCTTTAAGACAGAAACAAAATGTCAGCAAAACGAAACAAAATGAAAACTGTCCACCCCCGGAACTCCCAGCCCTTCTGCAGAGGTCCCGCATCTGTGAAAGGGGCTCTTGCCCATGGTCTTCACAAGGAGTTATTTCCATTCCTGTTCTGTCCCGGGAGCAGCACAGGAAAGGGCGGGCACCAGACCCTCAGACAGGAAGTGGGCCATGAGGCCAAGTCACTGGTAGAGTCTCGAGAAGGCTGTACTTCCTGCAAAATCTTCTGGGTGCTCTCTACATTCGAATTCACCACAAGCAGCTATGGGCAAAGGCCCCCCTGGGTGGCTAGTTCTCCACAGGGCCCGGCTGGCAGGAAGGAACGATGCGCCAATGAACACATAAGACAGACACACCCATGGAGAAGGCAGGAGACCCACGATCGCTTTGGTTTTGACACTCCATTTCTTCATGGCTGATCTGGAGGGTGGGGAGGACAGCAGGGATTTTGCACCGCACCCCTGGCCTATAAAAGCTCCTCCTTAGAGGCAAAGGGGTGATCTGGGGAGAATCCCACGGAGGTAAACACAGAGCCACGAAACCAAAGGGCAGCCAACAGATTTGCCACCAGAGGCTGTTCCCAGAGTATCTGCAACTCCATCATTTGCATCTTCCCAGGGGAGCCTGGGCCCCAAGATTCCTCTCGGAGATCTGGCAGCTTGGGGCTCAGCCTGGGAAAAGCCATCCAAGCGCTTAGAAGATTTCACAATCAAACTTTCGGAAGTAAATATTTGCATTGACTCCCAAGAACGATTTTCTGTTCCAGCTCTGGTCCCCAAGGGTCATTTCCCGGGGCCCGCTCACAGCTCGAGATGATCTGCAGGCTGTGTCCAAAAGTGGATTTGCCAGGCTCCCTGGACAGCTCGTGAGTCAGAGGCTGGGTTCCTTGACTCGCTTCCTTGCCTGGGAAGCATCTGGACTCACCACACCAGGGGTCAGTGGAACATCTGTGCACCACATCCTGGCGAAGTCAATGATGTGAGTGTCCGGCTTGTGGTCTGGAGGCTGTGCCCAGGCTCGTGGGACAGGCAGACAATTTACGAGCAAAGTAACTCATCATAAAAGCAAGCAGCAAACGCAAGGAGCTAACGAGGCAGGACAGAAGACCTTTCTTTCTGACCAGGGATGCTAACAGAGCCACCTCCCTGGGTTGGGGGCAGGCCTGCATGGCCAGTCTTGACAACAAGGGTCAAGGACAACTCAGAGGACTTTCCTCAGGACTCTACAATGCTACTGGAAACCTGGCCTCCTGCCGCCTGGATCCCCAGCAGCTGGAACTTGCTAGCATGTCTGCGGTGCATAGACTTGGTCCCAGGCCACCTGGGGGGCGGGTGATGACTCATTCAGCTCATGAACCACGTTTTGGCCTTTGATTCCAACTAAACTGATACAGGATGGACCAGGCAATGGACAGAGCCATGCCGAGTAGGAAAAGGGCTTCTATCAAACCCTGCTGCCCACAAACACTTACCGAGCACTTCCTAGGTGCCCGGTTCCACGCTTTCATGAGGACAGGAAGAGACGGAAAAAAGCCAGCAAGCAAACACTTCCACGCAGGGGAGCTGCGGTCAGGGCTGGGAAGGACACGGCCGTGGGAGCTGATGGGGCATTTCCGGGACGATCTCCCTGAGACGGGGTGGCCACAGTTGGACTTGGAGAAGGAGTGAAATTGAAACCAAGAGCCGAAGAATGAACGGGAGGAGCAGCAGTTTACAGAAAGCGTTTCGGAGGATGAGTGCTCCCCACAGAGGGCAGAGCAAAGGCCTGTGGGTGAGCACGATCTTCGTGTTCAAGAAATCTGAAAGGTCCCGAGTGGCTGATATCTACTGAGGAGTGGGGGTGGGGTGGGGGGGGAGTGAACTTGAACTTTACTCCAAACGCAATGAGCCCCAAGAGCGTTAATGTCAGGAACACAGTGAAGGTTAGTTTTCACAATGGGGTTGAACTAGGCCTCTCGGGCTGTTCGGATGGCCTCCCCGTAACGCACCTACAGATGCTAGTTGGGCAGCAAGGGCCAAGGAACGATTCAGGAGCCTGGGCAACTTTCGGATGTTGAAACAGCCAGATTTCAGTTTTCTGCACCAAATCTTTTTTTTTTTTTTTTTTTTTTTTTTTTAAGGATTTTATTTATTTATTTGCGAGAGAGCGCGAGAGCATGAGCAGGAGGAGGGGCAGGTGGAGAGGGAGAAGCAGACTCTCTGCTGAGCAGGGAGCCTGATGCTGGGCTCGACCCCAGGACCTTGAGATCACGACCTGAGTCGAAAGCAGACGCTTAACAGACTGAGCGCCAGGCGCCCCTTCTGCATCCAATCTCTCCTTGCTCCCCACCTGTAGGCTGGATTCTCGTCCCCAGGGCCACCGCCGTTTACCACAAGACACACTTGGGAGTTTCCAGTCCACTAATGGGAGACTCGACATCCCTTCTTCGCAGCTCTGCAAAGAGGGTATCTGCCTTTCTCCTAAGCTTGAGTGACCCCCACGACCTTGCACTGTCGCCGGCACGCTCTCCGTCTGCCACAGCCATCAGAGGCTGGTGCCTCACCTCGCCTGCTGTCACCTGCCCCTCCTCCGGGAGCCGGAGGAGACATAGTCCAGTGTCCAGAATCCTGCTGGGTGGCAACAACACTTCGTAAGGCTGGCTGTGGTCTGCCCGCATTTTCAAAGAGCACTGATCCTGGATCCCGCCGTCACCACGCTCCCCCTGGCTCTGCGACCCCACGGGATGTGTTACTGGCGGCCAGTTCTCGCTGATAAAGGCACCCACAGCCTCTCCAGCCGGTGACCCTCCTGTCCACGTCTTGGAGGACCCGTTCCTCCAAACAATGCCCTGATCGGCCTGGCAGACGGAGCTCCCTCTCTGCCCAGGTACCCGGGGGCTTCAGTCTAGACAGGTGGTTGACACCCGGGGCCAGGCCTCTGTCTACCTCTTCTCCAGCAGCTGCTGTGAATGCCCACAGTGGTCCAAAATGTAACTACCCAGAGTGCCCACCTGAGATACTAGCCTTCAAGTTTCTAAGGGGATTCTGAAAGCAGACTGACGGCTAGCAGATTTCTCTACTGAATGGGTTCAAGTTGCAGTAAAGGGGGTTTAAATGAGAGTGTCCTGCAGGCAGGGGCGTAACGGGACTGCCACAGGTAAGCGGGTCCATCCCTCTGCTGCCCGCCATTAGAGCAGTGCGGAGCTGCCTGGACAAGCATCCGTACCACTGCCTTATAGTCAGGCAAGTAAGCCCGGCTGAAGGAGTAAACAAACTGTCTAAAAGTTTCTAGAATAGCTACTTTCCAAATTCATGAGGCTGGGGAAATCCTTTTCTCCAGATGAGTCCTTGAGAGAAGCCCAGCTCCCGCTTCTACCATGGAGACTTTGGGTGACGGTGGGACGCAGCCTGCAAACCCGGGCTGAAACAGCAGAGGCTAAGCAGAGAGTCATGGCCCCGTAAGGGTGAGGCACGGAAAGGAGAAGATCCTCGACACCAGCAATGACGGAGATGACAAAACAGTAACAGAAGCCACTTGCTCCTGAGCCCAGACCGAGCTCAGTGCTCTGCGTGTTCTCCTCCTGAGCCTCCAGATCTTCCCAGTGCGTTAACTCTAACTGGACACAAGCAGAAACTGAGGCTCCAAGAGGCTCAGTGACATGCCCAAGGCCATCCTCTGGGGAGCCATGGCCGGCCGCTGGGAGCGTCCCGTTTATAACCGGGGCATCAGAGGGCCCGCTGGTGTACAAGGATCGCATGACTCCTCTGAACGACGGCCCGCGCCGGCCCCACATTGGGAAGAGCCCAGCGGCTCCCGAGGCCACTTGAGCTGGCTGTCAAAGGCTCTGGGCTGATTAACTGTGAACTTCAGCAAAGACAAGTGTGCATTGACGCTGCAAATCTCTCCCAGGCCTGTTGGGGCCTGTTTCTGCCCTCTGAATGAGGAAGCTGTGCTTCGCAGACGCCCGCAGAACAAGAATAGGCCCTAAGATGCCTGAGTGCAGGGCCCAGGGGAAGTACAATGCGTCGCCATTGTTGGCCACGGAAGCCGTGCCAGGCACGGAGAGGGCGGTCCGGCGGCCAAGCATCACTGCAGGAAAGGAAAGAGGTTAATATTTTTCTGGGCAAACAATGCAACTTTTCTAACTGGAAAACCCGCAGCCATGACCTCATGCTGGACAAGCACCTCAACCCAGGTCGGGCGTGAGCAGATCCGCAGCTGGGCTGCCCTCCCCCTGAGACCAATACCCCTCAGAAGGCTGCTTTCTGAGTGTGTGTGTGTGTGTGTGTGTGTGTGTGTGTGTGAGTGATACAGTAGCTGCCCTCAGAGGTCTCCCAGCGGCCCCCCAACTGGAACAGGGCTTTAGCCAGCAACGGGAGGAGATCCTTTGGGCAGGGGCAGCTCACAGACCTCACCGTGGTCTCTAATAGTCCCATCATGTCCCACAGGGCAAGGGATGGTTTCAGGCACGCCAGAGGGGGCAGGAAGGCTGACAAAAGCACAGCCCTGGGGAGCAGCTGTCCCATGGAAACCTCTGGAGCAGATAAACCGGACCAGACATTCCAGACACGCAAGGGAGCGTGCCCTCCCCGGGAAGGGGCAGGTATGCAAGGGGTCACTCCGGTTTATGTGAGATCTCATCCCTGCACATCCCGAGACCTCCTGGAGCCTCGTCTCAAAGGGGCGATCCTCTAAACGGAGGTGTTAAGCGGAAGAGTGGCCTAGGGATGGGGGAGCACTTGGGAGCTTTTTCAAAATATGGACGCCAGCTCCCTGGGGGAGGAAGCCTACTGACCAAGTTCCCCAGGTGGTGCATTCCTCACCGAGGGCCCCGCACGGGGTGGGGAGAGACAGAGCCACCCCTTCAGCTCAGGTCCTGGCTCACCCACCTGCCAGCAGTGACCTTGGGTGAGTCACTCCCTTCCCTATATCTGCTTCTCTCTGTGTAAGACGTACGGCACCGTGTCCTGTGTGTCTGGACATGTGTCTACCTGGCCCTGGGTCTAGCCCTTCTGAGACTGCCCTGTTTTTAAGGAGGCTAACTAGTCCAACCCTTCGGAAACAGGTGACCGGGCATCCCAGCAACGGGCTTAGATACAAGGGTTAACACCAAAATTACATATTAGCCAGAGATGCAAGAGCTGATTTTTTTTTTCTCCTTGTCCCTCAGGACGTTTAGCTGCTGGGGGCTGGGGGTCAAACGCCGTTCGCTACTGCCGCCGCTGAGGATGAATGCCACGAACGTCACGAGAGTGAACCGGTGGCATTTTTGAGAATTCCTCCCAAGTGGAAACTAAATGCAAATAAAGCCAGTGACGTCCCCTGACTCACCCGTGACTCATGTCCACGTGCGGGTGTCTTCCGTTCGTGGACCTTCACTCACGGGGGCCCCTCGAGCACCTACGGCTTTCTGGACCAGGTACTTCCCTCCCAGCTAGGACGCTGTCAAAATGGGGTTGGTTGGGCTTCAAAGGGGGTGTGATTCCTAGCCCTGAGGAAATCCGGGGACAGGAACAGGCTTCTCCCAGCGAAGCCCCGGGAGCTCTGGCCTGCCCAGGCCGACTGTGGCCTGTCTCCCGCCTGCCTCGACTTCATGTCTCCACCTCCATACTGAGTGCATTTTCGTAGAACTGCTCAAATCCTCGGGCCATGAGGTGGGCTGGGGTAAGGAGAGAGAGGAGAGCAGGGACGGACACACGTACTCAGTGTCTCTGAGGGGGGCTGCAGGGAGGAGGGAAGCAGAGAGAACGGCATTGCGTTTCCTATCAGCGTCCTGCGGCCTCGCTGGCTCTCGGGCCTGCACTGGGCTTGGGCCTCTGCAGGGTCTGCTTCCTCAGGCGGGAGCTGTCTGCCAGGAGCGGGTGGCGGTAACACGATTTGGGTCCACCCAGCACTAAAAGAATATTAAATTCCATCAGCATCCCGCAGGCTTTATCAGATGCCAAATATCTTCATATAAACCAAACATCTGGATCGATTTTATAATAGGGAGAGTCCCCAGATGGAAATGGAACAACACAAGGAATGACCAGAATCCAAAGCAAATTGTCCCCTGCCCCACCTCAGTCTAAGGCGAGCCTCCCAATTCAGCAGGTACCTCGACCGCCCCTCACGGGGCCCACCCTGCTCCCCGGCTGCCCTCAGCCCCAGGAGGGTGTGTGAACACTTGGCTCCCCACGGGCCCTGCCCTTCTCCCGATCTGCGCAGGCTGTGGACAGACCATCCAGCACGCCTGTGGCCCAGGGGACTTCCTTCCTTTCCTCCCTCCCTTCCTCCCGTCTTTAATCCAAACACAAGGGCTCCAAGATGGGCAGAGCTGCCCCCAAAGCACTCTTGAACCAGACGCGGCCCAGATGCTGGGAGGGTCCTGGCCTACAGAGAACTCATAAATGTTATTAAAATATTTTATTTAAAAATGAGATCAGTAAACCATCCGCTCCTTGGGTGGTCCCCGAGTAGCGAGCATCTTGCTTTCCAGAAGTGTGAAAGATGCCTGGTTATCTTAGGAAAACTGCTGTATCCTCAGGAGCCCAGAGCTCAGGTGGAGACCCTGAGCCAAGGGAACTCCAGGCTTCCCAGCCCCGGGTCCAGCTCTGCCACCCACGGCTGCCAAAGCTGTCTTCCCCGAGCAGACTACTCCTCTGCTCCCAAACACTCCATAGCTCCCCACTGTCCACATCAGGGATGGCCAAACTCTGGCCCCAGGCCAAACCTAACCTGTCCTGTTTTTGTAACCAGAGTCGAACTGGCACCCAGCCACACCCATCCATCTCTACTATTTATGGCTGCTTGGGGGTTAAAAGGGCAGAACCGTGTAATTGCCACAAAGCCTAAAATGTTTGCTCTCTGGCTCCTTAGAGGAAAAGATGGTCAGCTTGCTGGGCACTCCTTGCTGCTCTGCTGTGTGAGGGGACAGTCTCAGTCTGGACCGTGCTCAGGGAGTTTGGAGGGAAGGAGGGAAGGGGAGAGAGAGGGAGAGAGAGAGAGAAGGCGGTGTTGGGGTCCCCAGCCTGCAGCCACTTACCTGCTGAGATGTGCCGGCCCCTAAGACCAACACCGGGGTCTCTGGGTGCTGTGTGGCCGACCTCACAGAATCCACGTTAGCCTGAAGATAGGACTTTATTGTGAGATGGCACCGTTTTCTTGCTCACGGAAACCACTGTCGGAGAAGCTGGAATGGGTTCCTTCGGGACACTTCCCTGAGCTCTGGTGTCCTTTGCAGCTTCCTGCACGGGTTCCTGTTCCATGGGCTTCAGAGGAACTGTCCCCTCAATGTCCCCCTGTTACCACAGTCCCTGGGACCTCAGCTGCTCGCCACTCTGCCACCTCTGGGGTGCTTCCAGAGTGCTCCCCTCCACGGCCCTCGCCACCGGGGAGCCCCTGGTTGGGGAGCTGACCTGGCTTGGAGGTCCTCAAAAAAGAGCCAGTTCTGAGGGGTGACAGACCCTGACCCAGCTGCAACTCGGAGCACCCCCAGACCCACCCGTCTGTGGCCGGGTTGCAGGTGGTGTGCTGGGGGGGAGGGGGGTGTCTGCTGTCCCTCCCCTGCCGCCTGGCTCTATCTTTTCCATTTTGTCCTCTCCAGAGGACCTATGGCTGGCTGAGGACAGGTGGCAGGAAGAGGTCAACAAGGCTTGGACAGAGGAGGAGTGTGTGGGGTCGTGTCAGGGTCTGTCCACTACATTCCGAAATCCTGTTTCTCTTTGTCAAGCCCTAGGCCACCTACAGAAAGACCGGGGCTGGGGCCGGCAAGCCGCTTGTCCCTGGGCTGCCCTGCACAGTCTGCCGGCCTCACTTTGTGGCCTGGAGGCGGTGGGGACTCCCCAGATACCCACTCTGCCTCTTCCTCCTCCCAGAGCAAGTCCTTCTCTCCCGCTCCCTCTTTCCAAGCCAAGGGCTGGCTTCCCTGAACGGGGGAGCAGAACTTTCCTGGACCTCTTGTTTGTTCTCTCTTCCCTCAAGAGAGATCTGCCCCTTTCTTGGGTCTTGTACTGAATCCTTTGGTTCTCTTTGGAAATCACGGGAGTGGCCTACACAGAGGTCAGAGGCCAGGAATGCCAAGAAGGGCAGAAATGGGAACTCCACTTCTGGGCATTTGCACCCCTCTGGCTACCAGATGCCTGTGTTCCTTACCCGATTCAGGTCTCTGCCTCAATGCTTCCCCGCCCCCCGCAGACCTCCCCTGAGCACCAACCCAAGTGGAGTCGGCCAGTCCCATGTGCTCTGCCTCATGCCGGGCTTGATTTTTCCCACTGAATTTCTGTCCTATGAATTTGACCTTATTTGGAAAAAGGGTCTTTGTGGATGTATTTAAGTTAAGGATCTGGAGGGGACATCAGCTGGAATTATCTGAGAAGGCCCTATATCCAATGACAAGTGTCCAAAGAAAAGACAGACAGAGGAAGGACACAGGGCAGAGGACAGGGCCACGTGAGGACGGGGACAGAGACGGGACTGCCGCCTCCCAACCCAAGAGTTGCCTGGAGCCGCTGGAGGCTGCAAGAGGCAAAGGAGGATTGTCCCCCGGAGCCTTCGGAGGGTGGGCGGCCCTGCCCACACCCCAACTGCAGACTTCCGGCCTCCGGCGTGGGGAGGGGACCCATCTCTGCTGCGCTAAGCCCCCTGGTTTGCGGTAATTTGTTACGGTGGCCTGAGGAGACTAGTCCGGGGCGGTGAGGGGTGGGAGGGAGCATCTGTCACACCTGGACGCCAGGTGTGGCAAAACAGACCCTGGTGCGGGGCAGAGAGTCTGCAAGGTGAGACAGATAATAATTAAAGCGAGAGGAAAGTATATATAATTATAGGCTGTGAAGGGCTCAGAAGGAAACAGGTTGGCTGGTGGGAACAAGAGTGAACTGGGGTAGAAGGGGGGGCTGGAGAGGAAGGCAGGGCCTTTACGAGGGGCTGGCATTTCCGTGGAGGTCTCTGGGATAGGAAGGAGCCGGAGAGCGTAGGCCTGTACCTGGGTCCTCCCTGGGTCTCCTCCTTGATCCCGACCTTCGCCTCTGTCTCACATGGCTCCATCCTTCGAACCACCCCCACTGTCCACCGCACTGACAGAGCATCTTTCTAAAAGCACAGAAAAGAATAGCCACTATTTCAAAGGGAGAGCTGCAGGATGGAAGGTGGCTGCTACTCATTCCCACTCTACAAATCGAAGACCCAAGGCCAGGAGCTTGAAGACACCCGCATGGGTTCACCACGATCAGACTCCAAAGTCTGCCCTTCTTCCCTCTGGGCTTCTCGGACATTCGTCACCACGCTTGTCTCGCTCAAGAGCCTTCAGGGGTGGCCCACTGTCCGGCATTCAAAAAGAACCCATACTCTTTAGTGCAACCTCATTGCCTCTAACTCTGTGATTTCCATGGAAAATTTCTTCTAATTTACTGCCATTCCCCATGAAGAATTTTCCAATTTACCCATAGAGGCCTACTCGCCATTTTTTTTTTTTTTAGCACTTCCATAAATTTGTTTTTATTTTTATATTTTAAAAGATTTTATGTATTTGTTGGAGAGAGAGAGACACAGAGACAGAGACAGTGAGAGAGAGCAGGAGCAGGGAGGAGAGGGAGCAGAAGGCTCCGGGCTGAGCAGGGAGCCCAATGTGGGGCTCGATCCCAGGACCTGAGCCAAAGGCAGATGCTACCCTGACTGAGCCATCCAGGCACCCCTTTGAACTTGCCTTTGACAATCACACTGTAAATTATATTGCACATAAATATTGTAATAATCTTGTTACTTTACCATTACCTATCTTCCCCAAGCCCTGCTGCATTCTGTACTCTTCTAGATGCTTCCCATACAGCACTGGCTTATTTCTGCGGTAGCCTTGTGAGATCTTCAGCATCTCTGTTTTGTACATGGAACTTAGGACCCCAGCCCAAGGCTGGCGATGACCGTCTGCACCCCGTGTGTGTCCCATGACACTTTGCCCACGGAATTCTTGTCCGTTTTTTCCCCTAACAATGACATCCACTATCATATGGCCTTTCATGGTTTTACAAAGTACTTCTGTATATGTACTTTGACTGCAAAAGTTCCCTGACCGCCCCTGGATGAAGGTGTTCCTCAGTGTACCCCCATAAGGGCCCAGGGTAAGGCTGGGTCGAGGGAGGGAGGCGAGAAAGATTCACTACCTCCCACAATCACCATCCATACCTACCGCCACCAAACCGAGTCACAGAAACCAAAGAGCCAAGAATCCAAAACGAGGAGCTCACTACATACACCACAGGGCAGACCCCTGGATTCGATCCCTCCAAAAAGCCCGGAGTCACAGCCGGGGACGTGTCCCATGGTGGGGACCAAGCCCCGGAGAGCAGAATCCACCACCCCAGGATCCCAGGAGCTCTGTAAATGCTCTTCGGTCTGATTGGATCGCTATGGCCATCGGGATGATGGGCCTGGGAAGGAGAAGACACAGGGCAGGACGTTCTGCCAAGGTCCCTGGCCACAACCCCGGGGCTGGCAATTTATTAGCGGGACAGGCTGTTACCATACAGACTCTGGTATCACAGGCACAGCCTTGTCCAGCAACAATGCTGCCTTTCAAACTGTTTTCCGCCTGGGACACTGGATTTATAAACTGAACTGGGGACGCCTTGTTCTAAGTGGGGCCTGGTTTAGGAGTATCCTGATAAGATAAACACAGATAATGACCTGCTGTGTGCGGGGGGTACTTTTGCATGTGTTTCCATGTCCGCACTCACATGCACACAGCCTGATGTCTGCGGGCTGCTTCTCAGATCAAAGGGAGAAGAAGGGGGGAAAAAAAAAAAAAAGCCATTTTCTGGATCTCATTCCAGAAAGGAAGTTGGATGTAATTATAAGATGTTAGGTTTGTTTCTCTCTAAACAGCCCAGAAATGCATTGATCTGGTTACTTCCCAAATGCGGGGGGCTTTAAAGCTGTGTCCAGTGCGTTCAGCGTGGTGGGGCTGGGGTGAGGCTCGTGGCCATCAGGGATAATCATTGAAGCTGGGGGACAGTCCCATGTGGTTTATTAGTCTCCTGTTTTTAGGTATGTTTGCGCATTTCCATAATAAAAGGAAAAAATAAAACCAGGTAAATCTCGGTGAATACTTACTGAAGCTGGTGATGGGCTTAATGAGATTTATTATAACGTTTTCCTTCCCATATGTTTGTTTAAAACTCTCCAAGGTAAAAGCGGCAGGGAGGACTTTCGATGAAAGGTGATGCCTAAAAACCCCTTTCCTCGCATTCGTTCATTCATTCATTCATTTAACCAATATTTCTTTGTGCCACATACCGTCCCAGGTGCTGAGAAACAGCATCGGATGGGACGGGGGGTCCCTGACTCCCCAGATCTGATTATCTCCAGAATGCAAATACTCCTCCAGGGTGAACATCTGGCCGGGCTTCCAAGGCGATGAAGGCTACCTTTTGGGGGGGGCGGGATCTGTGGAGGGGGAATGCGATCCCTCCAGACTTTGCTGGGAGTTGGGAGGAGGAGGGAGCAGCTCTGGCCTGGTTCCTCAGAAATCATCTGTTACAACTGAGAATTCTGGAGCAGGACAGAGGGGATAGGTTTCAGGGAGCCCCCAAATGTGTGACGGGGCCCGTTCATTCACGTCACTTTCCAATAACAGCCACCCCCTGGGGCTGAAAGGCATTTCCCAGGAGGGTCCAATGCACCTCTCCCCTTAGGGGCTGTGCTAGCGACACTCAGGACACAAGGACACACAGCTGTCTGTGCTGTTTTCAAAGCTCTCTGGGGACGGAGCCCCGTTGAGATCCAGGCTGGCCAGGGCGGCCGGGGCTGCGAATGTTCTCAGTTTTAGAGCAGGGGACAAAAGCCTTCTGTGCTGCTCTGTGCTCTCTTGACTATACCGCCCGTGATTCATCGTCCCTGGCCCCGGCACGGGCAGCTGAAAGCCTGGAATGACCAGATTTCTGGGTTGCCACGTATGTGCAACCTTCGGGAGGCCGTTTCCAGAACCTGGGTTTTGGTGGAGTCCCACACCTAACAGTCATTCCACAGGAAACCCCGTGGGGTAGTCGGCTGGTTCTGGAACCCTTCCTCGGATGTCTTACCCAAGGCCATGCAGAAAATGAGCTACAGGGTCTCGTCGAGAACAGGTCTTGGGAGGGGAAGGTTAGGGATGTGGAAACCCCGGCTTCAGGTCACGGGTCCCCAGGACCCTTCTAAGGCCGGAGCACTAAGATGTCACTAGCTTCTCTGGCAGGAGAGGGGCACAGTTTCGGCCAGCTGCCTTTTTTTGGTAATTTAAAGCTCATATTTTGCATCTGTGATTGTTCTCATGCTTTCAGCTGGGACAGGGAATTTGGTTCAGGTTTTCTTGATAGTTTGGGATGCAGAAGTGACCCAAGTCTCAGAATCACAAATCGTTTCTCTCCACCTGGGGGACTCTAAGGTGTCAGGAGGGACATCTAGCACATCAAACACCTAGAGGCATTTACTGGTTTCTGAGCATCTCCTCGACACAATACCATAAAAGTGGGGCTGGGGCTGCCGGGGAAGGGGCCGGGGAAGTCAGGATGGCACCGCCCCACTGTGAGCTGAGCAGGCCCAGCAAGTGTGGGGCCCCCCTGCAGAGCAGGAAGCCTGGGGCTGCTGATGGAGCATGGATGGCCCAGCACGGCAGGGAAGGACACTCTCACATTCCATCCCAGCGGCACAGCGTGGAAACTGTGGAAGAACTGGCCACATCTTGCCGTTCTCATCCAGATGTTTGGCACGATTTCGGCATTACCCCAATGCCTCCCAGGAGGTTAGCGACCTGGAGTGCTGCCTGGAGAGAGGGAGGCGCGGAGGACGCTGGCCAAGCCTCTGAAGTGTGGTTCTGCAGGAGACTGGGAGCAGCTGGTCCCTTTCCACTGGGGGAGGGTGTGCACAATGGTTTTGAGTGGGGGGCTAAGTAGGAAGGCGTTGGGGCCAGCGAGGGCTTTTTTGGAAGACGGTAAGTAACACCTTTAGCGGAACACAGGCGTTTCTTGGTGAGAACAAGGACTCATCTACCCTACACGCACCAATGCATGCTCTATGCATTTATACCAATTTGCATGCAATTTCAACTCTGTTCTTCTGGGTCCGAGGATGGGAGCCTATTGTTTTTGATTTAAGCAGTGCCTGGCACAAGCCTGGCACACAGAAGGCCTTCAAGTGTTGGAAAAATGTACCACCTGGGATGATGGTTTTCAACCAGGGAGATCTGGGCTCCCCAGGGGACATTGGACAGGGTCCGGAGACATCTGGGCTCCCAACAGTAGGAGAGGTGCCTCTGATACCTGGTGCATAGAGTCTGGAGATACTGGCCAACAGCCTCCAATGCATAGGCTAGTCACCATGACAAAGGGCGATCTGTCCCGAAGATGGATGGAGCCCCATTCTGGTGATCGCTCTTGCACACAAGCCTGGGAGAGGGTGTGGATTTCTCCTTTTCAAGGCATTTTAGGAATGGATTCCAGCTGTCCTTGTGGGTTTAGGAGTCTGGGGGGTGGGGGTGGCGAGGGAGACTTAGACGGGCCGCTTGGTTCCTTGAGCTCCGTCATTGCCCTGTGTCACCAGGCTGTGGACCGTCGCATCCCTGTTCTTCTGCCTCTTCCTCCTGCTCGGGTTTGCTGCCCAGGTTTTCCCCGAAATGTTAGGGGGTTTCCGTCAGTAGTGGATCCTGTCCAAACCGTAAGGCAGTGAAAAGTCCCTCCCATGGAATTCATGTTCCTGTTGTGTCTGTCCTCCAAGAGGGAGAGAGACGACAACACAAAGCCTGCATATCAAAACCAAATCCCTGTGGGCACAAGCCCCAACCTGTAGCAACTTTCCTGGCCAAGTCGTGATGTGCAGAGCTGATGGCCTTTTCATTAGAGCAGTTCCGTGGGGGCAAGAGGTGGGAGGGCCGTTAGGATAAGAACACAGTGAGCAAAAGAACGCCTTGGAAGGAGCATTTTTCCTACAGGGTGGAGGTGACGTCAGCTGGGGTGACACCTGAGGGTCAGGCTCTCAGGGCATCTCTAGCCCAAGGGCTCCTGGTTATGTCTGGGTCTTGACACCAGGCCCAGGAAGCACACAGGGTCAGAGTTCCTTGCTCCAAACAACTTTTCTGATGTGCTAAATAAAGTAGCTTTCCTATGGCCACACTGAGTCCGAGTTTAAATCCTTCTCAAGAAATGGTGACATCCCATTGCCAAAAAGATAGACTCAGGGGTCTTAGACACCAAGACCCCGAATGAAGGCCTCCTGCTGCCATGTCTCTTTGGGACAGGCTTGGAAATTAACTCTGATGACCCTATAGACAGAGGAATCCACTTCATAGGAGTAAAAGCGATTATTCTTCCTACAGAGTACCTACAAGATGCAAGACACTGCTTAGAGTAACTGACATGTACTAACTCATTAATATAAAGGAGATCATCTGATTGTCCCCAATTTACAGATGAGGAAACCACGGCACAGAGGTCCAAGTATCTTATTCATGGCCACCAGGCTAGTCAGTGGCGGAGCATAGATGGATTCAGGGATGGCGGCTTTAGGGTCTGGGCTCTGCTACCTCCCTGGAGAACAAAGCCCCAAGTCCTCAGTTGTTCAGACTAAAGAAGTAAAGGAAGGCGCTACACTCACAGGTCCTGGGAAATAACAGTAAAAAGAGGACGTGAGTTTGTGATGCTAGGACAGTTCATGAAGCCCATTTCTTACAATCTCCAGTGGGTCCTGCAAGGCCCTCAGTATGATGGTGGCCCCTGGGCAGGCCAGGACACTGCCCCAGACAGCCAGAGCAGAATCTTTGCAGTGTGTTCCATCCAAGAAGGACCAATGGAGTCAGGCAGGAAGGACCAAGAGGATGAAGGCCCCCCTTCTTGGACAGACCAGGCAGCTCCCCCTGGGGAGCCCTCCTTGCCTGCTCTCAGACCATAGGGGTTTGACCAAGGCTCCATTCTGGGCTCCAGGAAGCAGACTATGATCCAACTCTGGTAGATGACAGTCATTGGTTCCATTGAACCAAGTTCAAATGGTTCAATTTGGGATGAGCTGGTTTAATCAGACCTCAAGGGAGTTACTGAGAGGAGATGACCTTATTTCTGTTGAACTTGAACCTGGGAGGTTCACAGGGCTGCAGCTGTCAGCAGGAGGCTATCCTGCCACCATAGAGAACCTGAGAATCAGCCAACATTGAGGACAGCAGAGCCTAAAGAGAGGAAAATAACCAGAGGCCTGAAGATATCATTGATGTCCTGGACCAAACCGTGCCTGAAGCTGGCCAGAATTCCTGGACTTTTCAGCTCTGTGAACCAGTTAATTCTCTTTTTAGCTTAGGACAATAGGAACTGTGGTTCTGTTTCTTACCAATGACATAAAGGAACACTGAGAATATCTCGTTAAAACAGCTGCACAAGTACACTACGCTGGGAACGGCATATGTTGGGAACAGAGCGAGGAAAAGATTGGTCATCAAGATCCCTGCTCCCTCCCCCAAGACCTGTACATGAAAGCATAGGCAATATGGTTGACTTTATGGGAACTGTGCTGGTAGGCAAGGTGACCATCTGTGGATGTCGTTAGTAAATTCATGGGATTCGTTCCCATGTGAGTTGTTCACTGAGCTCTCCTGACTGTCTTATCCACAGCCATGTTGTTCCCTTGATACCAACTGGCATTTACAGTTATAGGTTCTGGGCGACAGTTGGATGGATAAGGGTAGACGCCCTGGCCCATTTCCTCTACCTGAAGGTCAACGTAAAGGGCTTAGCATCCCAGCAGACGGAGGGCTGTCGGCTCTGTGGCAAAGGCTGGGCCATGTGTTTACTAAAGCAAAAAGCTCTTCCATGGGCCATTTGCTTTATGAATTCCAGACTCAGAAGATCCAAACAGAGTAAAAATCAAGCAACTCATGACATCCTCCCAGTGATTCTATTCTCCATATATTGTTCAGCCCCCAGAAAGCCCTCAGTAATTTTCTGTTCCCCAAGACGCACGGCCTCCAGCTCTGTGCCCTCCCTGGGAAGTCTAATTTGAATGCAAGGGACCCACAGGGCAGATGGGGCCCCAGGTGTCTGTGGGCTGCTGGAACCGCTGAACAGCTGCCCGCTGACACCCCGGGTTTCAGATGTGGGGTGCCACTGTTTGTTTCCCTGCTGACTGCATTACTCATGCCTCATTTGTCCAGTGCCCTGAAACAATCTTTTCGGGATGCATTTGGAAACCCGAGTCTCTGTGGTTTGTCTGGGCTGGTTTGTATTTGTAGAGAAGGAGAGTTTGCTTGTCTAGGGCGCAGAGAGAAATGGGCTCTGCAGAAGTCATGAGACACTTGGTTTCCTGGAGGGGTCTCCGGGAACCCGGATCCACACAGATCGCCTCTGTTCCCTCGGGAAGCTCCCAGTGGAACGGAGGGGGAAATCTTGTCAAAATCTCTAGTGTCCATCAGTGATTCTTAATTCTCAGAGAACTCTCTGGCAAAGAGAGATCAGGAAACACACCGCAAGCCTAAAGGGCAGTGGCAAACAAATAATTACCGAGTCTGTTGGTAAACAGACCCAGAGAAGACAGATGAGATCAGCTTGCTCACTCTTGCCTGTCAGACAGAATTTAATACCATCCTGTTTCTGTTTTTCTTCCCCCCATGACCCAAGTTAGAGCTTGCTTAATTTCTGTTTACAGTGAGGGTCTCACGGGGATGGAGGGAAAGAGAGGTCGCCAGAGGAGGGGGAGGGGGAAGACGAGGGGGGAGGACTTACCTTCTCAGGGAGAACGCCCTAGAGACCAGTGGTTCTTAAGCCTGAGTATAAAAGACACCTGAGGAGCCGAGGCCTCAACCCAGCCCCATTAAATCAGAATTGCTGTAGGGGAGGACCCTGGTATCAGTATTTTAAAGCCCGAGATGACCCCAACATGTGGCCAAGGTTTAGATCCACGCTCAAGAGCTATGCTATCCAATATGGCAGCCATGAGCCATGGGTGCCTACTGCGCATCTGAAACCTGGGAAATCCAAATGGAGACGTGCTGTAAGCGGAAAATGCACCCCACGCTCCCAAGAGTTAGCATGAAAGAGAGAACGTAAGCCATATCGTCACTAATAATTTTGTTGCACTGAACCACACCATCAACAATTCTGTTACATTGCTTGCAGCTGAAGTCTGTGCTGAGTGAGAAAGTGTGTATGTGGAGAGGCAGGAACATGTGGGTGCTGCTGTGAGGCAGGTCAAAAATCTACAAGGAGCCACTCAAGGAAGAGAAAGCGGAGACCAACTTAAGACAGCATCATTTCCATTTGTATGGGACATAGAAATGATCTAAATCATGTCTCTTGGCACATTCACACTCACATTCACGTGGCATGTTTGTTCTAAGCATATCAGGGTTAGGCCACATCTCATTTTCTTTCCACCAAAGAAAACATGATTAGGAAGGCAAAGGCTACAGCCTGGAACAATGATTTCCGAGAAAAAGACAAAGTTCAGTGTTGAAAATTCTTTTTATCCATTCTTTTCACACGTGGCAAAAGATACCCTCAAAGTACAACTGGTTTAAACAATAAAGTTTTCATTAGCAAGAGGCGAGTCAATAGAATTTAAAGATAAACACGCAATCAATGATAGTCTCTGCACAACGATAATGACCCATATGGTAATAATCTTGTGTCAGACATGGTGGTCAGTTTGTGTGCTGAGTCTGGTGTAGGGGACCAGTCTGCTCCACCCCAGAATCCTGCCCGAATTCTGAACCTTGGCGGAGAATTTCTTGAGCAAGCCCAGAAATTCTCAGGTGTGATGGTTCATTTTATGTGTCACCTTGACTAGTCCATGGAGTGCTCAGTTACTTGGACAAATACCATTCTGGTTGTTTCTGCAGGGGTGTTTTTGGATGAGAGTAACGTCTTAAATGGTAGACTAAAGCAAAGTGTCCTCTATAGTGTGGGTGGGCTGCATCTAATCAGTTGAAGGGACTGAGAAGAAGTAAAAATCGGTCCCTCCCCAGAGTAAGAAAAGATTCTCCAGCAGACTGCCTTTTGGGCCAGAATGGTACCACTGGTTCTCACACCTGCCAGCCCACACTGCAAGTTTGGACTCGCTAGCCTCCATATGCACATGAGTCAATTTCTTATAACAAATCTCTTTCAGTTTATGTACACATTCTATTGGTTCTGTTTCTCTGGAGAACCATGACTAATGTAATGGGCCATTCCTAAAGTCTCACCTGCAGCTGGTTACCTCCTAACATCAAGAATGATCTCAGACTGCTCAGAAATAGAGACTCAGTTTCTCTCCGTGGTGGCTGGACCCACAGCAGGGCCAGTGCCCACGTGCCCCTGGCTAGACCCACAGACGCTGCCTGGGGGGATGGGTAATGCAATTCAGAAGCATGGGGGGAGGTGGGCTTGGACCAAAGAAGCTGGGGATGAGAAGGTATTATGAGATAAATCACATGCACATTTCTTCTCTCACCCCCTCTGTACCTGCCAACAGGCTGTTCTGAGACTCAGCAGTCCCATTCCATCTCTTTAAAGCAGCTCTTCATAACCATGACTGAGCATCCAGATTTACTTTTTTGAGAAGCTACGGCCAGCTCAGCAATATGCCTCAGTTTACTTTCTCACCTTCCTCATGCCCTTCACCTCCTTTCCCCCCTCACTCTGCTTCTCTGGGAAGAACACCTCCCAATACATGTTAGCATGTAAACTTTGCCTTGCGCTCTGGTTTCTAAGAAATCCAGGCTAAGACAATCAGCCTTTTTCTTTTCCTTTTTTTTAAGATATATTTATTTATTATTGGGGAGGTGCAGGAGAGAAAGTCTTAATTAAAGCAGACGCCTTCCAAGGAGCCCAACATGTGGCTCAATCGTGCGACCCTGAGATCATGACCGGAGACAAAACCAAGAGTCAGACACTTAACCGACCATGCTACCCAGGCACCCCAGCCTTTTTCTATTTAAAGCTATTTGCATGCCCAGGAAAGACCTGGGCTCTTTTTTGTTTGGAGTGCCCAGAAGGATCGGATCAGGAGCGGGTACTTGGTCCAAGGTGAACGGGGACGCAGACTACTCCTCAGCCTATTGAATACAGATGAGCGGAGCCAGATATCTTTTCTCTTAGAGTTAATTGAAATTTGACAAAAAGAGGTGTATCCAGAGAAGGAGGAGAAGGGGGAGAAGGAGGAGGGGGAGGAGGAAGGAGAAATGAGGAGGAGGAAGAAGGAGGGGCGGAAGAAGGAGGAGGAGATGTTCTAGGCCCAACTTAGTTGTTTATGAGGCTGCGGGTTTTCCTGCTCCGAATTTCCTGTGTCCTTTCAATGAACGTTCCTTCTCACTCGAGCTAGTTTCTGATCAATCTGAATTTAATTCCATTATAAGTAACCTGCTTTTTCTATCTGGATGGGTTTGTGACATTTTATTTATTATTGTAACACAGA
This sequence comes from Enhydra lutris kenyoni, assembly GCF_002288905.1. Taxonomy (NCBI): domain Eukaryota; kingdom Metazoa; phylum Chordata; class Mammalia; order Carnivora; family Mustelidae; genus Enhydra; species Enhydra lutris. The sequence goes on along the minus strand of NW_019154141.1, from coordinate 1,519,765 downwards.
AAAATTTCCAGGGTATGCCTAACTATGAGTTTCTTTTCACTGAATTCACCTGAAATGTGGTAAGTCCTCCTGTGCTTATCCTCAGATATCCCCCCACCCCTCCCCCCCACACACCCAGTTCCCAGAAGTTATATTTTTTTAATTATACTTAGGTTGTGAGGTTCCTGTTCAAATTGATCTGGCTGCTTCTCTGGGAAGCTGCAGAAAACTCAGGGCGACCTATTCTGCCGACCAAACCGATTATTTACCCTGTATATCATTTTAATCTATTGCTTCCCTCTTCTCACTTTTTTAAACAGAAAGGCAACATGGAGAGAACATTCGCAGGATGGCTTGGCTCCAGTTTAAACCTTGGATACGGCCCTACCAGAAAGCAGTGTGATTCTGAGGTTTGAGTTTTCAGTCTGCTTTGAAAGGTTTCCAGTGCTTTGCTTGGTGATAGGAGGAACCTTCCACAGAGCTTAAAGGTAATCCTCCCCTGGAAAGCCGTAGCACTTCCTTGTTTCTCCATCTGCAAAGACCCTCGGTCAAAGGATATGCTTTCACGTAGTTAACTCAACCACAGAGGGAAACAAATTGAATTTTTGACCTTGAAAGTCAATACCATGGAGTCACAGCTGACATGTGATCGGCAGCGGGATGGGACAGGCCAGGAAATCCAGGACCAACAATATGGACAGGTGGGAGGAGTGCAGGGAGGTGAGGTCAGTTGGTATCGGGATGGGATGTCCAGGTGGGGCAACAAAAGTCTGGATTCTGGCCCAAGGGGGCCGTGGGAGCAGGCAGCACCAATGAGGAAGGACAAGTTAGCAGCTCAAAATTCAAGCAGACAGGACAGCCTGAAGAATCCAGGTAAAAAGGAAGGTGGAAGAGAAGAAGCAGCTTCAAGCAGGCAGAATGTTCCGTCAGAGCCCGGGCGATGGGGCCCAGTGTCCACAGAATGAGAAGTGAGGACTTCTGTACCCACAGAGCATGGAGGGCAACAGGGTCAGAATCCAAACTGGAAGAATTCAGAGCCAGAGACCTGAAGCCGAGATCACAAAGGGAGTAATGAGGTGCCAAGCTCAGGTGAGGGGTCTGAGAGCAGGTCTCACCTCGATACTGAACACGTATCTTACAGAGCAGGAAGCACTCCCGCATTCTTGGACCAGCAGGTGGATGGGAGTGTTTCTGAGGGTAGGTGCCCACTGCTCTGGACAAAGAAGAGGCTGTGGACCAAACTGATATTCAGACAGATTAGCAAGTGCTAGGTCATCAAGGGTGAGACCTAAATGGTTCTCATACCGCGGTCTTGCCAAACAGATCCGTCCTTCTCTTCTTCCTCCCTTGGAATCTCAGTCTCTGTGAGAGGCACTAACATTTCCCAGCTGTACAAATCCCCCCTCCAATGGGGAGTTTTCTAGTTGTTCTCATCTCCTACATTTAAGTGGACTACAAGTATTACCCCGACACCAAATCTAGACAAAAATACCACAATACCATGTACAAATATGGATTCAAAATGAATTAAATACTTTAACAGCCTAAACTATGAAATGCTTAGAAGAAAATCAGTTCATTTTTATGACCTGGGATCAAGCAATGGTTTCTTAGATATACCACCAAAAGCACAAACAGCAAGAGAAAAAAAGACATAAACTGAACTTCATCAAAATGTTTAAAATCTATACTTCAGAGAACACCTTCAAGAAAGTAAAAAAACAACAACCCATACATAGAACATATGCAAGTCATGTATGTGATAAATGACTTGGATCAAATGCATCCAGAACTCTTGCCACTCAATAATAAAGTCACTTAATCCAATGTAAACACTGGGCAAAGGACAGTAACAGACATCTCCCCTAGGAAGTCATGCACACGGCCAAGAAACACTTGGAAAGATGCTCAACATCTTTAACCATCAGGGAATCCCACAGGAGAACCACAGCGGCATCCCACTCCCCACCCCCCCACCCCAGGAAGGCTGTCGTCCAGTCAGACAGCAAGTGCTGGTGAGGGTATGAGAAATCGGAACCCTGCTTTCCTGCCGGTGGGAACGGAAAATGGTGCCGCTGCTTTTGGAAGACAGTGTGGCAGTTCCTCACATGTTACACGCAGATCGGCCGTACCAGCCAGCGACTCCACACCGAGGTATCCACCCCAGAGAAGTGAAAATAGTGAAAACCCGCACACAAATGTTCCCCACAGCACTCTTCACAATGGTCCCAAAGCAGAAGCAGCACGAATGTCCATCAGACAATGAATGGATAAACCAAATGTAGCACCTCCGTACCCCGGAGCGTCATTCGGCCATAAAAAGAGGCAGAGTCCTGGTATGTGCTACAGCATGAATTAACTCAGTAAAAGCTACACCGAGTTGAAGATGCCCCTTGCAGAGGTCTATGTGTTACGTGATTCCGTGTGTATATACATACATGCAATGTCCTGAGAGGAAAGTCTACAGAGAAGCAACTTAGCAATTGCCAGAGACTGAAGGGTTGAGAAGAAACAGGGAGTGGGAAGTGATGGCTGAAGGGTACAGACTTCCTTGTTGGGGTGATGGAATGTTCTAGAATTGATTGTGGTGATGGCTGCACAACTCTGTGAATATACTAAAAATTGTACACTATAAAAACGGGTGAATTATATGCTGTGTGAATTATATCACAATAAAACAGTTACGAAAATGTTATTAGGTATATTTATAGTGGTTATAATAAACGTTAATTTCTAAGCTGTTGTCAGGCCCACTGAGAGGCATGCCTTGTCAGGTAACTTTTTTATTTTGGCTTTCAGTCGGGGAACGCGCCCCAACGGGTCACGTGGAGTTACTGAGATGTCCACACACTATATGGCACGCCAGTCATAGCGATGACACCGTGGTCATGCTTAATGACATAAACTGCTTGTGTGTTACTAACAGCAGACAGCATGAAGGACGTGAAGTCAGAAAAGAGAGACATGCTCTCCCAGCGGCAAGCCAGGCCGTGGAGAAGCTTCTACTTCATCCTGCCTTTGCATGCCCCAGCCACAGGTAAAGGGACACAGCCGCAGCCATAAACATCCACGACCCTGCTGCTGACCTTGACCTTCACTTCTATGTACTTGAGGCAACCCCATTTTTAGATGCAGAAACTGAGGCTTAGAGAAGAAAGCACACGTGTGAATACTGTGTTTAGGCTCCAGGGAGCAAGACCCTGTTGTGTTTATGGGGTTACCACCCCAAAACTGGCAGGAAGGTGGGACCCCCCTCAAGCCTGTTACATGCATTTCCTGTCACTATCCCAGGTTCAGATCTGGGGTCACCGAGCTTCCCACCTACTTGAAGAGGAGGGAACGTGGCTTGATACAGGAGGCCAACACTGAAAGGTTTGTTTGGCCAAACAACAGAAAAGTCTGGAATCCCAGATCTTTATACACACATACTCAAAACCACCTCCCCTGGCCTCACTGTATCCCTCACCCTCACTTTCTCTCCCCAGTTCCTTTCTGCTCCCCCTGGTGAAGGGCCAGGAGAACAGCACAGCCACTCAGGGGCCTCGGCACCAGGAAGGTCAGGTCAAAAGCGCACGCCCGAGCACTGGGGCAGTGTCAAGGGCTTGGGCCTTAGGAGCCTGTGAGGGTCTGCGCTCCTCCAGGCAGAACCCCTGTGCCCGAGGGGGCCCAACATTAATTGACAAATAAGAAATGCCGGGCAAATTTCCTTAAAAAATAAAAAATCAAATGTCCCTGTGATCAATCCCGCAATTCTACTTTTGGGGAGACGCACAGAACAACTGAAATCCGGGTCTTGAAGAGATATCCGTGCTCCCACTTTCGTAGCAGCCTTAACTCGACATCCAAGAGGTGGGAGCAGGCCGGGCGTCTGTGGGCAGACAAATGGATACGCAAAATGTGGTCTGTACTGACGGCAGAATATTATGCAGCCTTGAAAAGGGAGCAAGTTCTGACCTGCTGCCCCACAGATGCAACCTGGCAACCTCGGGCTCTGTCACAGACAACAGACCGTGTGACTCCACTCGTATGAGGTGTAGACTGAGTAGTCAAGTCACAGAGACAGACAGTAGACGGGTGGGGGGCTGGGGCAGAGGAGAGGGGGGCTTGGGGGGCTCTTGTTTCACGGGGACAGAATTTCCATTTTGTAAGATGAAAGAATTCCGGAGAGGGATGATGACGACGGCTGCTCAACAAGGCGACTGTACGAAGTGCTGGACTGCACACCAGAAATGGTTAGGACGGTGGATTTTTACACTATGTGCATTTTAGTACAACCAACAATTTTTAAATCAAAATGAAACACCACGATGGGCTGAGAGAGACCTCATGGAAGAAGGAAAAAACTTTTTTTCCCCGTTTTTTTTTTTTTCCCAAAAGATTTTATTTATTTATTCGAGAGCATGCACGAGCATGAGCCAGTGGGGGGAGAGGAGCAGCAGGAGAGGCCGACTCCCCACTGAGCGGGGAGCCCCAGGTGGGACTTGATCCCAGGACTCTGGGATCATGACCCAAGCTAACAGCGGACACTTTACCGACTGAGCCATCCAGGTGCCCCCCCGCCTTTTCCTGCTTTTTGAACAAGGGACCCTGCATTTTCATTTTGTATAAAGTCTTGAATTTTATGTAATAATCTGACCTCGTGGAAAATAAAGCTGGCGTTTCCTTCCTTGTCACTCGTCTGTAATGAAATGCTCACCTTAGGTCAGAGACTCGGGCTGGGGAAGCATATTCCCTTTCTTGGGGGACAGCTGAAACGGAGGTCAGGGGGGCCCTAAGCTCCTCTTCCCTCCCCCTTTTCCTTCGAGAGCTATGGCTCTCACGCTGGCGCACTGCACAGGGGAGTGCGCTCAAAATGCCGAGTTGGGCCCCGGCCCTGAGCCCGTGTGTCTGGGGCAGGGCTGTGGAACCATGCTCTGGACGGTGTGTGGGCTGGGACTACCCCACTGGGCCCCGAGCCAGTATTTGAGAAGCGCTGCTCTGGAATCTGGAGAGGAGAGACGCGATAAACCCCGACTTCTTCTGCCTCCTCGGAATGCCAAGACTTGCTCTGCCTTGCTCCTTTCAAGAAACCATTCTCAGGAGGGCACTGGCTTCCTGGACCAGATGTGGCCCCTCCCTCTGCTGGCTTCATTCTGTTCACGGCTGGTGGCCTGGGGGGCGCCCTGGTGCTGGCCCCCTGACGAGCACCAGGGATGCTAACTCTGCTGAGATCATCTGAGATCACGGGTGGTCCAGGGGGCAGCTGGCCGAGAGTGGTCGAGGCTCTGTGGCCAACAGGCAGAAGGGGAGCTTTCCCAGGCCTCTGGGCCCACGGCAGTCCCCGAGTGCCATGTGGGGACACAGGGCATTTTGGTCTCTGGTCCCCAAGCTGGCAGGTATGGGCTGACATTGGTGAACAGGGCGGGGGAAGGCCTTTGGGCCCCCCGGATTATTTCCGTATTCCTCTTGCACAAAAACAAGGCTGTCCCAGGTTGAGTGCAAAGTTCTAAAAATCTTCACACTCGTGGACTAAGGCACCTGTAACGTGGCCTCTCTGGCTTCCCTCAGCGCTTCCCCGAGCAGACTCGGGTCCTGAGCAGCCAGGCCCCAGGCGGCTCTGGATGCCCACCTCACCGGTAGGCAGGCAGGAGGTCCCTCCAGCAGGGAGTGGGTGGGTGCCCACTGGGTGGGGCCCCCAGCCCCAGGTCTGGGCAGAATTAAAGTCCAATGGCCTATCAGATGGAATGACACCGAGGAAAGGAAATCCGTCTTTTAAGAACAAGCGACAGGGCTGATGACTGAAGTCCCAAAGAATTCTGTGGTTGAACCTTTTTTTTTTGTTGTTTGTTTTCTGGCACAATCTGTCTCTGTTTCTGAGCCGAGCGCCGTGCTCCCCGTGACAAAGACGTCTTTCTTACGACGGTTTAATAGCTCCAAGACGGGGGACAGCCCTGACTCTCCCATGGGCCCGTGTCTGACGGCGGCGGCTGAGCAGAGAAGAAAGCTACCGCTTTCCAGCAGTTTGGTCCAAACTGAACCGAGGGAGACTTAAGGAATCCAACAAAACAGAACCATAACCTCCTCCCGAAATAAAAGCGCAAGCTCCTGAGCGGGTGAGGGAAACAACACGCGTCCGGATAGAGAACACTGTGGATCGGAAGCCACGCTCCGGGCCCTGTGTCCTCCTCCGTGGGGGGAGGCGAAGAAAGCCACGTGGGGTCTGAGGATGGGGAGGGCGCGGATGGGGCGGGCAGAGACCCCACGTGGGAGTTGCCTGCGGCCGCCGGAGCCCCATGCCGCGAACAGGGTGGCTTCAGACCACAGAGATTTATTCTCCCAGTTAAGACCTTAACACTCCTTTCTGGAGGGCACCATTCGACCACGACATCTTCGCTCAAAAAACCGGGGGCTTCCATCCAAAGCAGCCGACCAAGTCCTCTTGTTCCAGGACTTGCGGGACAGGTAACTTGCTCTGTCTTCCCAGCGACACAGCCCAACCGCCCATGCTTTCCAGGATTCCAGGAGGTGGGGTGGGGAAGCGGATCGTGACGTCACGGCCACCAGATGACCTCTGTCCCCTCTCTTCGGAGCTTTCTCCTCCCCCCGTGTTCCTGCCCTCAGCACCTGGCTGCACGGAGACACCAGAAAAGGGGCAAGGGCTCTTACCACGGCGACAGATGTCTGGAGAGATGCTCAGCGTGAGCTCCGTCACAAACGTTTGCTGCCGGTGGCACCGTCTAGAAAGTCTGTCCCTCACTGCGGAGAGTTTACATACGTCTCTAATCCCAACAGGCCCGGGGAGACACGATGTTCAAGGGGTGAATGACCATGGAATCACACCTCCTACGGCCAACTCGAGAGCATCTGCGCAGGGTGTAGACGCTTTTTTACAACTAAGCGGCAACTCTTTTCTGCACCACTCTGCGGGGGGGGGGGGGTCGGTCCTGAAGCCTGTGTGGCTTCGTGACCTGTGTGATCACGGCAGGTAGGTGACTTGGGTGGGGGGACAGGGCAGTGGCTTAAGGCACGGGCTCCAGAGCCAGGCTGCCAGGGTGGGAATCTGACCTGTGCCCTTCCCTGGCTATGTGCTTCTGGCACATTCTGCACCTGTAAGATGGGGATGGCAGTTTCACCGAGGCCTCAAGGACCGGCAGATACGCAAGTTGAGGAACACAGGGTCTGCGCGTGGAAGCAGTGGGTCAGTGTCAGCTTTTATGACCCTGGTTGCCAGAGGCCGAGGGCGGGAAAGTGGCTAATCACGGGCTTCTGCATCGGCCAGATCTCAGTTAAACCCTGAGTCTCCACTTGCCATAAGCACGGCCTCACAGAAAGTTCCCAGGCTCTGCAGCCTCGTCCCATACTGGAATGGCAGTGGGGACTACGACAGCCAACCCTAAGAGCGTCCCAAGGGCAGACGAACTGAAATGAAGGCCACCACCCCCACCAAGCCACGTCTCGAGCGCCCTCAGCGCATCTGCTCTGGAAAACGCTGTTGCTTTCTGCCTCTCCTTACAGTGGGAGGTCAGACAGGGCAGTGGCGGGCCCCTCCGACGCACCCACAGGAGTGACGCGCTCTGAATGGGGAGGGAGGCGGCCACTCTGCCTCCTGTCTGCGGGGCAGCAGCTTCTCCCTGTCGGCCACACAAGGGGCCATTTATGCTGTGGCCCCCGCCTCCCCCACCACTGCCTCCAGCCACCCCCACCCAAGTCCCTGGCGACAGGCTTGGACGTCTTGGCACAGGGGACTGATCTCCACACAACGTGCACTCTGTTTAGCTTGCGGCGGGCTTCGGGGGAGGCACGGACCCTACAAAGCTCTTTGAGAACAGCAGTGTGGTTTCTTTGTGGCTTTCCCAGGGGCAGGAGATGACACAGATCTTTCTCTGCCCCGTTCCCATTGCCATCCTGTCCGTCCTCTTGCACAGCTTGGGACAAGCAACTCGAGGTCTGGAAGCGAGTCCATGGATTGTGGGACAAGGGGGAAGCGGCTCAGGCCCTTGGCAGGGGCTGTCCATTACGAAACTATCTACAGAATTCCAGGCAGGCTGTCAACCTTTACTCCCCGCCAAACCGTCCTGGGTGCAGAGTCGACCAGGCAGAGTCTGGACCTGGGTCCCGTGCAGAGAACAGAAAAGGTGGCCCAGGCTGTGTTCCAGGCAAGGGTGCAGGACAGAGAAAAGCATGTGCCACACAATAAAGGCTAGGCAGTCCCAGAACAAGGGACAGTGCGTGTGAAGACTCCGCACTGAGACACAACGGCAAAATCAGCCAGAGAGGGCCAAGGGGAAATCAGGGAAAGGATGCTAGGCATGGGGCCCAGGACATAGGCCAGAAGAAGCAATGTCAGGACCAGCCACGCACACCTAGAGATGCCCACATTCCTGGCATGGGGCCTCTAGGCCTGTGTGATCCCAGGTAGACTGCGGAATCCACTTCCGAACCAATTCTCCCTCTGGGGAGGCAGGCGGCTGGGAGCGCTTGTCCTGGAACCTGGGCTGGGAGGAATGGGCTGCGCATCGACCTGGAGTGTCTACAATAGACAGGCCAAAGACACTGTCATCGTTACTACTACTATGACTCCTGACGATGATTACTACTGTGGGAATTTGCAAATTAGGAAACTGAGGCACAGAACAAAAATCAACCTGTTCAGCTGGACGGCTAGCAAGTGGCAGAGCCGGGATTCGAACCTGGGTGGTCTAGCCCCAGGATCCATGCTCTCAAATAGTCCGCCTGTTCTCCTGGGTGCCGCACTGGGGAGGAGCGGGTGCGGCCCCAGCCCCCTGCTCCCCCAGATGCCTTCTCACGGGTGTCACGGTGCCCTGCGCATGCGAGCAGCTGTCGGCAGGGGGCGCTCTACCCCCCTCCCCGTGAGTAACACCTGCTTTCCTCCCAGCCTTGGAAGCAGGTGCTTTAGCGTCTGGGGTTGACTGTGTGGTGGTTCCTTGCCTTCTCTCAGATCACACCCCAAACCCCTCATAAGGCAAACAAGTCCACATTCCATGTGTGTCTGTATCTAGAATTACACCCTGTCGTTCAGATGTGAGTTAAAAATGAATCTTTTCTCTATGATATTATCCTGTCCTGGAGCCCCTGTTTCCACACAGTAGCAGAAACAGAATTCGTCAATTAAAAGGAAGTTAGTGCCTTCTGGTATCAGGTTCTTCTCCAAGAGAAGTTGTCTCTTTCTGGGTAATGCCAGGAATTCGAGCGTCAAGATCCCTGGTAAGACCTCCCTCTCTCGCCCTGCCTCCTCTCCGGGATGGCTGCTGTACCCAGGGGAAGAGGCCAGGGGAGGAGAATGCAAAGGAAAATATTTGCAAATACGCCATCCCCATTGAGAGAAACTGATTTTCAACACAGATTACCACACTGTAAGCTTTCCGACAGAGCTTGTTGCACAACAGTGAAATAAAGTGGACGGCCAAGCACCCCTTGTTGGACTGCCCAGGGTCCAAACTCACTAATCTGTATGAAAAACATAATTACATTTCAAGTAGTACTGAACAAGGTTTTCATGTTATATGTTGCTCTGAATTTGAATGGAGGGAAAGAGAGGGAGAGAGAGAGAGAGAGAGAGAGATGAAGCAAAGTAAATTCCTATTTGGATGGTAGAAAGGACTTCGTTTTTTCCCCTGAGTATATGAACACATTTCTTTGGTGATATATAAGCCTTGAACAGAGAGATCCCTCCTAAAAGAACGGATTGACAGTGAGAGCTGGCGGTAGTGGCTTCCTCTCAATGTCTTTACTTTGCAAAACATGGAAGGTGGCAGTCCTGTGCCCATCTTCACATACACAGGGGACATTTTTGTGTCCCATAAAGCCCAACAGTGCTGGGACCCCAGATACGAGCCACCCCTCTTCATGAAATGTCCATGGAAACTGTGGTGTGGGTAGGAAGAGTCAAGGACACGGTCAGATTCCCAGGTGCTTGCTTGCCCGAGTCCTACCTGCTTGACTCGAAGGTACCACCAGAAGGACAGTGTCCTGAAAGGAGCACATTTCCTAGTAATCCTTGTGGGTGTTTTTCTGTCTCTGTAGCACCGTGTGTGTGGAGGGATGAGCATACAAATAGGAACACACAGAGATTCCCATCAGAGAATGTCCCCACCCTTCAAAGGAAACCAGCTTTCAGAGGGAGACACGTATCCCCTCTCTCATGCCTGCAGGAGGGGATGAAGGATGTCGCTGGCCTTCCTGTGAGGGTGCCCCAGCACAGCTGACGGTCACCTGAGACATGACGATGTGTGCCAGGAGAGGCGAGCGGAGGTGTGAAGAATCCCGACTTCCAGAACACTCCCAAATCCATCGGATTTTTCTTTGTCTCCTTTCTGGTGGCTCTTTCGTTAAAATGACGTTACTTATCACAGCGGTCCTGAGAAGGGCGGAAAGTCTGCCAGACACGTGGGTATAGCCAGACTAAGATGAAACAGCTTCTCACAGACAATCTCAGGTGACAGGTAGGTGACCAGCAGACTTTCATTCTTCCACCGGTGTATCTCCCCATCCAGCCAGTGCTGCACGTGAGGGCAGCAGGCCCCGCGATGGGCACGTTTCGCAGACAGTTGGCTGGGAAGGTCCGGATTCTCCGTCTCATCAGCTGGAGAATTCTCAGGTCTCCAGGGAACAATGACATTTGTTTGCACAGACCCGGAGACATGGAGGGCGAAGCCTGTGCAAGAACGCCCCGTCCCCTGAGAGGATAACTCGGCCAAAGAAAAATGCTGGAAGGACTAGGGGACAAAACACAGGAGCTGGAGGGGCCTTAATGACAAGACGCCTTTACGTTTTCATGCTTTTTGCCCCACGCTGTTCTTGCTGGGAGCGTAAAGACCCACAGGAAGGAAGAAGGGGCTGGGAAAAGAAATGGCAGAGGACAGTAAGAACACCAAGGTTTGGTCAAGGACCCTGAAGGAGCCAAGACCATTCCTTTCTCCCCTTTGCTTCCCAGCCCCCAGCCCTCCTGGCTCCTGGCTGTCCAGCCTCCTGGAGCGAGGCACCTGCAGACTGTTCTCTGGAGGCTGGTTCGAGAGCCCCCAGATGTTCCCAGGATGGGAGGGGCACTTCCAGAGGTGCACAATGACAAGGGGAAAAATATCCCCCAAAACCCAACACAGAACCTTGTAGGGAGCACTCAGGCACAGCTCTGCGGAGCAAACGGCTCTGCGATCGCCCGAGGAACTCTCTGTCCGCGTCTGGCTTAGCCCAAGGGTGTGGTAGGCTTTTAGGCTCATCCTCCTTACGTTCACGACCAGTATAATGACTTTTATAACACTGGTTTTTTTTAAGTCACTAGGAAAATAAATGTGTTACCCCTAAAACACCCTAAAGGAAACGTTAACAGATTTTGGGGTGTCCGTCCGCACCGCTGCTTTCCTCCAGGTGCTGATGTCCCGGCGCAGAGGGGCTTCCTGCCCTTTCCCTGTCGTTCCCCATCTCCCCCTCCTCTCTGGGGGCAGCTTGGCGGGGGTGCGGGGAGCCACTGAAAAACTTTGTTGCTAAGCAGATGCTGGAAAATAAGACCGCTGGAAAGAGCCCTCCGTGCTGAACCATCAGCTGGAATATAAAGACGTCATGAAAACTATAAACTTGTATCTATATAGTACACGGTTTCAGCTTTCGTAGGTATGACCTCTGCGGAAGATGCCCAGGGCTTCAGACATTCGCCAGTCTCCAGAGCCTTCCGTCCCTTCCCTCGGTCCCTCCCTCATTGCTCGTTCATCACGTGGCCGCAACGTCAAGCCACCGCACGGGGACGCTATGCACCACCTGCTTGTGGCCTGCCTCTTCCAAATTCCCCGGGCTCTCCAGCACTCAGGGTACAGCGCTCAGTGCGGGGTGAGGCAGGAAGGAACGTTTCTGAGACAGCGCGGCCAGTCGGTAACTCTAGAATTCCAGGCAAGGCAGCTTGATGGGTTCAAGAGAAGGACTTGTTGGCAGAAAATAAAGCTGAGAGCATGATCTGCTGTTGCAAATATGGAACAGCACAAAAGTTCATTCCCAGTTCTGCTGGAGTGATAAGCAGCAGGGGTGGGGGGTGGGAGGGGTGGTATGTGGCACGGGGAAGGGGAGAGGGTGTGGGCCACTCTGCGGCGGTTGGGTCAAGGTGTGAAAGTATCTCCTCTTCTAGGAAACTTTCTGTCCCCATACCGGAGTTCCGCTTTTTTAGGCTGAAGTCCACTCTCCAGAGGGACTGGGCTGGGCTCTGGCTTCCCCCTGCAGGGAATGGTGAGACCCAATTCCACGGTGAGTGGGGAGATCCAGACCAGCCGCCTGAGGAAGGGAGAGTCTCTTCAGAACTTTCTGGAAGTCTGGGAGCTGGTCCAGCCACAGGGAGGTCTAGGGGCCTCGTAAGAGTGGCTGGACCTGTGGAGGTGGTTAACAGCAGATGTGAATGAACTACGATGGAGAAGTTTACACTTTAGATCTCAAGATCTCCAAGATGGAGAAGTTTACACTTTAGATCTCCAAGATTTCCAAGATCCCCTCCCCACCGTAACAGGACGCCTGCTCCTGACCTTCTCTACCCTTAACTTGCAAACCTGTTTTCAAGAATTTACTGGAACCAAAGTAGGGAGACTAGTTGGACAGAAAGAAAAACATACATAATAGAGGACTTCCATACACGGACATACTTATCAACTGGGGACCGCTGACTAATGACGAGGAAAACGTGTCTCCCGCCATCTTTGTTCCTAAACAAATGGCTGCTTAGTTGACCAATGACCGCTGTCTTAAGTGATCACAAATATACCAACATATGTAGTAGTTTTTAAGACAGGGAAAGCACTTGACTTACGACTTGCTCCTTGATCTGGTAGGCAAACATACACTTTAAATTTTACTTTGATGTCCTCACCACCCCCTGTAACTTAATGACCTCATCTTTGATCAGAGCACAGGCCAATGGACCTGGAAGCCTCTGGGTGTGGGTTAGCACTAGCCAGCCCAGACGTGCCCTGGGGGCGTGGCTTCTGGATCATCGGGGGGATCCACAACCAGCCTCCTCGGCTCCACACAGCCTGCTGCACCTGCCGGCCAGGTGTGCTCGAGGACGAGGACAAGGACGACAGACACCTTCCACGGAGCGTGCTCAGTCAACGCGTAAAGAACAGTTGCTATGAAAGCGAACCGCGCTCTCCCCGCCGGTTCGAATTACACCTGCCACGGAGTCAAGGGAGAGCGGAGGGCACGTTTCCTCTCCAGGGAACATGTTCTTGGGAGGTAATGCCACTTCAGAAAGGGAAACTGTTTAAGCAGCAAACTCCTCCAGGACACGCGGTCTGAAGAATTTCTTTGTGGTGAAACCAGAAGAAATTGCTATGGGACCAGATCAGAAAGAAGAACGCCGTGTTTCCCCGAAACCACGGGCTGCCCCTGGACGCCTGAGATTCTTCGTAATTCAGGGGGACACTGCATGCGGGATGGAGAGCGTCAGGCAAGCTGTGGGGTGATGAAGGAAGGTGGAGGGAGCTCCGGAGGGCCCTGGGAGGGCGCCATGAAGGTGAAGTGACAGCGTCAGAACACTAGGTGGCAGGAGCCGCACACAAGTCACACACCCGCGTCCTGCCGGGGTCCAGGGAGGAACTGAAGACCGCGCCGGCTCCGGAGTATTTACTCTGCACCTTTCTCTTCTCTCCTGGTGGCTGTGGAGCCAGGCAGGCGAGGAGAGACCCTCCGCTGTCAGGCGCATCATACACAGAGCCCAAGAAAGAGGTCGCACAAAAGTCAGTGGGTGTCCGAGCCTTAGATGATGGATCTGAACTAAAATCACGGTCTTCCACTAGATGAGAGGCTGCCTGCGAAGGGCCAGATGATAAATATTCTCAGCCTTCAGCCTTGAGATTCTGTGGCAATGACCCAACTCACCCATCACAGCACAGACGGAGCGACAGACGACAGGTGAGACAAGAAGGTGCTGGCTGTGTTCTAAGAAAATGCCACTTCCAGCACCGGGTGTTGGGCTGGCCCCCGCCCACGGGCTGCAGGGTGCTTGACCCCCTGCATGAAATGAACAGCCGTGAGCTTGACCCACTCACACCATGGACACGTTCCCAAGTCCATGCAAATGAGTACGGTCCCCCTCTGGGCCCTTCCACAGTGCATTACCTACGTCTCCCTGTTGCCCGAAACCGAATTCTCCCTTCTCCCTTCCACACCACAAAATCAGCCAACAGCCACCCTTGGGCGTTTCTGCATCGACAACCTCTTCCTTCATTCCCACGCTGTCACCGTATCCCTCATCCTCCTGGGAGCTATGAAGGCGCACAGCTGCTAGTGGTCAGTACCTGTCTGTCCAAGGGCTGAATTCTTCACACTGGTCCGTCTCCCTCCTCCCCCCAAATTACCCCATCAGAGCCAGATCGCTGTTCAAATCACCTCTTGGGTTTTGTCATGTTCCTGCGTCAGAACCCAGCCTCACTGCCAACCTCTCGCTCAATGATGGATTTCCTCAGCTTACCTTCTAGAAAGCACCATGTGAACTCCATCCTCCCCTGGCCCTAAAAACGCCCTGAGGACCGACCTGGGCACCCGTTGATGGCATTCCCTGCCTCTGTCGTCTCTGCTTCTTCCGGCGGCCCGCCCCCACATTCCTGATGAAGCACCCCACGTTCCACGAAGGGCCCCTGACGCGGGGGAAGGGACATGCGCTGGGTTTGTATCCGCGTCCCCCACCCCCGGAGCTCACGTCCGCTCATCTTAACCGCACCTCCAGGGTTCACTGCCCGCTAACCAACTGTTTTGGCTCTTTTCTGTGATTTGCAGTAATGTCACACCGAGGTCACAGCCTGTGGTCCGCGTGGTGTTGATCTGAGGGCGCTCTGACCTTCTCTGCGGTACACAGTGCTCTCCTCAATTTTGGGACACACGTGCCTGTGTGCGCTTCAACACAATGGAGATTTTCTAATCGCCAGGTCGGGGTCCCACATCTGTCCGCGATGTACCCGGTGCTAACTTTTCATGTCTTCTCAGTGCCAGAGAGGGGAACCATAACCCCTCACCAGGACGGCAGTTTTGCCTGCCCCCCCCCCCCATTGTTCTTAGCCGACTGGAGACTTAACGATGCCAGGTGCGCGCAGACGCAGGGGGATCCTAGCACCCTGGGGCGCCATTTCTCTCCTTGGGAACCACTGACCTTATTCTTTATGCGGTTTTCTGCCTCCAAGTCTGTTTTGTCTGACTCTAAAACTGCCACACGTGTTGGTCAGCGTGCACCTTGTATCTTCTCTCCTGCCTTTATTTTCAACCTTCCCATGGCCTGCATTAGGCAAGCCGCCTCTGCATCGCACGGAACTGGAATTTTATCAAGCAAAACCTGTCTCTTTTACACGACGTGCTTAATCATCTGATGACTTAGCTCGTGCGCCCACCCTCTGGCATTATTTGCCTGTCGCTTTCTTTCTCCTTCTCCCTCGCTCCCTTTCGTCCGCCCGCTGGTCCCTATCTTCCCCCTGGAAATTCAACTGAACCGTGAGCCAAGGGCCGAGAAAGTTCACAAGCCCGGCCTGGGGGCTGCTGTGCCTTTCCCCCCACTCAGGAGTAAGATCACAGGCATCTGGGAAGGAGGAACCCAAAGGACCAACTAGATGCGGATCTCTGGGTGGGGAAGCCGGGCTAAAGGGTGGGGTCTGCTTGAGGGAGAGCCTTTGGACGGAAGGGCCCAATGTCTGTGCCCCACAGGCCGTGGCTGGGGTGGGTGCAGTGCAGGGGTGGGAGCACAGCCCAGCAGCTCATTCAGCAGGGGGTTTGGGAGGCTGACAATCCCGGAGCCTTCAGCCCCCGCTCATCCCAGTGGGAGGGTCCTGTTGCGGGGCTTACATTAACTCCGGGACAGCCTGCTTGCTCAAAGGGAAGAGAGGAGCCGGGTTGGAAGGGTTTTTGCTCTACTTTCTTCAGAAATATTTATCAAGATGAGCAGAGAGTACAGGTGAGAGAAGAGAGGGCCATCCAAGTTGAAATCTTGATGTCCCCGGGAGACACAGTGCCACTGGACTGAAAGTCTGGCCTGTGAGCCCAGGGCTGGGGGAGTGGGGGGGGGCAGGGCTGTCACCTGTGGGCCATAGACTTATCACAACGTGTGTGGTGCCTGTGCCCTGGGAGGACCTGGCCTGCAGATGTTTCCAGGGCCAGTGCCTCAGGGATGCTCTGCCCCCCCAGCCCCGGCTCCCACGGACTCTCAAGTTTCTCATGCTCTAAGCCAGGCCAAAATCCACACACCGGTCCGACCCTCTCCCACCTGCGTGAGAAGAGCAGTCTGCCGGCCATTGTGAATCACCATTCGCCCGATTTGGGTGACATTTCTCACATTATACAGTCCTGCCCCCGCCCCCTGCATCTACCTCTCGTTTGGTTTTCACAACAGACATTACGGTAACAGATGATGCTGGAGTGACTTGCGAGCCTGACAGGCGGGAACGAGAAGCTGAGAACAAGGAAAATTTCGACTTGGAACATGCCAGCCCACACTCACGTCTGGGGCTTCAAGGAGCACACGCGTCCCCTAACACGCAGCATTAGAATTGGAAGACGGGCAGAGACTACACCTAACACATAGGGGCCCCGTGTCGGTCGAGGGAACAGCTGGACGGAGGTGATGGGGCAGAAAGAGGCCTCACGCCAGTCTGGCTGCCCGGGAAGCGCGAGAAAGGGGCTCTGGGAGAAGTGAGTTCCTGACAAGCACAGGGGACAGTCGATCACAGAAGGAGGTGGGGCCATTGCCTTGGGGTGGGGGTAGGGGTGTTGATTTTGAGATTGCAGTGAAATGAGCTAGATGTGGGGGTTCAAAACCAGCAGCCCCTGGGCCACCTCTGTAACATGAGTTCCGTTTTTAAAATAATTGTGCCTTTCGAGAGTTCCCGCACTGCCTAGCTGAGGCTCGCCTCCGTCCTCACCATTCCTAGCTGTCTCCACCCGATGACCGTGTGCACGCCTCTTCTTGCCCCTCGGTCTCCTGAAGGCACCTGACTTGGCCAGCCTTGGGCGGAAGGCTCCCCCCTGCTCTTCTCCAGCCCGCAGGCTGTAGTATTTATGGTTCTGCGGGTGCGGGAGGACCATGTAGAACCCACCTCCGTGACGGCTAAAGGATAAGCCCCTTAGGGGATCCCAAGGCTGCAGCATCCTCTAAGCCCCGTGTAATGCCAGGGAGGTGGCAGGGGAGAAGAACTTACAAGGTGCGGTGACCCTCTATGGAAATGAGGAGTCGGGGACAGCCGTGAGTTTGGTTTGGTCGGCGGCGGGGCAAGGCAGGGCCGGGGAAGCGTGCTGTGCAGGAGGGCAGATGGAGGCAATGCACTGAGGGCCGGGATCCTGAGAAACATTGAAGCGGACCTGTCTGCAAGGCAGCTGGACCCGGAGATGAAGCTCCAGAGAACAATCTAGGCTGAAGACCGGCGTGGGCATCACCAGCAAACAGATGGGAAATAAAGTCTCGGGAATGGAGGAGGTTCCCCGACTGGGGAAGAAAGTGGGGAGAAAGGGTGCCCCAGTGATGGCTCCTGGGCAACACAGACATCTGAGAGGAGGCCATGGGATGAGAAGCCCTCAGGAGAACCTGCGGAGGAACCGATGAGCACGGGGGAGCCCGGGGGGAACCAGTGCAGTGTCCGGAGAGAGAAAAGGGGTGGGCTTCGAAAGGAGGGAGCAGCAGAGAGCACCAGAGTTGGCTTTGTTTTTTGTGTGTGTGGGTTTTTTTTTTTTTTTTTTTGGTGTTTAGTCTTTATACACTTAAAGAATTTGGGGGATGCAGGTGACTATATGCACGTGGGTGTTTTCAAAGTGGTTACCCGTCAGATAGCTCCTCTGACACATGGCGTGCACCTGCTTCTTTGACGGAGCTCCTCTCTCAGGTAAGCCTACCTGACCTCGCCCCCACTTCCATCAGTGGGGCTCGGGGTGCCCATCCAGGTAACACGCACTTCAGAGCACCCTGGGGTGCCGCGCCGTGCCCTCGGGCGGCGGGTGCTGGCTCACCTGGCACTCTCGAAGGTGGCAGACGCCGTCTTCCCTACGGCCCCAAATCCAACGCCGACAGCGAGACCCTCTGAAACAGACATTAAAAACAAACACAAAAAACCATGAGGGGTTAGGAGCAACTTTCGAATGAGGCTCGTCGCCCTCACTGTGTCAGCTGTGACTGCTTGAGGCTGTCCTAACAGAAAATCCGCACAACCGGAGTTTCAGCTGGGGGTTGGCCGGCGACGGTCTGCGGGGCAATTCTAGCCCGCTGCCTATGTCTGTTCTTAGCTTGCTAAGAACAATGTTCACATTTTAAATATAAAATATAATATATAACATAAAATATAAAATAAAATATAAATAAAAATTTTTAAATAATTGGAAAAAAAATCAAGTAAAGAATAGTATTTCATGACACATGAAAATTACGTAATTTTAGTGCTCACAAATAAAGCTTCGTTGGCATACCGCCATGCCTGTCGGCGGACAAGTTATCTATGGCTGGTTTTGCACGTCATCAGCAGAGATGAGTAGCTGTGACAGAGACCGTATGGCCCAAAGACCTAAAATATTTACTGTCTGGCCCTTTACAGAAAGAGCTTGATTACTAACTCCTGAGCTAAACACAGAGGGTTTTATTTTCTCAAGAAACATGATATCCAAGGCTGATGGGGTAGCCCAGTGATGTCTTCCCAGACGTCTGAGGAGCCATCTTGAAATGGTAGACTGTCCTAGTCTATCTCCTCTGAGACAGTGTGGCTATTGTCTAGCTTAAGCTTGGGGAAGGACAAGATGATTCCCAAACTCTTTCCAGAAGGACTAGCGAGCCTGCCAAGCTTACCAACACCCTGACTCTGATCACATGTGGAGGACAATGCTGGTCTATAAGAACCTGATGCAGAGGGAAACGTTATGGAAAAATGGAACTGGCCTGGGATAAGAGGGGTAGTCCCATGAGGTTAAAACACTTTCTGATATCTGTGGGAGAGTTTAGAGGCCTGTCTGAATCAAGGCCAGAAAGGGGACTACCAATATTGGTCAGAGTCAAGATGGGACCCCTGGGTGGCTCAGTTGGTTAAGCAGCTGCCTTCGGCTCAGGTCATGAGCCCAGCGTCCTGGGATCGAGTCCCGCATCGGGCTCCTTGCTCAGCAGGGAGCCTACTTCTCCCTCTGCCTCTGCCTGCCATTCTGTCTGCCTGTGCTCGCTCTCTCTCCCTCTCTCTCTAATAAAAAAAAAAAAAAAGAAAGAAAGAAATAAGGGGTTTGGGGGCCAGGAGGAACTTCTGTGTTGTAAAGAGGGAAGAGGGGGAAATCTACCAAGTGAGAAGGGCTTGTCTTCTTTTGGGATTCACTGCCTCTTTGAAATGCCTTTTTGTCCTTTGTGTCCTGTTTCGTTTCATTGGGGCACACTGGGCTTGCGATGGTGACTCTAGGAGGCATGTGGAGATGAAAGGACTCCTCAGACTGGTCCCGTGTTAAGGCCTAAGAGCTTGCCTATAACCCAGTCTGGGTCACCAAGAAACTGCAGTAGGGTATGGCGTTCAAAGACCCTGCTAAGGCAGAAAGCGCTCTTTGTTTGCCTCATTTTCCCCTCTGTGCTTCAGTTTCCTGGGGGGGCGGGGCTCAGTGGAGGCTATAGCCACTGGAGGCTGCTCACTGAGAATTTGGGATTCTGATACTCCGTATTTCTATGCTTCCCATATTTCTCATAATGACCAATGACGACATACAGAATCCTAGGACTTTAGAGGGGAGAAACCCCAAGGATCACGTGGCATGACTCTTGGGCCGCCGTCAGACTCAGACTTTAGGGGTTTGGGGGAGTGTGTTTCTGAAACCAGACAGCACCCTCCCAGCATGCATGGCACGCAGCGTAGCCAACCGCTGACAAGCCCCTGAGACAGCGCCTCTAATGAGCTCTGGGGCTGAGACGGCCAGCCAAGCCAACACTGCCAGACGTTTCAAAATTGAGCTTTTAAAAATGGATTTATGTTTGTTTGATTTTTAAGGCTCCTAATGTAAATTCTTCACAAAGGCCGAAGCTCCATTTAGCATGTCTTTCCCCTGAGATGAATCTGATCCTATATTAAGCTTTGGATTCAAGACCTTAATGTCACTGTGGTCTTTCTTTTGAGAAATGGGGGGCCGGTGGCCACTTGCGGGCCAGACGCTGGGCTAGACACATGAAGGAAAGGTGGGAATCATCCCCTCTTCTTCCCCAATGGAGAGGAAAGGTGAGGGGGAGCTGGTCTGAGAGCCCAGGCGGGCTCGGATTCTGAGGTCCAAGCTCTTCCTTCTCCCTGGTTGTGCGTTCTTTTCCATCTCTTTCAGAAATGTCCTCTGAGGGTGCAGAGGAAACCACAACTCCAGGGAGGCCCTTGGATGCACATTCACCGTCTCCAGATTTGCCTGATGTACCCGACAAGCTTCCAAAAGGAGTGTCCTAGGTGAGGGGCTGGGTAGTGGGAGAGCTGGATTTCAGGCTGGGCTGGGAGGGCTATGTCTGGGGGTTCCAGGCATCCTTTCCAGCAGGATGGAGGAAGCCCTTTTTTATGCATCTTCTGAGTCTCAGAAAGCTGGAGGACATCGAGTTGCCTCCATCTGGCCAGTCTCCTACCATCAGCAAGTCCACTGTTTACAGACCTGCTGTTCTCAACTTTGTTTCGTGCCAACACAGCCGAGAGCTCAACCCACTCTCAGAGGTAACTGTGGGTCTCCCAGGCAGAGAGCTTCACCGGGGACACCTGCTCCCCCACCCCCGCCAGGTGTCAAAATCTAGGGAGGACCTAAGGGGTGTTTTACGACACCAGAGGGGCACATCCCTCCCTTCCTTTGAAAAAACTTTCCTTTTCCAAACTATAAACAACAGTGGGTCTACTCTTTTGTTAAAGATGTTGCTCTAATTAGTCATTTTAAGTAAATGATGGTGCAGACCAGAGGCACAGGACCTATATTAATTAGCAAACTAAGGCCTTCCTGTTATTTGGAGAAAGTCCCAGCACTCTGACTTACATAAATGCCCTCAGTAGCTCTGGGAGGTTGGGCAGGGGAGTACCCAGTTAAGGCAGGAGAAAACGCAGCCGCTCCCAGGGACACGAGCCTCGAGAAGCCGAGCCAACCCTTGAATCTCAAGCCCCCACTCTCCCCCGCCCCCACCCTGCAAACCTGCGCTTGCAGCTTTCTCCCAGGTGCGGGTGGCAGGAGCTGGCATCTGAATCCGTGCCCCAAAGAGGTTTGGCGCAAAATGAATGCACAGTCCCTCTGCCCCCACCCTGCTGGGAAGAACTGCAAAATGAGCCCATCCCTCCTCTTGGCTCTGCCCTGGGCTGGGGGGGAGGGGGGGACAAATTCCCCCAGCCCCTAAAGTGCAAGCTGCTATGGGAGGGGAGGGGGCCAAAGCCCTTCTCCCCCCGACCCCACCCCCAAACCCCGCCAGGGGAAGGAGAGGCAATGGGGAAAGGGAACACAGTGGCTGCCCTGTCTGAAGGTAGGATAACACCCGGGAGAGAAACGAACGAAAGACCAAGACAAATTACCCGCCCAGAGAGAACATAAATAAGAGAATTAAGGCAGATACTTAAGATCCACAGATGGTAGAAAGAACCCGCTGGGTGGAAAAGGAGCAGAGGAAAAAAGTGCGGACTGGAGCTCACACCCCAGGTGTTCCCCAAAAGTGCAAATTAGGAAGGTAATTAAGACAAGAAACCAAAGTGACTGGAATGTTATCAGGAAGCCATTGGCTCTCCTCACACCTCCTGCTATTAACTCGGTGCAAAGAGAGAAGATAAACGCCAGCCCTGTAGTGGGGGTCTGGATGCAGAGCCCTCAGGACCAGCGGGGAACAGGCTCTGGGGCCCGGCCCACCCACTCCTCTCTTCTGCAGGAAGGAGGGGTGTGTGGAAGGGCCTGTGGTGGGTGGGCAGGGAGGGTGTAGGGGACGGAGGCGGGGTGTGGGTGTCCATCTCTCCAGCTGCCCGCCCTTCCGAATCTCCATCCCTCCTTGTTACCCACTGGGGAAGAGAACAAAGAAGTTACGGCTCAGGTCCTGGTAGACTGTTCAAGGTTCCTAGAAAAATGAAAGGAGAACGATGATGTGCTCAGAGCGGCTTTCTCACTGTTGACCTTGCGTCATAGGAGGCTGGCCTGGGTGTCGCCCAATGCCGAGTGCCATCCCTGGCCTCTGGCCACTAGATGCTGGCAACACCCAGGAGTGGTGCTAATCAAAATGTCTCCAGGCACTGCTACATGTCCCCTGGGGAAAAACCGTACCCTGTTGAGAACTACCAGCCTCCCACCAAGAGGTACTCTTCATCAGTTTTATTTTATTTTTTTTTTTTTAAAGATTTTATTTATTTATTTGACAGAGAGAGAGAGATCACAAGTAGGCAGAGAGAGGAGGAAGCAGGCTCCCCGCTGAGCAGAGAGCCCGATGCGGGCCTCGATCCCAGGACCCTGAGATCATGACCTGAGCCGAAGGCAGAGGCTTTAACCCACTGAGCCACCCAGGTGCCCTCTTCATCAGTTTTAAACTATTCTAGAACATTCTAAGAGTTTAAGTAGGTGGTAGGAAAGCGAACAGTTAAAAATGAGTGTCTTGGTCCACTGGGGTTGCTGTCACGAAATGCCGTAAGTGGGATGGCAGATAAGTCACACGGATCCATTTTTCACAGTTCTGGAGGCTGGAAAGCCCGAGATCAGGATGCTGGCAGACGGACCTCCGGTGAGAGCCTGCTTCCTGGTTCAGCGACATGTCCTCACGTGGTCAAAGGGACAGGGACCCTTCAGGAATCTCTGCAGTAAGACACTGATCCCTGAGCTCCACTCTTGTGACCTAAGCATCTCCTGATACCATCACATCGGGGTGCAGGATTTCCATGTATGAATTTGGGGAGGACACAAACATTCAGACCACACAGCAACCAATATTTTCTTTTTCCATCAAGGGCTCACCATTTCTTCACTTTCAAAGTCACGGCTGGTGTCGGGGGTGGGACTGTGAAGGTCTTCTGCAGGAGACCTTGCCAGCCTCCGAAACGGTGACATCTGTGACATTTCAGTGCTGTCTGACGGTCACGGCTATCAGGTCTCGCGGGGGGATGGGAGGGAATGCCAGGACAGGAGTGCAGAGAAATGCGGTATCTGGTTCAGCAGGGCTGCTGTGGGGACACGCTTCCTCTCCCTGCCTGGTTACACTCCTCCACACGTGTGCACAGCTGTCATGTGGTCTCAGCAAGAGAGATGCTTCTGAAATACAATCTGGCTGTCCAGGGGCACTCAGGGCAGGGCTGAAGACGGCGGGGGTCTCACATCCCTGCTCTGGGCTCTGCGACTGTCTCCCCGCAGCTCCTGATCACAGGCCTCTTGGGTGGCTTTCGTGCTGGGGGCTATTACCAGGCTCGCCGCGAGCTGAAACCTTGTCTGTTCACGTCTGCGCTGCTGGGAAGCCTCAGTTCTCCCTCCGGCATCCAGGCTGTTCCTTCCTTGCATCTCGGGATGGTCCTGCGGGGGCCACGGGATCTCCGGGGTACGTGCCACTCAGTGCTCTGGTGGGGTCTCTGGCAGATGCGCTCATGCTACCAGTTCTAGACGGCACAGGCAAAAGCCGTCAGAGAAGGTCAGCACAGAGGCCAGCAGGAAATGAGGGGGAGGTTAGGACTTTTTCTCCTTGACTTAAAAAGTATGAAAAGTAAGACAGCAGCTCACATCCTGGAGGGCTCAATATTATCAAACAAGGCCACAGGGGCACCTGGCGGGCTCAGTCCGTGGAATAGGTGACTCTTATGCGCAGGGTTGTGAGTTCGAGCCCCACGTCAGGTATACGGGTTACTTAGAAATAAAATCTTAAAAAACCAACCAACCAACCAACAAACAACATACCCACCACCACCAATCCCAAAGGCAGAGAAATGATATGAAATAGAATGGCTTCCTTGTTCTCATCTCCACTGAGGACAGAACGAGAGGAGATGACTCTCCAGTTGCTCCCAGAGGCGGGGAGAAATTACCTTGAGGAAGGAGGGCTCTGAAATGTCTGACTACAGGGACACTGAGACTATCATTCCCTAGGAGAAGGGGGGTGACTGCAGCGGCTGAGCGGCTCCCCAGGCTGGGATGACTGTGGATGCCGAGAGCAGGCTAGGCTGAAAGGAATAGGGAGGTTGGCATTGTCAAGGTGACCCTTCTGGCCAGATGACACGCAACTCGAAATATGGGCTCAGTCCTGGGAGCGAGGTCGAGCAGCCACATACCACATTCCCGGGTCCTCGTGGGCTACTTACTGAAAAACAGAGAGGGGCGCCTGGGTGGCACAGTTGGTTAAGGGTCTGACTCTTGGTTTCAGCTCAGGTTGTGATCTCAGGGTGCTGGGATTGAGCCCTGCATCAGGCTCCACGTTTAGCAGGGAGTCTGCTGGACAATTCTCCCTCTCCCTCTGCCCCTCCCCTGCTTACGTGCTCACACACTCTCTCTCAAAAGTAAGTAAATTTTTTTAAAAAAAGATGGAGATATAACCATCTGGAACATCCGTGGTTGGAGGGGACCATGTGGGCAATGGGGGCCGTGAGGAAGAGGGTGTGCCCACTCCCAGGGGCAGCGCGAGCCTCCAGGGCTGCTGGGTGAGCTCAGTGCTGATTGCTCCCTGGTCCTGCCCATCTGGGCACCACTGCTGGGCCGGGAGAGGGGCAGTGTCCATCACACTCCAGGGGGGATTTCCTGGCCATAAGGGCTTGCTTTTGGCTGTCGGGAGGGTTGACCCATCTGGCCTAGACACCCCTGCTGTCTGTATTTCTACTCTGAACCCTCAGCTTGGCTGAGCCTTCTGGGGAGACTGGCCCACAATACACCGATTCCCCGACTTGGCCCATCCTTGGCCGCACACAGAGTTCCAGCAGAAAGGGAAACCAGGAAGGTGGGATTTCTGACCGTGTTACACGTTCACGTAATAGGATGTTGGTACAACCAGCCAGGTACTGCCACAGAATCCCCGTGGAGCCTGGCAACCGCCCTGGGAAGGAGAAAAATGATCTACTTAGGGTCATTTTTCTGAAAAAGTAGTTCAACACACTTTCTAATACGGATGACTAGCCCTGCTACTCGTATTGGGTAAAGTCAAGTGCTGGGAAAGATGAGAAACACAGGTGTTCCTGAAGAGTCCAATTTAACTCACATTCCTATAGATGTCAGTAGTCGTATCTTAAGAGTTTACTAAGAGATCTTGATAACTGAAGAACTCCAACACGGATCACCCTCTAATTATAATAAGCACTCCGTAATTAATGTTTGCAAGTGTGCTTTTGGCAAATTCTGCTGTCCCCAGTGAAAGACTCAAAGAAACTGCTTTCCTGAGACCCTGCCCCCTCCCACCCCCGCAGACGGCAGAGAAGGAGGCATCTCCTCATTGGTAGGAACGAGGACAGATGATACAGCCACATCTTTAAACAGCAAGTGAAGGCACTTTGTTTAATACCCATGTCCAAGAGTCAATTTCAATTTGCTTCAGTTTTCAGCAGCCAGAGAAAGATCAGATCCCCATGTTCCCGTGGAGGAAAAGGGAGGAATGTCTCTGCTGGTACAGATAATGCTGAGCTATTCCAACCCACAAGCCCTACTTCATGCCCAGACTCAGGCCTCTAGCCAGGTCCCCTCACCCTGCACCCCTGCGGCCACAGTGGGCAATGCCCTCCAGCTAGAGGATTAACCTGCAGGCCCAGGGCCAGACCAGGTGTGCGGCAGAGGGTCAGACCAGGTGCGGTAGAGAGGCCAGGCCAGGTGCGGTAGAGAGGCCAGGCCAGGTGCGGTAGTGGGGCCAGGCCAGGTCGGTGGTGGGGTCAGACCAGGTGCGGTAGAGAGGCCAGGCCAGGTGCAGTAGAGAGGCCAGAGAGCACGGTGGTCTCTGCTCTCTGAGCCTCTGCCTAATCACGTGGTCCCTGAGCTTCCTCTCCCCACCTCCAAAAGTTCAGGCATGCAGGGAAGCATCTGGTTGCTCAGATCTGACAAATTCACACTAGTTAAGTGCATAAGGTTCTGTTCTGTAATTTACCAACAACTCCTTGTGGGGCTTTGGGAAGCACCGAGAACCTAAGAAGCTCCACAACCGTGACGAGGCAGGACGGACACCAGGCAGCCCAGGTGTGGCCGGCGTCGAATGATTTCCCGGCACAAGCACGCCCGCGATGGGTGGGCTCATCTGAAGCCAGGGGCGCAGTTCCACTACGTGCTGCCCGACCCCAGGCACCGAGGAGGCCCCCAGCACCGCGCCGGAGTCTGAAGGCTCCCTCTCCCCAACTCCCAGTCGGGGAAAACGATGCTGAGGTGGGACAGAGCTCCAAGACAGAGGCGGGAAGCATAGACACAGCCATCCCAGGGCACCATCCCTGTCTCGGAGTTCCACAAACTGCTGGAAGGAAGTCACAGCAGGAACGGAGCCCGAGAACCGCCCCCCGGAAGCGTGTGCCGCGGCGGACAGCATCACACACAGACACACAGCCAACAGCCCAGCGTCTCATGGGCTTCTCCCCACAAAGACTGGGGACTCCTGGGATCAGGCGAAGCCAGGGGATCAGCACGCCACGGTCGCTGCTCCTGATTCCGTGGGAATGACCCTGCCCAGAGGACCTCGCGGCCCTAGGGAGGCAGGAGGTAGCTGACCCCCGCTGGCCCCCGAAAGAAGGGTCCCATCGCCGGAGGGCGGAGCTGCCTTGCCAAAGGGACAGGCAGCCTGGGGGCTGCCTGCCTGCAGGGGTGGGTGCACCCGTAGGCCATGGGTGGGGTATGTCAAGCTCTTGGACATGCTTGAATGTGGGACCCTCGGAGGTAGGAGGTGGGGCTGACTCCTGGTTTTGTAACTCACGTGGACCGGAGGCCGAAAGAAATGGGGGAGGGGAGAACCGTATCAACCCCCCTGAAGGACTTACAAGTGAAATTAGGGTCTGGCAGCTCTTTCGGGATGATGGATGACCTAAGGCACGGGTTCATGTATCAGTCCCCGTACCGGACTCCCACCCGAGTATTTCTAACAGCCAGGCAGGGGGTGACGTCTCAGACCACACAGCTGTGTTCTGCTCCGCCGACGGCAGGGAGTATAAAATGCCTGTATGAAGGCAGGGGCCGTATCTTTCTTAAGGGGAGCAGCAGCATTTCACAAGAATGTAAGCAGAGGAGGAAAATAACCGCCTGCCTTCTCCACCCAGCTCTGCCATCGCCATGTGCCCGGGGGCGGCTCGTGGGCTCCGCAGTGTGGGCGGTCATGGCCATTACGTGTGAACCCACCCTCTGGCCAGGGAGACGGTGTAGCGGCATGGGAAGGGAGGCGGCAACAGATAAGGCGAACTGGATCCTGGAAGTGTCTGTGTCTGTCTTTCACTTAGCCCTGAAGCTGGAGCCTGGCTGCCCGTCGGTCCCTCCCATGGGTATGCGAGATACGTCGACATCCTTTCAATACCCCACTATCTTCCTAAAGCCGTTTGGGTTCTCACTCTGCAACTTGTAGCCAACAGACTCAATAATTCGGCCAAAGTCTGCCCTAGGTGCTCTATGTTGATTATCTAAATTGGTCTAATCTAACCCTAATTCAATTGCAAAATTGATATTGTTATTGTTGTTGTTTTTTCCCAGAGAGGTGAACCGGGGTTCAGAGTGGTCGAGCAACACACCCAAAGTCACACAGCCCTTAAGAGGTTTAGCCTACACGTTCCTAGGCTTTTTCATAGCGCGCCCCACTGACTCCTCTGTTTAGTTGACCATCAGGCCTCCTCTCCTGCTTAGGACTCAAAGGACTAAGAATGGCATTAATGCCAGCAAGAGTACCCATTGGGGCACTATATTTAATTTGGTCTTTTCAAGAACCCCACGAGATGGGTACTGCCCTTAGCCCTTTTAGAGACATGGGGACTGGTATCTAAGGCTGCACGCGCTCTTCCTTGCCCATATCGCCTTCCATGACTCCCACTATCGCTACTTCCGCTGCGACTATCTCTGTATATTCGAATATCCTTTTCTTTTCCTAAGACTTTAGGCATATCAAAATGTTCTTTTTTTTTTTTAAGATTTTATTTATCTGACAGAGATCACAAGTAGGCAGAGAGAGAAAGAGAGGAGGAAGCAGGCTCCCCACTAAGCAGAGAGCCCGATGCGGAGTTCAATCTCAGGACCCTGGGATCATGACCCGAGCTGAAGGCAGAGGCTTTAACCCACGGAGCCACCCAGGCACCCCTCATTTTATATTCTTACTTTGAATCTAAGAAATGGTTATTTTAAGTTATGCTATGCACTACTTTTTAACCAAAGCAATACACCTACACGTGGAAGAAAACATCATGTTCAGCAAAGTCTAAAGAAATAAATCTCCCCTTGTCCGCTCCCTACCCCTAGTTCCACGCCTAAGGAGCAATGTACTTTTCTAAGTTCTAGCTTCTCCATCTCCAGTGGGTACCACTGTAACTTTACATAACTTTAAATATTAATACCTTTGTTTCTTTAATGTATCACACTCTTGATTTAGTTGGCTGAGAGCAATGCTGCTTTCTACTCTGCTCAGCCTTGTAAAAGTTGAAGAATTCAGAGTCCTTTCTTCCCACCTCTGCTCTATGAAAGCTGTCCCGTTTGGTACTTGTTCTGCAGATACAGCTCATCTAAGGTACATTCCCAGGTCAGTTCAAAAAATGGCAATCCAATAAAAACGGAGTTTACGATAGTGGGGTGCTAACGTATGTTCTTTACAAACCAGGTTGCTATTGGAAGAGAAGGAAAGATACTCCTAAGGCTTTAAACTCTTCCCATTTGAAGAAAATGGTCCCAGGAATCAAGGCCCAATGGATTCTTTCTTGATTCTTTCTGGTGTCCGTCTTATCTTCTAGATATTAACTGGAATACCTTTCTTCCTTCCTTCCCCTTTCCCCCTCCCTCCCTCTCTTTCTTATATTGTTTCTTTTTTTTTTTAAGATTTTATTTATTTATTTGACAGACAGAGATTATAAGTAGGCAGAGAGGCAGGCAGAGAGAGAGGAGGAAGCAGGCTCCCCGCGGAGCAGAGAGCCCGATGTGGGGCTTGATCCCAGGACCCTGGGAGCATGACCAGAGCCGAAGGCGCCCCTCTTGTTTCTTTTAACGGCAGTAAATACACACGTCATCAAATTTACCACTTTAGCCGTGTTGAAGTGTATGGTTCAGTGGTGTTAAGGTCATTCACACGCTTGCGCACTGGCCACCACCACCTTTCCAGAACTCTTTTTCTCCTGTGAAACTGAAACCAGTCCCCCATTGAGCACTAACTCCCATTTCCCCCTCTAGCCCAGCCTCCATCAACCACCACCCCACCTCCGTCTCTATGAATGTGACTTCTTTAGTGATCTCCTATAAGAAGAATCACACAGGGACACCAGGCTGGCTCAGTCAGTGAAGCATCTGGTTTCGGCTCAGGTGAAGGGATCGAGCTCTGCTTTGGGCTCCACGCTCAGGGGGGTATCTGCTTGTCCCTCTCCCTCTGCCCCTCCCCCCCACGCTCACTTGCACTCTTGCTATCTTAAATAAATAAAATATTTTTAAAAATAAGAGGAATCTCACAGGCAACTTCTCCAGATGCCACGTGTTCCTTCTTCATTTTGTTATGGGGTGTCCTTGAGCCGGGGGATGTATGCTGATATACTTCGGAGTCTGCCACGTGTAAAAGTCGAATTTTGATTTTGTTTCATAACTTAATAGTTTGGCCTGATAGGAAATGCTAGGTCCCAAATGACCTCTCCTCAACATCTCAAAGGCATTGTTCCACTCTCTTCCAGTATCCAGGGCTGCTGCTGGGAAGTCTGATGTTAATTTAATTCTCAGTTCCTTGCAGTTAAACTGATTTTTCTCTCCGGAAGCTCTTACATGTTTTCATCTTTGTTTTGGAGTTTTTAAATCCCACCAAGATCTGTCTAAGGGGGAGGCTTTATTCATTCATCCGCAGGTTTAGGTGGGCCCTTTCAATCTGCAAGTTGTGCGTTCTCTTTAACTTAAATACTTCTTGGCGTCTCTACTCATATTTTACATCTTGGACTTCGTGTCTGTGAACTAGAGAATTGTTTTCTACTTAACTTCCCCAATGACCAGCTTGGCCTTTCATCCAGAATGTTCTTACCAGTCTATCCATTTAACTTGAAAAACAAACAAACAAACAACAACTTTATGGCAATCCCAAGCAGGGATGCAGCGATGGTATAAGCAGGTATGACCCACACAAGGGGTACAGTGATGGTGTGAGCAGGTATGACACACACAAGGGGTACAGTGATGGTGTGAACAGGTGTGACTCACACACACAAGGGTCCGACAATGGTGTGAGCACATACGAGCTCATACCCACTGGAGTGCAGCAATGGTATGACTGACAGGGAGCCTGTGGAGACGTGAGTGTGTACACACACAAATTCACACACAGACATGAGCAGAAACAGCTGCAGGATGGCCTCAATGCATGAAAACAAAAATGTGGATCAGTCATCTGAATGCTAAGACGCTGGGCTCCGCCCTCACAAAGCCCACCTTGTGTCCACACAACACCCTGACGGTGGGGCGGGGCCAGACCCTCATCTAGACTCAGTGCTGGCGTCTCTGGCTAGACGCCAGACGCCTAGGAAAACCAAGCTCCAGCCCACACGTAAACAGCAGCTCTGAGGGAGAAAGAACTAAGGGGCAGCGGGAGGGTGGGAGGGGCCAAGAACTGATTTCAAGTAGCTGCTGGGGTCACACATGAGAAATGAGAAAGGCCAGGGAATCCATCTGAAAAGAATTTCAAGGAAATCTTTGCAAGTAAAGTGTTTATAACAGAGTTGGATGGAAACCAGATCACAAAGGGGTGAAGGACAAGGAATTTAGAGTGTGGACTAGCGACTTGTGCCCGAGAAGAAGGAAGCTTAGCCTGAATAGCTCAGGAGGAAGGGACAGTGTCTTTAAAACCAGCACCCACGGGGCGCCTGGGTGGCTCAGTGGGTTAAAGCCTCTACCTTCAGCTCAGGTCATGATTCCAGGGTCCTGGGATCGAGCCCCGCATCGGGCTCTCTGCTCAGCAGGAAGCCTGCTTCTCTTCCTCTCTTTCTGCCTGCCTCTCTGCCTACTTGTGATCTCTGTCTGTCAAATAAATACATAAAATCTTAAAAAAAAAAAAACAAAAAACCCAGCACCCACAAGCAGGCGCGGCCCGCAAGCCGGGGAGAGGGGAGCTGGGAGAGCAGCCCTGGGTTTCCCGGGCACCCACACCAGGTCGTGGACAGCAGCTGCACAGGGCACAACCCAGCAGAGCCACAGCAGAGATGATCTCATAAATCACAGTGAAACATTTGGCCCACTTAAGGTCCAGTGTAAATGTCAAAAACTAATAAAATATGTAACTCAGCTAGCAAGGTGCTCAAGGCCTGGGGCCTTCTTTTAATTAATGTCAGATCTGATCCAAGACATTCCCGCGACAGATTGGCGGGCACTGGGAGAACCCTCCCGGCCAGCTTCATCAGGAGGCCCCACACGCAGGCTGCCCTTCTCAGTCACACGGACGATCCGCTCTTGTGTCTGGCAGATGAAATCCTCGGTTTTTTATGAGGGAGATCCAAAACAGATGTGGGCACTCCCGGAGCATCAGGAAGCTGAGAGTTAGGTGACAGCAGACGGTGACCAAAGAAATTGTTAGTGATTTTCCACCAAAAGAATGAAAAAAACCAGGTTATTAAAAACCTGGTTCACGAATCTCTAAAACAAACAGGAATGGCAAGCCAGAGGAACCAGCATGGATTCATGAACACTTCATGTCACACAAAGTAGAAAACTCTTTTGATGCAAATGTAACTGGCAGAGCAGGGGAAGCAAGGGATATACATTTATCATGTGTCTGGACGCCATCATCGCTCCTGGTTCTCACGATACCATATGAACCAGATAAAACAATGCATCCTGGGGCGGGTAACTGTGTTCACGACTGGCCAAATGACTATACTCAGTAGGTGTCAAGTTCACGAATTCATGCGGCCCTGCAGGGAGAGCTGAGCCACATGGCTCGGCTGTTGCTACCGTCTGTCCAGTGTGAATGTCAACAGCTTCGGTGGGGACACAGAAGGAAAAATTGGGAGAAAATGCAACACTGAGAACACTGTATGCTCTGCAGACCCACGACAGAGAAATCACAAAGGATGGACAATGAGGGAAGACAGTTAGCTCAGATATGGCATCTAAGAAAAGCAGGTGTAACATCCCAGACTTGGATATAAAGAACAGGCCAAGAGAAGATGGAGGTGGCCGGCCTCGGCTCTGTACAAGGAGGTACCCCTGGTGATCAGAGCTATCTGTACAGACCCACATGCCCCAGGAATCAGGGCTTTCCATACCAGAAATGTGCTGGCAGAGGCAGAAAACAGAACCTCAGGAGCATCACGGTTGATATCGCTACGGGAAGTTCAGATATTTGACGTCTCCGCCAACCCTACATAACACGTCCCTGTATTACTGTGAAACTTTCCACGGCGGCTGAAGTAGGGGAAAGGCCACAGGCCCTTTCTCCACAGGCTGCGCAGGATTCACAGCAGACTTCAGCTCGGTGGACAAGGGGATTCACGGGCTTAAAACACCAAATGCCTTTAGGGGGTGTGTGTCCCCTCCGGTCCTTGAAGGAGCCACCACTCCCTAACCACTTACGTCTGGCCCAGTCTCAGTCTCATTATCCACCAGCCTGACATCGACAGGCTTTTCCTTCTGGAATACTGCTTTGGATGGGCCTTTAAGGTTATGTCCAGTAGGGGACATATTTCCAAGTCAGCCCGGCACTGCCTAGATTCCTAGTCAGCAGTCTGGGTCACCTGCAATCCACCGGGAATGATGGTCTGGGATAGCATTTCCCGAAGAGAATTCTGGGGACTGCGAGGTCTGGTGCATGTTTACGAACAATTCATGGACGTGCCTGTCAAATATATTTGACCCTAAACACACATCCACCCAAATATATATGGTGGATGTGTATATGGGGAGATATGCATGTGTACACACACACCATATGTGTGTACATGTATGAACATATGTGCAGAGGTATATGTGTACATGCATACTTCTCTGCATTTGCACACGCATGTATTTAGGTGTGCACATATATGTGCACATAAATGTGTGGGTATGGAAGCAGAAGTCTAACCAGGGTGCACATTTTGTGACTCTCCCACAGAAGTAGAGTATGCAACTGTCCCAATGTCCTTGGCCATGGAATCCCTTTTTGCTTTTCTTCTTCGCAGATCCCAGGACATACGGATTTTGTGGAGCCTACTTAGCACACGCTGCTTAGAAAAACAATCTCCATTCTGCCAAGAGTGCAGTGAAGATGTCCGAGCCGGTTGCTCCCTCCTGTTTGTGAAGTTGGGCCCTGGGCTGTAAGACAGACACGTGGCTGTGGTTCCCACGCGGGACACTGAGCAGCTCTGTGGCCATTCCGTGGCTCCATCTCTAAGCCCAGCCCCCTACAGCCCACATGCTATCCTCTCAGAGGTGCTGAGTGTGAAAATGGGGCTAATTTGGCATAAGCTTTGCCCCCTGTGGGAAACACTTTTAAAAATGCCTTGAGAAGTCAGTGGGGTTGATGGGATTGCTGCACGAGGCAGACTTTCATTTAGACTGAGATCGGGTATTCTTGATCGAGGAAGCCTGCAACACGGCCCCCACCCCACAGCCACGTCCGAACCAGCTCTGCAGGCAATCAAACCAATGATCTCCCTCAGCGGCTGTCAACTCACGCCAGCCCCCGTGCCACAGGGTGGCTCCACGGCCCGCCCTCCCCCTCTCCACTGGTGAAACCCCCAGAGTATAATCCAGCAAAGGCACCTGCTCAACTTATTTGACAGTTTCTTCTGCTTGAATCTCCTTCTACGGCCATGACCACCCCTCTGTCATACAGCCTCGTGTCATCTGTTCCGCAGTCCTCACTC
This sequence comes from Enhydra lutris kenyoni, assembly GCF_002288905.1. Classification (NCBI taxonomy): domain Eukaryota; kingdom Metazoa; phylum Chordata; class Mammalia; order Carnivora; family Mustelidae; genus Enhydra; species Enhydra lutris. Next base: position 1,485,923 of record NW_019154141.1, on the reverse strand, counting down.
CTGACCTCATCTACAATGCAATGCAAACTGTAATATGCAGGCCCCGGGTATAGTCAACCAAATGACATCAACTAAAACATACTGACCAAGCTCTACCCCAGGCCTCCCAACTTTTCTGCTGAAGCATGTCAGCTTCTACTTCTCACGTCCACACCCGCTCAATGGCATGGAACACCAGGCCAAACCTCACGAGTCATGGAAGGGGACAGTGATGTCTGTTGAACACTATTTTTAAGCCCCTTTATTTCACATTTTCAGATATAATCTTTCCAATGACCATGGGGATGAGATACATATGATCAATGTCTGCATTTTAAATAGCCGAAAGCAGAGAGCAAGTAACTTGCTCCGGGTCTTACAAGACTCCCCACCCATGTCTGGGCAGCCCCAACCATCTGCTCTTCTCCATTTGTCTAACCTCCAAGTGTGGGTTTGGTTTAGAATTTGCAGCCATCGCCATGTGTCCCCAGGGACAAGGAGTTCTGTGTGTTGGCTGATGGCAAGGTCCTTACAAGCACAGAGACGCACTCGGATCAACAGGCACTGAAGGGCGAGGACAAAGCAAGAGGAAGGCAGCTCCCCGCTATTTCCACAATGAGGAGAGGAGAGCACAGGGAATCCGCTGTGAATCAAGGACGAGAGCTCCATTCTGGGGCCAATTGTGAGTGGGTGTGGACGGGAGATGTAGTGCCAGCCTTAGGAGAGTCTCAATATTCCACAGATAACGAGTTGGCAAAGCCCGGCCTTCTGGTAAGGACCCCAGGGTCTGTGGAGGAGCTGTTGCTGGGGTTCCCCCAAAGGAGTGGTGTGTGCTGCCGTGACCTTGTTCCCTCGGACCCACCGTAGTCCTCCCACTATCCGTACACAAACACAACGCCCCTCTTCAGCGACAGACAGAAAACCAGAGCGCCCGTGTCCCACTGGTGATCACTCATGCTCACTACTGCTCGTTGTGGCTCCTGACTTCTGGGCCCAGCTAGACTGTCGCTTGTCTAGGGTGAGGAAACGAGTCCTGACTCTGGCAGATGTGCTGCTGGCCTGTCTAGGGGTTCTCTCCATAGGCTGTGGTTTTCAAGGGGCTGCTGTGGGGTGGAGGTGGGCATAGGCAGACCAGAATCTCCAGAGAGAGAATTCTCTAAGACGCACTCCGCCCACAACCCCAGAGGCACAGCAAACTCTTCCTGGACAGGAGTCTAGGGATGTGCACTGCAAAAAGGCTTTCAACGGGATTTAGATTCTCCTGCACGAACCATGCACCTCCGTCTCCTCCCTCACCTCCAAAGGAAAACCAACATCCTAGATCCACGTTTTCCAAAATGTGTTCCATGGAACACCAGGAACAACTTAAAAAGACCCAGTAGTCAAATATTGGGTTGAATCCTATGAAATTACTGCTACTTAAGCACCATCTTTTTTTTTTTTTTAACTATAAACCAGCAATTTCATTTGGCCCGACCTAATGAGTTCTGAAAACTTGCATAATCTTCTCTTGAAGATTCAGAAACCGTTTCAACATTTTAAAGGCTGTTTCATAGAGTAACCTGCATGGCTTTTTTTTCCAAACGTATTTGACAACGGAACCCTTTTATTAGGTGACAACCGCTACCTCTCTCAGAACCTCTGCTTTGTGGAACTCCTTTGGGAAAATATTGTCTGGGAGAATCAAAAATAATGAAGAGGTTTCTGAGCCTTTTGCAAAGCCGCCCTTGTCACTATCGCATCATTTTTATTTGAATAAAAGGAAATTCACTCAATCATGTCTTATGAGCTTGCTCTACACCAGAGCATTTGCTCAGGACCGGGGACACGCAGGAACAGGCATGTTCTGGTCAAGAACGGTGCTCTCAGGTGGAACGGCCAGCGTGGCTCGGAGGAGTCAGTGAGGTCTGCGAGGAGTTGTGAGTTTTGAGCTGGGGTTTAAGGGGATTTTTCCAGGTCAGGAGGCTGATGGCCAGTGCCCTGTCCAGCGAGGCAGACCCAGCTCACCTGCTCGTGCCTCAGTGCACTACCAGAGCCTCGAGGTCGCCAGGCAATGTGACGACACACCGCTGGCTCCCCCCACTGTCCCCGCCCAGCTTCCCTGGTAAAAGTCTATTCAGTTTCATGTGGATTCAGCACCTGATCTCCTTCAGCTGTGGTGCTATTATGCCATACACTCTCAAGTTAGAGTCCAGCAGGGACTCCAGGGTCACTAGCCACAGATCCCTTTGCCCTCTTCTTGTCCTTCTCTGAGTGCATGCAGGTATCTGGCTCAGGCAGTTACATGGGGCAGAGGAGGGGCTGTCAGGATGCCGACCTTACGGGGAGGTGGGAGACCATGTAGGGTCTCGGAAACCGTGACACAGAAAGCAGACAGTTTACAGGAGAGGTGCACTGCTCTGCCCCCTTTGGTTTTCAAACCCTGGACTTTCCTAGCCATGAAGCTGTGGTGGAAACAAAGGTAAAGCTCTTCTGTACTTGCCCACGGCAGAGGGAAATTTCTGCAGCTTAGTACAACGTCCCTCACTTTCTCTTGGTTCATCCGTAACCATTATGGAAGGGGACGCTCCGGGTGGGAAGCATAGGAGTGGTTACGGGCACTTGCCAGCCCACTTGTGCCCTTTCAATGCCCCTCTGCCACCCTCCCCCCAACCCCCCATGTAGCCCCAGGATCTATCTTGTGCTATGAGAAGAGCCTTCATGGCACCACCAGTGACGCAGCCCCAGGATGGCTGGGGCTGGACACCGTGAGCAGGGGACAGGGACGGACATAAGCTCAGGGGAGCAGAAGGGCCCGTTACCCGACTTCGGTGCTCCCAGCCCAAGAGTTTTGTCGGATCCGGCATCCTGGGGAGTTCTATTACATGTATACCATTTGTAGCCCAGAAAGAGGAAAGAAAAATGAGTAACGGGGGTGGGAGCCGAGGTTTGGGTACAAAGTTCTGCAGCTCTGCCACAAAGGGTCACGTCCAGTGAGGGTGGAATCAGGTCAGTCTGGCTGGGGTACCCGCCACTGGCATGCAGGGAACCTTGCCCAGGAGCTCCGGGCAGCTGCGCCAGCCAGAGCTGGGGAGATTTCCTTTCAAATAAAATCACAATAAAAAGCAATATTGCCCTGCAGCCACAAACTTTTAAAAGCAGGTTGACTACAAGCTGGATATTTTTTTCATCTGGTAATGACATATTTGTCAGTTTTATCTTTATCTCCGCGTTCTAAGGTTCTCCCCAAGGAGAGATTTTCTTTTTTTTTTTTTTTTTTTCCTTCCCCTCCAACCTGCAAAGGACAGTGTGACTCAGAACTTGACCCAGTGCTGGCTGCAAGATAATGGAAAGTTTTTCATCAGCCTCAAGAGCCCAGACACCCCTCTAGCTATCAGCCTGTCCGGGATCCTCCACGGCCGGCAGTTAGGGAGTAGCTGGGGATCACCACGCTGCTCAGAGCAACTCTTGGCAGAAGAGGCCACAAGGCCTGATGGCAGGAAGTGGGACGTACATTTAAGAATGAGGGTAAGGCCAAGTGGCCTCAGATCATTCACCAGCTGAGCACCCTTCAGTGAGTCCCTTTTTATGCAAGGGCCTCAGCACTAGACTGGGGGGTGGGGAGCAGCAGCATCTACCCTCCAAGGTTGGGTTTAGAATGCAGGGAGACAAAAGGTGTACGAAAGGTTTCCAACTATGAAGCACTATGTGACACAGCCGTTACCGCCATCCCTTGCTCAGCGGCTCTAAAGGTGGAAAGACAATTATTCCCGAAGGGACCTTAGGCCAAAGCCACGGTCTAATGGTAGCCTAGTCCTCACTGGATGGAAGAAAATTCAGGGATTCAGTCATTTTATACATGTCTTCTGGGTGAAAGTCTTATTTTCCAGTCCCTGAAACTCTTGGCTTTCGTGGGTTCCCTTTTCTTCTAGAAAGAGGGGTAAAGAAACCACTTTATCATTCTTTATCTTCTTGTGGACCAAGGGCAGAAGAAGCCACTGTAGTCTGCATCCACCCTGAGAGGCACCTAGTAAGGCCACCCATGGATGGGGTGAAGCTGCTCTTCCATGACCCTCACTGTGTGATGGTGAAGGTAGGCTGGTCAGGAAGTCAGCAAGGCCCATGGGTCACAGACTCATGGCCATGGCGGGCTCAGCCCATTGCCTCCAAGCTCTCAAGGATGGACTCGAGAGGGTCGTGTTTGTGCCGTGGAGGTACCTGGGTGCACAACTCTTGGCTTCAGCTCAGGTCCTGATCTCAGGGTCGTGAGATCAAACCCCGTGTTGGGCTCTGCGCTCAGCAGGGAGTCTGCTTGAGCCCCTCCCCCCCTCAAATAAATCTTAAAAAAAAAAAAGAAAAAAGAAAGAAAAGTCACCATTTTAAAGCATACAGTTCAGTAGCATTTAGTACATTCACAATGTTTTATGATCATTACCTCTGTCTGGTTCCAAAACATTTTCATTGCTCCCAAGCCCTAAGAGAACCAGTCACTCCCTGTTCCTCCCCTTCACCCCAGCCCTGACAACCACCAGCCCACTTTCTGGATCTGTGGATTAGCCTCTTCTAGACATTTCATAAATGCGATCATACAAGATGTGACCTTCTGTGTCTGGCTTCTTTCACGGAGATAAGGGTTTTGAAGCTTTGCCCATCTTGCAGCATGTGGAGGAGTTTCATTTCTTCTTACAGCTCAGCCATATCCCTCTATATGGAAAACCACATTTTGCTTATCCTCTCATCCACTGATGGACACTTGGCTTTCTTCCCACCTTTTGGTTACTGTGAATAGTGCTGCTATGAACACCCAGGTACAAATATTTCTTTGAACACCTGTTTTCAATTCTTTGGGGTATATTCTTAGGAGTGGAATTGCTGGGTCGATGGCACCTTTTGAAAACAGAAATCAACATCATTCTCCTCTGCTTTAAACCCTCCAGTGGTTTCCTTCTTTACTTAGGGGAAGTGAAAATGGTAATCCACACATCTGGCCTTGTCCATCTTAACTCCATGTTCTGTTTTCTAGCTACCTGGACTTTGCAAGGAGTCTCGCTTCCTCCAACAGCCTTTGGGCCACTGCTTCCTCTGGCTGGGTCTCTCCCTCTCTCCACTTGTCCTTCAGGTTTCATTCTTCATGTAACTTCCTCAGAGACGCCTTCCACACCTCCCCCAGCTAGCTTGGCACACCCCACATGTGGCCCCTGCAGCACCTTCTACCTGTCCCTTACCATGGTGTGAATTACATGTTGATTGCAAGGGTTTCTTTTGTTGATAGGCTCAGGAAGGATTTTTTCAGCATTTACAATGGGCTGGAGTTTGCTTTAAGTGCTTGAGAAATGTCAATTAATAAAATAGGCCCTGTCCATTAGGGGGTCTGCCTTATTTGTAGAGGAGGAAGAGAAGACCAGATTAACAAAGAGATAGAACATAAGGTCAGGTAATGATGAGTGTCTTAAACAATCCAGGGCTGGGAAAAGTATTTCACAGGGAGCTATTTTCAGTGGGATCACCCTGGAGCCTTGTAGAAATAGTGGCTTAGATAAACATTCGTCCCCTCCAGAAGACCATGACCTCCGGGCAAGGGGTACCTGTGTGTGTTTCATGTGTCTTCATGCAAATCTCCAGCACCAAGGTGAAAGCCCAGCACATAATAGGTAAGTGGATAAATGAAATGACCCTGCCCTCAAGGAGCCTAGCACTCTCTGTCCCCACAGCCACCTCTGGGCCCACAGGGTAACCTGGAGGAATCCCAGAGTCAGAGAGCAGTCTCCCAGCCCTGAGCCCAGGACCCTTCCTGCTCCTACCACCATACCCACCCTCCATTCTCTGCGCCTCTTCTTGCCTCGCTAATGCTGGCATATGGCACGGTCACTAGAACGGCTGGATCCCAGCCAGCCTCTGGGAGATGACCAGGTGTGAGCTAGCAGAGTTGCTGCTTCATTTCCAGACCAAACTTCTCACTGTCCCCTCTCTACCCTCAACCCTTCACCACCCACCACCCTCCCTAAATGCCCCGGAGTTCACACAATTAGCTACTGGTGCTGACTCAGAAAAGCACCTTAGTACCAGGCAGTGAGATCCCAGAGCCCATGACAGTCAACCGCCCTTTGGCCTGTACAGTGTGCCTCCTTCCAGCATATCTCTTATCTAGGACAACAACAGAGCAGAGGTTCACAACCTTTAAAAACCCATGAATTACATACGCTGGAACAGTATGGAGACACCTGCTACAACATGGATGAGACTGAAGAGATTATACCAAGTGAAATAAGTCAGTCACAAAAGGACAGACGTGGTCAGATTCCAAGTATATGAGGCACCTGGAGTAACCACATTTCATAGAGATGGAAAATGGAACAGCAGTTGCTAGGGACAGGGCGGGAGGAGGGGATGGGGAGTTACTGTCTGATGGGTGCAGTTTTGGTTTGGGAAAATGGAAAAATGCTGGAGACGGACGGTGGTGATAGTTGCACCATAACGTGAATGTACTTAACGCTTTAGAGCTACAGACTGAAAATGGTTAGAGCGGCCAGTTTTACGTTCTATATATTTCATCACAATGGAGAAGGGTTCCCACCCTGACATGTGACTGAGTAAATCACTCAGCAAGTTCATTAGGGAGTGAGGATGCCAGTCTCCAAATACTTGGATTTCTAGGTAAGTCAACCTTCCGCTAAACTCCAGTGACCCTCAGAGCACTTCAGGCAGTGGACAGGGAGGCAAAGCAGATGCGTCGTTCTGGCTCCTAGCCTCAGTCTCCTTATCGACCAAAAGGTTGTGGCCAACACAGTCAGTGTTCTCCTGGGATACCAACTCTCTTAAGGAGCAGTTAGTTCTAGCATTTTTTCCCTCTTTTCTTTTTCTTTCTTTCTTTCTTTTTTTTTTTTTTTAAAGATGTATTGATTTTCGAGAGAAAGAGAGTGAGAGCATGATAGGGAGAGAGAATGTCAAGCAGACTCTGTGTTGAGTGCGGAGCCTGACACAGGGCTCAATCCCACAACTCAGAGATCATGACCTGAGCCTAAATCAGGAGTCGGGCACTTAATTGAGTCACGCAGGTGCCCCACTAGCTGTCCTTCTATCAGAATTCAGCACTAGGGCTGCCGGACAGTGCCCTTCAACCAATCCGCGATAACCCCTTGTCTTGCCTCTGACCACCCCCAGCCCACCCCGAGGATGTGCTTGGTCTCTTGCTTCTTCCTGAGGAAGCCTCAGCAACATACTCAAAGCTCTGTCTACCAATCACAGCTGAGCAGTAGACACCAAAAAGGGGGAAAAAAGAAAACCGGAGATAATCAGTTCTGTGTCTTCAAGAGGTTACAGCCTGTCCCACTGACCATCTGCAGTAGCCATGAAAATGCGTCCTTCAGATCTCCTGCTGTGGGGAGACAGTGACTGGTGGCCCCAGCTGCTGCTTTTCAGAACCCCCCACCACATCCCCACACCCCCTCCCAGCCCCTCCCAGCCAGTGACTGAGTGTAGGGTGACCAGTACAGGACGCGGGGCACTTCTTAGAGGACTCCCATGCCTGGAGGATCTGCCCCAATGTTATCCTGGCCGAGACATCCTTGGAAGTGTGCCACAGGTAAAGCCTCTTCCTTCCTCATCTCCTTTCACAGATGCCAGACTTTTATCACAGGCTGAAGGCTCTCCCTACCACCTTCCACTCCCTCCCCTCTATCCTGACAGCTATGTCCCCCGACACATTTCCTGCACATCCTTCCCTTCTTGCTGGCCAAAACAGAGTGCAATACCCAATAAATCAATAAAGGCCAAGCAGAACAACAGACACACTTGGAGTGAGCACTATGCATTTGGAAGAACAGCCAAGATTGCCTTCGATGTTTTACAGAACTCAACAGTTTAACGTCTACGTTATCCATTCAATAAACGTGTAGCAAGCCCCCGCATATGGCACGTGCGTGTGTATCCTCCATTTCCAAGGCAGCCTGGCAGTCCCGGCTGTGTTTTTCACACGAGCAAACCCTAAAAGGATTACTATCAATGCATAATCTGGTGATAACTAATCATGATAAAAATAACAGTCAACATCATTTAGCTTTTACTCTATGCCAGTTTTTGTTCTATACTTTCCATAGGCTGCTCACCTAAAACAACAACAAAAAAAGACAAAACAAAAAAGACAAAACAAAACAAAACAAACCCCAAAACAGCACTGTGCTTCAAGGAACGATGAGGACCCAGAAGCATAGATGTCTGCAGGGAGTTGGCTGGCGTGCTGTGGTCTCTGGGAGCCAGCCTGGAGGAGGGACAGGGGAGTCACAGCCCTCCCACACCTGCAGGTTCACCTGGCAGGAGGCCGCCTACACTCCTGTGAATCAGCCTTGCCCTGCGTGACAGAGGCGGAGTTGAGAGGCTCTGGGGTCTGACGGAATATCTTTAAAGTTTCATGCAGCCGCCTCTGCTTTCACACCAGACGCCTTCAATGAGAAGACATGACAATGGGGAAGAAAGCTCATGGTGCGGATTCCTAATAAAACGAGACTGTGCTGTAATGGGCCCGTCAGCCATGGCGGAGGCCGACTGAGACACAGAAATGAGAAAAATCCATGTGCGAGTTACAGAGAGAATGATTTTTATCTTTTAGATGTCAGGCGATCAAGGAAAATGTGACATCTCACATCGTGTTAATTTTTAAAATGCAATAAACTAGTCATCAGAGAAAGATATGCAGCCGGTGCCAAAGACCTAGAGAGAAAGTGATGGGGAGTGGACGCAGAGAGCGCGTCCTGACCTTTAGCCCCGCACATCGAGAGGATGGCCACTGGCTACTGCTCCATTTCCTGTAGACCTTTCTTCCATCTTGACCTGCCATGTCCTTCATGTCTCCCCGCCCCTGGAAACAGGAGCATTCAAACACATGGCTCTCTCTTCTAGGTCACTCACTCCCCTGGCCTGAGGACACACCCGAGGTAAGAAGCTATTTCCTGGGGCTCTACCCCCTCCCCGTGAGCCCTTTCCAACAACACGGTGCAAGGGTAAAGGCTCACTCGACAAACCTTCACTGCAAGACTGGGCTTCAGGGCTGAGCAACACGGAGTCATTTGGAAAGGCTTATACTTTACTCCCGCGTGCCCCCACCCAAATCTGCAGTCATCCTTCCACCTCATTAAGGGCACGATTTGGGGTTCCCATCCTTCATGCCTTACTTGTTCCTTCCTCATTACACCTGAGCACTCTGCTCCCTTAACTGCACATCCAAGTTCAAGACCTCCCGGGGGCGCCTAGGTGGCTCAATTGGTTAAACGGCCGACTCTTGGTTTCTGCCCGGGTCATGATCTCAGGGTCCTAGGATGGAGTCCCTGCATCAGGCTCTGCGCTCAGCAGGGAGTCTGCTTGAGATTCTCTCTCTCCCTCTGCCCCTCTCCCCATTCAAGCTCGCTCTCTCTCTCTCTCTCTCTCTCTCTCTCTCTCTCTCTCAAATAAATAAATAAATCTTAAAAAGGACCTCTGGAGCTATCCAATCCAACAGTATACCCAGGCTTAAGACAATGACATACACATTCTCCCTTCATTTTTCTCTAATTTTTAATACCTCCTCTAAGCTCCTTTGGGTTTGGGGACTGTGCCTTGGGTATCCCCTACACCTCCATGGCTCTGGAAGCCCCACAGTGAGTGTTCAAAACTCAGGGGCAGAATGACCGATTTTGCTTGACAAAATACTGTCCATGGTTCTGGCGGAGTGAGAAACTGCATGAGGGAACCCAGTTCCCATGTGGTGGGGCTCAGCTGAGAGGAGAGACAGAAAGAGGTGACTTCCTCTGTTTCACTACCCACACTATAGACCCGCTAAGGAATGAACAAAAGAAGGAAGCCAAGGAGTGAAATGACCAGAAGGAATGATGAAAAGAGCAAAGAAAAAGGGGAAGATGGAGGACAGACGCACAGATATTCTTGAATCTGGAAATGTTGGTTAGAAGCTATGCCTTGGCACAAACTACCCTGAAAATCACCTGGGGAGAGGCATTTGTAAGCCCTAGACTGGTTTGCTGCTTTGAAACGATACCTTCTGTAGACGAGCTGCGACACACGCTCACAGGGTACCATGGCATCATGTGCACCGCAGTGTGGCCAAGAGCAGAGGTTGACCTCAGCTTGTGAGCACCTCCACAGCCGCGAGAATGGGATCTGAACAATTCTATCATCCCTGATCTGAAGACCAGAAAACCTTTCCAGGCTGGAGACCCTTCAAGGAGAGGTGGGGGCTGCAGGGGACTGACCTCCGCACCCCCCCCCCCCCCCGCCCCGCCTCACCAGCTTCTGACCTGGCGGGAGCACACTGGCCCGTGGAGGTAGCCTCGCCTGGGAGGCATCTGTACCGCCTATTGGCCTGGACATGTAACTGAAAAAGCTAAGAGCAGGGGATGGTATTTGTGAGTCCAGACGTGGGGACCAAATTGGAAGCCAAAGCTGCTTGGGCTCCTGACTAAGCTCTGGGCCTCTGTGTGTCTTTGGTTGCAGAAGGTCACAGAGTTGCTCCCTGTTTCTGGTGTCCTCTAGCACAGCCATCCTCCCACGGCGTGGTGACTTGGTCCGGGGAATGCAAACAAACAAGGGAGCGCTTGCACAGCAGATGGTCAGAGCCAGAAGCCGGAGCAGACCGGCTCGTGTACCTTGCAGGGACCAAAGTTGTCTGGAATGTGACAATTACCACCCAAATCTCCATCGTCTTCCTGCACAGTGTATGCCTGGCTCCTGAGAAATTTATGACTTAGGAGGGCTTGTGGCAGCTTGTCTTGCTGCCCCAGAAGGGCTTGGTGACGACTTTAGGTAGTAAAAGCACAAGTTTCCAAGCAACCAGATAACAGGTCTTCTGTTACAGCTCTGCGTTTGCAGAACAGCAGCTCCAGATAGGCATGTAATTAAATTAGGCCAGGCGACATCTCTGCCGGATAACCTAAGACCTTGCGAAGACTGCTTTTCACTAAATAAAGGTAAACTAGTCTCAAGTCATGCCCGGGGCGGAGGCGGAGGAGGGGGGGGTTCCCCGCCTTGCAGGAACTGGGTGTGTCAACTGGCCTTCAGGATCCAATCAGCCAGGCGGTGACCCCCATCCACTGCTGACAAATGGGCCATTTCGTCTGTCCCATTCATTACTTAAAACAATTAAAAAAGCTTCTTTGAAAAGGAAACACTGGCCCCTGGCTTGAACACACGCCCCTGTCTGGATCTACCTGCACACTGTTGCCATTGACGCTAGACTGTTTTATTCTTCTTCTGAAGTCAAGGTCAGGGGTTCATCCCAGGAGCGCAGGATGACTTGGAGGTTAGAAAATACCACCTTCTTACTCTCTTCGCCCTTCTTTCTCTCTCTACTAGACTTAGGTATGAGACATCTCCCCTCTGTTTTGCCTCACCCATCCTTCCGTTCATGCCTGTGTACCTTGCAGGCACTCGTTGTCAAAGGAGTAATGGTGCCTGTCTACATCTCACCAAAAGAAAGGAAAAAGAAACACACACACAAAACCCCAGCTCCGCTTAGTATTATGAGCACCCATTTCTCCTGCTGCCTCACCCTTCTCTTTCCTCCACTCACTTTCAACAGACCCACTTCCAGCCCCGACCCTCCTCTGCGGAGCTCACCCCAAGCAGCTAAGAGCTTCTGTGGCTCTAAGCCTGGAGCCCCTTCCCCAGACGCTGGCCCCTCGCAGCCCAGTTTCAGCAGCTGAGAAGCCCCACTGGCCGCCATTCTAGGAGCGGTCTGCTGGCCGGTCCTTGGATGGGTTGAGTCTGAATCACCTGCAACCTGCCCCAGAAAGACACCTTGGGATCCGTGAAGGGACATGGAAGGGACAGGAACCCTGTATGTGTCACCAGCATGTCGGGGTGACTCTAGTCCCATCAGGCGCATCAGGCCTAGGGCACCACCTGGCAAGGTAAAAAGGCGAACGCTCTTGAGCTTATACCCCACCCACTGCAGCAGGAAGATCTGTACGTGAACAGAAGCCTCCAGAATCAGTCTTTCCTAAAGGATTACATCCTGCAAAGAGGATCGCGGGGGCACTGCACCAATCAGATGGGTTTATTACCTGGGGGACAGCTGCAGGGAGTTGGGCTACAAGGTCCTGCTCATTTCAGTGGGTGAACCTCCAGCCTCAACACACAGGAACCACCTCACCCTGAGCTCCGGGTTGGACGGACTCCGCCCCAAGGCCCTTATGCCGGTCTGCCTGGAAGGACCAAGTTGACCCACTTCTCTGGAGCCCAGGGATGGGAAAACCCATTGCAGAGCTGGGCTAGAAATGAGGGACGAGATTCTGGCTTTCACGCTTCTGCTTGGAGCTCGTCTGCGTCGGATGCTCGCTTCTTTCTAAACGAGCATTGCGTGTTCCCACAGAACTCTGCCAGCCCTCCCCCAGGTACCCTGTGGCTCTATGTTATTTATGAAACCCTCGTTCCCAGGCAGATCCCACAGAGCGGCCACATGTTACGTCTCCTTGGATCAGGCTGGTCTGGGAAGAATTTAGGAAATACAGATGGGCCAGCTCCCCGGCTTGGGGGGAGATGTGATTACAAACAGCAGGACAGGGACATGCGTTTGCAGATGCCAGATGGCGGTGGAGTCACCCCCTCCAGGAAGTCCACTTGGCACCCACCCCAGAAAGCTGCCAAGACCACTGGTGGGTGGGGGGAGCCACAACCGTGATATCCATTCTTCCCCTTCCCATGTTCCTCGACCAGTGCACTTTCCACTTCCCAAAGGCAAACCTTCCTGGGACTGTGCAAGGCAGGCAGTGAGCAAAACTAGGAAACAGGTTGCTGACAATGTAACAATGAGGAAGAGAGAAGTTAGCACTCACAGGGCAATTGGCAATACTACACACAGGTGTCTAATTCTCAGGGCAGCATTTCCAAGAAGATGCGTTCCATCCCATCCTCCAGGTGGAGTAACTGGTTCGGAGAGGCGGGGCCACCTGCTGGTCTGGTAAAGCAAGGACCCTGACCCTCACCCGGTCACCCACACCTGCTGGAGTAACAGCTCTGCAGCTGACCTTCACAGTTCATGGGACGTGACCTTTCTCAACCGCCTTCTCGTCTGTCATGTGGCACCTGCCTCTGTCTCCAGGAGGCTGGGAGGATGGCCCGGGATGACACGGATCTGCTTTGAGGACTGCATTACTGGTATTATTTGGGATGAGGCCCGAATGAACACAAGGACCGCATCCGCACTGACTCGTGTGCACTGTCACTTTAAGGGGTTGGGGGGAAGCTTTAGGTCAAATGAAGGAAGTTCTAGTCCCAGGCTTCAGGTCTCACATGGCCTGGGAGGTGACGGGGACTGGGGTAGGGACAGCAAGGGAGTTTGATATTGAACAGGACCCTCTCAGAAACTGTAAATCGTACCAGGGGATTCTATACCCGGGTGAACAGGCTCCCCCTCACCCAAGATTCACACGCACCCCGAGGCTCAGCACGTGATCGTACTGGGGAACAGGGTGTCTGCAGAGGTAAGGAGTGAAGACGAGGCTGTCATGGACTAGGGTGGGCCCTGGAGCCACCAGTGCTGTCCTGATGAGAAGAGAAGACACTAGACACTGAGAGAAGCCGGCCACGTGAGCTTGCGCAGAGACTGCTGGGGTGCGTCTTAGGGGCCACAGACTTGCCAGCAGCCCCCTGAAGGCCGGAAGAACCGGGGGAGGCTCACCCCCAGAACCTCTGAAAGGAGTGTGGCTCTGCTGACACCTTCATTTCAGGTGCCGGCCTCGGGACTGTGGGAAAACAAACCCACTGTTCGTTTAAGCCACGCGGGTTGGCAGCCATAAGAAATGAGCACAGACAGTCATGGAAGTTTCTGGAACAGGCTCTGTGCTTCAGGTGCATCGGCTCCTTCATCTGACGAGGGAGATTGTGTCAGAACCACATGTCACAGAGAAGACCCGAGGCTCAGAAAGGCGTCGGAACCCGGCCCAGTTCATCTGGTTCTGCAGACACAGCGGGACTCGAGGCCCGATCTGGGGCCTTGGGCTCAGCCGCAGGGCCGTGTGGCTGTGGGGGGCCACCTCTGCCTCTGTCCCAGCCAGCCTCGGCCAGCGACCAGTGCCCACGCCCCGTACGGGTGGAGAGAAACTCAGTGACTCAGACCCACGGGGGAGCCTTACAGCCTAATGAACGCAGTTTTCCCTACAGCCGGGCGTCTGCCCTGAAGCACGGATCTTGTCCTTTATGTTGACAGAAGTTGTTCTCAAAGGCAACCCTCATTTCCCCGCATCCTTAATTAAATTTAATTTCTGCGCTGATGACTCAGACTCATCTCAGAGATATCCCTTACTGTGTGTGGACATGAAACATGATGGGCTCGGACATCTGGAGGTAGGAGGGGACATCAGGTCCCTCATTAGAGCCACCCCCAGCTGGCCTGTTTACTGAGGTGGCATCTGCCTGAAGGACACATGTCATCGATTTTATGTCCCGTTTGTTGTCATTAGGGTATCTGCTTTCCTATCTCATAGTGGCCGGGAGATTCACACAGAGCAAGACCTTCCCCTTTCATGTCTCGTTTGGTTTTTCTTCTTCATCTGATAAAGGTTCAGGGAGTGGATAACCAACTCTCTTAGAACTGAGCAGAGACCCAGGTTCTCTTACGGGTCAAATCTGTGTGCTTCCAGATTTTTCTGATCTCTCTCTTGGAATGCGGAGGCCTCTTACCCTTAATTTCCTATTATCCAACAGCACTCACAATGGAAGAGTTTTTACCCCCCCCCCCCCCCTTTCTGGGCTGCATCCCCTTTCTGGGGCAAACGATGAATCATACTGGGCTCACAGAATGAAAAACAGGTGTTTGCTTGGTGTCCACCAGGTGGCAGGCTGGCCCTTGGAAGGCACTGGGGGGCTGGCTTACGGAGCCCCCCCAATCCTGGGACACAAGAGGTATTTAAGAAGTTCTGGGCTGCCTTCTACTTCTCCAGCACAAGCACTAAGGAGATGGTCTGTCTACCTGTACCAACCCTTCACTGCACACAATGCAGCTGCTGGGGAAGAATCCGCCCCCCCACCCTGCCCCTGCCCCTCTAAACTCCCCCACCCCCGCCCCAACACTGTCATGGCAGCATCTCAGGTTCAAGGGGAGAGTCACATCTCCGGTCTCTCTTTTAATTGCCTCAGCCATGCTGAAATGTGTAGTTCCCAGAGTGTGTCCCAGCGGCACACATGGTCCATGGAGAGGGGCATCCAAACCCAGAACTGCCTACAGACCAGGGTCACCGAGCCCGCTCTTGGCCCTGACTGGGGCCACCAAGCCCGCTCTTGACCCTGCCTGTACCAGGGCTCCTCCTAGGGTGTCCTACAGCTGCTCCGCTCCCAAGAGGACAAGGAGTCCAGGGCCCTGGTACACAATGACCTATGGGCCACACCCCTTCTCCTCTGAGTATGTGGCAACAGGAGGTGCCGTTCCCATAGGCCCAGGGCCCAAGTGCAAGGCCAACATGGACCTCTTCCTCACAGTGGCTGAGCAGTGCCTATCCTGCTGGTGTGTGCACTCCAGGTCTACCAAGTGTCCAAGGTGAAAGACGGTTGAACCCTAATTTCTTTTTTTTTTTTTTAAAGATTTTATTTATTTATTTGACAGACATCATAAGTAGGCAGAGAGGCAGGCAGAGAGAGAGGAGGAAGCAGGTTCCCTGCAGAGCAGAGAGGCCGATGCAGGGCTCGATCCCAGGACCCTGGGATCATGACCTGAGCCGAAGGCAGAGGCTTTAACCCACTGAGCCACTCAGGTGCCCCTGAACCCTAATTTCTTTATTTCAACCCAAACAGTTTGTGGACTCTAACAAAACAAGCAAAGGAGAGGAAGAGCTCCGAGTGGGCCAACCCTGCTCGGAAAAAGAAGTGAGGAGAAACTGATTTCACTACACGGTAAATGCTTGGCCCAGCAGGCCTTCTCCAAGAACGCCTCCCAGGCAAGACCGCCTGTCTCCTTGGTCTGAGGGCTGACTTGCATATCCCCGAGCTGGGCACAGCCAGCTGTCAAGAGGACATACTGCCTTCCTGAGAGGCCCAGCAAGAAGTGTACAGGACATTCCACTTTGCTTTAAGCGCTGATAGTCAGGAGGAAAGGGGCGATATGCGCTGGGGGTGATCACTCCATGTCCCCTCCCACCCGGCACCGTCCTGGACGTGCTGGGGGCAAGAAGCCTGCGAATTCATGGCTGCATGAACTCCTTTGTGAGATCCTTCATGAGATCAGCATTGTTTCTCTAAGGTCTTTCCTAAAGCTTCTCCTCCCCATCCCATGCTCACCGTCTTAGCGCGAGCTCTTAGCAGTGTACTGGCAGGGACTGTCCTCCTGGTGGGCTCGAGGTGGGCTTCTCAAGTTTAAGAGCTGGAGGGCTCCCCCCAAGGAGCAACTGGAAATTCGAGCAAAGGACCCCAACCAGCATACCTGGTCTTCCCTCTGTGCTCCCTCCTTCTGCTGTGTTTCCTGCCTCTCCTGAGGGCAACCCCTGATTGCCCGAGCTGGACAGGGGCTATTTTCAGGGACGCCCTCTCCCCGGCTTCCTGCCCGCATAGACCGCCAAGCCCAGCGCAGGTTGACTCGACCCAGCAGTCGCCCCTAAGAGCATGACTGTGGGATCCGGTCCCTTCCTCCTCCCTCCCGCTTCCCCTCCTTCCCCAGGAGCAGAGTTTCGCTGAGTACGGGGCTGTCAAGCTTGAGACTTTATTTCTAGCCTCCTCGGTAACTGCGATAAAGGATATAAACTAGCAAAACACAAACAAACACTTCTATCTGACATAAGCCCCCGTATTTCCGGGGCCTGTGAGAGCCCCTCAGCCAGTATCCTAAATAACACTGGAGCTGTTTAACTTCTGGCCGAATTGTTGCCGCGGCTTCCCAACCTCCTTTCAGACGGTGTCTCCCCATGACGCTGCCCAAGGGACCTGCAGGAAGGGCCGGTTCCTGCTGTACGGGAGAAAGCCTCCCATGCATGGCATAGGACACCCTCTGGAGCTGGGCACGGGCCATCCCCCAGCCCCACCTTCCCTCAGACCTCACTGTTCCGTAAGTCCTAACCGTTTGCGGCCACAGGGTGAGCTCGGGCTGCCTTACTTCTGGCCGAGAGCGCTCACTGTTCCTCACCCCCCACGAGGAGAAGGTTCTCCTTCTTTTCTACTTTTCATCTCCCCTAGACTCAGCACAGATGTCCCTACTTCCAGGGGACCCTCTCTGGCCTTCCCCCCCACCCCTCCTCTGTGGCCCCCCCCCCCATATGATCACACTCGCCTCCACGCTCACACCGATTGCACTAGTTCGGAGTAATCCATCCGGGGGATCCTTTCCTTTCCTTGAGGTACAGGGAGCGTATCTCATTACTTTTTTGCAGCAAAGTGCAGAGGGGGACCCACTAATCATCTGCTCAGCTGATTTTAACCGAAGGCAGAGGGAGGCGGAAGGGACGGGGGTTGGAGATGCACGTAACAGGTGTTTATAAGGTGTCACTGAGAGGACCCGAATATCAACCAGATATTATACACGAGGGAAAACAGATCAAGGACCACATGTTTCCTTCCTGGGGAAATGAACTGTTTTGATATGAATTGAAATTGAGCTTACGGCCCGTGAAGTAGGCCCAAGGTTTCAGCACGTTGAGTTTGGAGCGTGTAGAACATTTGGACGCATCTGCCCCAGCCCAGTAGCTGGAAGGCAATGAGCCCAGGACCTGGACCAGGAGAGACAAGTTTAAATGGCAGACATTGATTTGGGAGTTATCAACCTCCAGGTAGTCTGAGACCGCGGCGGCAGATAAAAGTGCCCAGGACGCGACAATAAATCCAGAGAATGACAGATCAGATCAAATGGAACGTGAACTTCTGAAAGGCAGGCGGAGGACCCTCTGCGAAGGGAAGGGAGAGGGCAAGGGCAGAGAAAATAAATGGCCAAGGCAGAATGTGATGGATTGAAGAACTAGGAAGAGAAAAAAGCAGTCACGAGGGCGACTTTTCCAAAAGAGCTAGGTGGTCTCGTGCCTCCCTAGCCCCCCGTCCGCCGGTGGGGAAAGGCTCTGTGGAAGCCTGGGACTTTCAGGAGCCCAGACAGGCGCGGCCTCATAACTACAGGTTGGGGCAAAGGTAGAAGCAGGTGGGGTGGGAACGGGAGGCTGCGGAGGTCACTCTGGGTAGCGAGGATGAGCAGAGGAGATAAGGATGCAGCGTTCAGAAGGGCTCTGAAGACCAACAGGGGAGAGCAAACACATCCAAGATGGGCTTGTCACCAGAACGTCAACGCAGGGAACATAGCCAGAGGGAGCATTTTCTAGGGTGCTGAGCTCCTTTGGAAAAGTCTGGAGATGGAAAGAAGCAAGGAGATAAGATGAGGGCTTGAGGAGCAATTATCGCCAAGGATGATCCCCTCTCCTTCCTTCCCCTTCTTTCTTCCTCCTTCCACCTTCCTTCTGTCTTCTCTCCCCGCCTCTCTCCTTCCTCTAAGGCTACAAGAGATGTTTGCAGGCTGACATAAGAAGGCAGAGAAGGAGAATGGACGAGGTAAGAAGAGTAACTCACCAAACTTGGGAGAGAGAGAGAATTACAGAAGGATGGCGGGAAAGCCCACAGGCTTTGTACAGGCAACAGCCCCACAGTATTCGGGCTTCTCTTGCTCCCAAGAGGAGACAAGGCTGGGGGAGCAAGGACTTCAGTGGAGGCGTCAGGGGTCTGCTGGGAGGGAGGACAAGAGCCGAGAGGCCAAGCACAGGAGGGCCGGGCAAACGCCTTCCTCTCCTTCCATGCGTTTTCCTTGAGCTCCCAGATGGGCCGGAAGAGCTGGGCAGCTGTGTATGTGTCTGTGTCTTCCCGGCCCTGTGGTGTCACTCAGAGAGGCTAAATGCATGTCACATACAGGTATGAAAAACACTTCGAGCCAGGAAAATAGATTAGCACGGCTGTAAATGATCTTTTATGCTCCAAAAATGTTTAATTGGATTGACTGAAGCCCACTCTTCAGGCTACTGAATATTCATTTTCTTTGCCTCCTCCGGTGAGCTCTTTCCCTGAGCCGTGGATCAGGGTTACCAGAACCCTACAGGGAAGTTGAAAATACCCTCAAAGGGTGGTGTGCACGTGCTGAGGGCTTTTGGTATAAACTCGGATCCTGGCAATTTACTGGGTGGGGAACCAGGAGTCAGGGCCTGGGCACCCAGCTGGGATCTGAGGGACACAACACCCCACCCCATCTGCAAACATATGGGAGCTTCCGTGAAGACTCTGAGTGTGCCAAGAGAGCCAATGGAAAGTTCTATTTTTAGTTAATACTGTAACTACAGATGCCTTGGATCCTGGCTCTTCCAGACAATTAACCTACAGCCTGTGCCAGAGGCATTTTTACATTTGTCTTCCTGTCTTACTGTAAATAACCCAATTTCAAAGGCAAATGCTCCATCCAGCCTCCCACATACATCTTATTTTATACATCCCATCTTGCCTTTTCAACAAGATAGGAAAAGAGTCCTAGATGCCGAAGAAAGCCCCCTTCCCTGTGCCTCTAAATGTTGAAGTGGTTACAAGAACAGAAGACGTGAGGAGGCACTCTGGGGTATTTTCCCAGATTTGAACACACCCAGGATATTCCTCGAGGACCAGGCAGAGCCATGTCTTGATCTGCCTCGGACCCCTTCCTCCTACAGGGGTAGGAGGTGGAGGCGCCTCCGAATGGACAAGGAGATTAAGGGATGGGAACACCAGGAGCTGTGAGGGATGCTACAGACCCGGGTCCTAGAGGCAGCCAGCCTCTCTACGTTTAGGATGGAGTGCAAGGGATGCGGTATTAGCTTCTCGGGACAAACACGCGTCAAGAGACTCTGAAATGGCAGACCTCCAGCCTTTACAATTTGTCCCTTTTGCCATAACCAACCAAAGTCGCCAGGCAATTCTCCTCTTTTAAGTTGAAATCTTGGGGTTCTGCAGTGGTCTCCCCTTCTCTTGGAGCCCTTCCTTCCAACTATGCAGACCATCATACACTCAGCCAATAATATCTGTTGAATCTTGGGAGTAAAGGTAATTTGAAAGTAGCCAAAATCAAGTATGCAGAGATTCAAACACTATCCAGCTGAACACAGCTCCGCAGCCGTATTTCTGCCCAAACCAAAGTCACCGTGTACCTCCCCTCGCACATCCTGTTCCCCTCCTGGGATGCACTGCCTACCTCAGCTGACTCTTCTCCCCCTTCCCTGGATCCTGTCTCTGGGCCAGCCCTGCCATTTGGTGTTCTCATGGCACCTCTCTGCTGTACATCTCTCAGGGTTGAAGATTCACATTTATTTGTATGACTCTTTAATTAGCATCCTCCTCTCCACTGAACTATAAATCTCCATTAGGGCAGGGACAGCATGTTTTACTAACTGCTGCATCCCTAACACTCAGTTCAAGTGACCTTTAATTTATGAGTCATTGTTTCCCCAGCATTTTGCAAGTCAAGTTGCCTTTAAGTGCATCCTCTGGGCCTGGGAAACCGAGGTCCTCTCCTCACGGGTTAGATCCCAACAGGCACCCTGGGCCATTTCCTCCATACCCCCTGGATCCCTCAATCGGAATTGTCCTGACCGAGCCCCTTTCTAGCATCCACTCTGTAGCAGGCTCTACTGATAGCTCTCTGCCATTACTTCCGACTGAACCCATCCTTTCCCTGTCCCCACGCGCGAAGTTTCCTCGAGAGATCTTCTCGTCGGAGAACGATACAATGTTAGCGTCTGGAGCGTTTCTGAAGATTAGTTAGTGCTCATCCATTTTCTTTGTTCTTTTTTTTAAAGATTTATTTATTTTTAAGTAATTTCTACACCCAGCATGGGGCTCGAACTCACAGCCCTGAGATCGAGAGTCATACGGTCTACTGATGGGAGCCCACTGGGTGCCCTTATCCATTTTCTTTTATATAGAAAAGATTAAAAAAAAGTCAAGGCAGTTGACTGCTTTCACACAACCCGTTAGCAGCTCCCCTTTATGCTTCCTACCCTCAATTTTGCAACTCTTTTAGCTGTATCGCTTTCTCAAGTCCCATTTTTTTTTTTTTTTTAAGCAGGCATGCTCAGTAACCTGAGCCTAGAAAAGGAGAATAAGAATGAGACAGCGATGATTTTGAGACACAGGAGGGCTTATCATTACAGCAGCCAAACAACGGCCCCATCCAAAAGCTGATGGAAAGGACATGCATCAGGGGTGCGTACTGGAGAGGAAATCTGCCCCCCACCCCGCCCCAAGCAGAAGCCCCTGATGACACCTGAGGCAGAGACCCTGATCCCAAGCATTGGGACAGGATGCTGTGTGAAGGCCGGGTGCAGAGGGAGTGCAGGGCACAGCTGTCTCACTCTGGCCTGTTTTCTCTTGTCTATCTTGATGGCAATATCTTCGTGTGACCGAGTATCGAGCTCTCGGGGGTCAGCCCTCCTTTTTCCTCCTGGTCTCTGGCAGAGACAAAGACTCGGCAGGCAGAGCAATATTCTAACCCACCCACGCCACACAATCTCTCCATATTTGCTATCACCTTTGCACATAAGGCAGGGGACCGTGGAGAACAATACAGGACTGGCCACCTTGAAACTCAAGTCAGAGAAGGATCCACTGGGGCAAAGGAGGTGTGAGATGAAGGATGGTTCCGGAACTGGATGTGGAAGCAGGTTCAGCGTCATCAAGGTGAGAACCACCCCCGAAGCAGGCCTACGACCCGGAAGATAATGGCTAGCCTTCCGATTCCACCCTTTTGCTCACAGAAGCAATGCTAAGTAGTCTAGGTAGTCTAGACATGTGGCCTAAAACAGCAACCTGGGCAAAAGTCACCCTCACTCTGAAGCATCTGAATTAGCTGTAAGACAGAAGCTTTTCCCTACGTGGGAATCTATGGAACCTCATTCCCTGCGGCAGTGTAAAGGCATCGCCCTTCAGAAGTCCAAGCCCAGTGTTCGAGCATTATTGGAGAAGGGGGAGACACCTGCTGACAGGTACGGGCCGTCCACCATGCTGAATAAGTCAGATGAACCTGACCAAGCTTCACCTTCCACATCTGCGCTGACGAACCGAGGTGCCTATGTGGGGAATCTGACTTCAGTTTGCTTTTCCTGCCATCCCCCAGAGGGCAGAAGGTTAGGCTGGGGGAAATCAGGCTGTGGAGATGAAACCAGTCTACTCCTTGCCAAGGATTCAACAATGAGACGTGACTGTACTCTGCGCCAGGAAGCCTGCCTACCTGTGGCTGCATGGAGGGAAGTAGGCAATTACGAGCCGGGGCGAGTCTCTGTTTATTTTCCTCCTTCTGTAGACCAGAGCACTGAGGACCAGGCAGTGCCAATGTTCCTATACCCCCAGGAGAGCAGACTGGTACATCCAGGACTCTAGGCTGAGCTAATCCCAGAGGTTTCGTTTTATAATTTTTTTTTCTAAGATTTTATTATTTGACAGAGAGTACAGAGAAGCAGGGGGAGCAGCAGAGGGAGAGGGAGACGTAGGCTCCCCACTGAGCTGGGAACCGATGCGGGACTTGATCCCAGGACTCTGAGATTGTGACCTGAGCCGAAGGTAGATGCTTAACCGACCGAGCCCCCAGGTGACCCCCTAGAGGTTTTGTGACTGTGAAAAAGACTCCATCCTGATTGCCCATGGCCAAGCTCAGACAAACAAATGTGCAGAATCCACACCAAGTGACCTAACAAGCAGAACTGGCAAGGAAGCAGGCGGCCCTCCCTCCAGAAAAATCAAGGGCGCAGGAACGGAGACAGCAGGTGGCGGCACGTGGTCCCCGGCCAGCATGTTCTGTACGCCGTGGAGAGACCCACAACTGCATGTCCAAGGAGTAGACAGATCATATGACGAAAAGCTGTCTTTCAAAGGAAGTGACAGACTTCGGAGATTCCTATCGCATCTACGCTTTAAGCAAGGGGGACACTGAGCAGCAGGTGCCACGGAGGCTGAAATGCAAACAGCCAGACCAGGTCCCCGCAGTCCTGTAGCCACGTCAAGGACAAGTCCGGCTCTCTCACTGGTGGATCTCCCCACGAACCTGGTGTTCTCCAAGGGGGGTCCCCAGATCAGCAGCATCAGCACCATAGTAACTGGTTAGAAGTACAAATTCTTGGGCCCCGTCCCAGACCTACTGAATGAGTGCCCCAGGGGTGGGGTGCACCGAAGCCCCCCAGGTGATCCCGATGCCGCCCCCAGTCTGGCAACGCCTGCACTAGGTCAATAATAGTGTTTCCTGCGGCCCAGGCATGGTTGCAGGTGCTTTATAGATACTGATGTCGTTCAGTGCTCCCGGCCACCCTACGAGGGAGGTACAAGGATACCCTCTCACAGAGAAGGAAACTGAGGCTTGAAGAGGCCAGACTGTTCTCAAAAGTTTTTCTGACCACCTCCTCTTCACCTGGTCGTGAGGGAGGGGTTCCCCACCTTACATACTGGATGAACAAACACAGGACACTGGCCGCTGGACACAGATTCACAGCAGCTCATTAATCACATAGGCTCACAGCCAGGGGAGGGGGACACCACCTGCCACAAAGGGCGACTTGGGGGCTGTACTCAGGACAAAGTCCGGCTTCATCAGGATAAGAGGGGGCTCTGGATTCCTGCCGGCGGACGTGTGTGCGGGCAGGCTGGGGACCAGGCGGAGAGCAGCCAAGCTGGCTGGGAGGGGCGCCCACCCCGCAGGGTGCAGAGCCCATCTAATGAGAGCAGGGAAGTCACAGCTAGAACTCTGGAGCCCTGTCAGGCTCGGCAAGGTCAGGGTAGCACTCAGAACCTCAGACTTTCATATACACAAGGTCACGTGGCGGCGGGGGACAGTGTCAGGGTCGGAACCCAAGCCACAGGCACCGGAGTCCCCATCAGCTTTCCCTGAACTGCACTGCACACGGCTGGTGGACTCGCCATGATCCTTCCTGGGTCCATGCGCACTTGGTAATGCAGCTGGCCGTGTCGGGGGGCTGCGGACACCGAGGTCCAAGGTTTCCCTCCACGGAGTCCAGTGCCCCATCCCACGGTGGCTGCGGTTCCTCCTCGCCCCTCCACACACCCTACTGCAGGTCGATGAGGGCGTACCTGCTGTCCCGGGGGCGCTGCAAATCCCCTCCCCCAGCGAATGGCTTAGACTCCTTCTTGCCGGCCCGTGCTCCGTGCCAGGCGTCCCCAGGCAACATTAGACAACAGGGCCCCAAGAAACTCCCAGCCGAGATACACATGGAGCTTTGGGAGGAAAAGGGGCCTCAGTTCATCTCTGAAGTGTTGAGACCGGCCCTGCAGCCTGCAGGCCCCAGTGCGTCAGCGGAGGCCCTCACGGGGGATGGAGGAGGTCGGCCATTTGGGGACGGTGATTCTGGGTCGCCTGGCTGGCTCAGTGGGTTAATAAGCCTCTGCCTTCAGCTCAGGTCATGATCCCGGGGTCCTGGGATCGAGTCCCACATTGGGCTCCCTGCTCAGCGGGGAGCCTGCTTCTCCTTCTCCCTCTGCCTGCTGCTCTGCCTACTTGTGCTCTCTCTCTGTCAAATAAATAAAACTAAAAAAAAAAAAAAAAAAAAAGAGGCATCCACTTCCACGATTTTTCTGGAATAAACACATTGCCAGCCATACAGATGGAGAGCCAGGCCACCTCCCCACACTGAGACTCCTGTGTTTTAGAGAACCTGGTTGGTGTCGATGACCGACCATTTGGGCCACTGGCCTTTCTCTTCCCACACTTTAAATTCCCCCTCTTGGGTTTTACATTTGCCAATAAAGAGTGAACCCGCAGAGCCCCGGGCCCCACTAAGAGCAGAACCCAAGGCCCAATGCACTGGCTCTCCTACCCTTGCTAGCTCTCTGCTCTCCCTCTCTCCCCATATGCCCCCGCTCCTGGCCACTAGAGGGCTACCTAATTCCCCATTTATTATTTTATTTATTAGATTATTAATTACATCATTTATTACATATTGTAGGTAATAAACCTCTCTCTTACAAGGTTCCGGATGGTTACTGCAGAGAAGCATCTTGCCATCAGTAAGAGCTGCAAAGGCTAGTCAGCCACAGGGCTGGTTACGGGGAGATCGCGACTAGCACAGGACCGGATCCTCTTCTCTTGCGTCCCAGGCAATCACTTCTCTAGTTTGGTAAGAAAATCTGGTAATGCTGCTCTCCTTACGAAAACCTCAGCTTCTCATTGCTCACAAGGGTGGCAGCCTAGTGTCCCTGAGGCCCTAGTGTCCTATCCTCCCCCTAGATCCCTGGTTTCATTGTCAACCGCTCTCTGCCCCTCCTTCTCTACCACAGCTAACGAGCCTCCCGTTCTCTAACTCCATCTCACCATACTCCTTCCCAGGGTAGGGCTCCTCCGGGCTGTGCCCTTGGCCTGCCCCCCTCCCCGCCCCCACCGCCCAGTCACCTCCTCACCTGGTCAATTCCTTCTCTGCCTGCGGGGCTCTGTGTAACTTTCACTTCCCTGAGCAAGTCCCCACCATCAACCCCTTCTTCTCTCTGTTTCTCTGTGTTGGTTATCTATTGCTGTGTGCCAAGGCACCCCGAAATCTAGCGGCTTAAAACAACAAACATTTATGACCTCACACAGTATCTGTGGGATGGAATGAGGAAAGAAAGGCACATCAGGACCTGCACTGGACACAATGGATGAACGCCTTCAAAAATCTGGGGGAAGAGGATTTCCAACACAGAGCAGAATTCTATACACAGTCAAGGCATCAGTCCAAAGTGAGGGTGTAATAAAGACTTTTCAGGGAAGTGGGGTATCAGAGAATTAATCTCCATCATACCATGTGTTAATTATCTATTACTGTGTAATAAATTAGCCCAAGACTAAATGTATGTCTTATCTCCTGGCTCTGAGGCTCGAGAGTTCAGGAGTGGCTTAGCTGGGTGGTTCGGGTTCAGGGCCTCCCATGAGGACACAGTCAACACAGTTGGCCAGGGCTGTGGTCATCTAAAGGCTAGACTCGATTGGAGGATCTCCTTCCAAGATGGTGCCCTCATATGGCTGCTGGCTGGAGGCTTCCGTTTCTTACCATATGGGTCTCTCCACAGAGCTGCTCATGATGTGACAGCTGGCTTTCCCCAGAGCAAGTAATCCAAGAGGGAAAGA
Organism: Enhydra lutris kenyoni; assembly: GCF_002288905.1. Classification (NCBI taxonomy): domain Eukaryota; kingdom Metazoa; phylum Chordata; class Mammalia; order Carnivora; family Mustelidae; genus Enhydra; species Enhydra lutris. Next base: position 1,459,909 of record NW_019154141.1, on the reverse strand, counting down.
GATCAACCAGAGCAGCCAAGATGGAAACTGTACAGACTTTGGATGACCTAATCTCCAGAGTGGCTCACCATCACTTCTGCTTCCCCCCCTTGGTTAGAAGCTGATCACTAAATCCAGGGCTCCCCTTCCAAAGGAAGGAGAATTAGGCTGCACCTTAAAGGGAGGAAAGTCAAAGAATTCATGGACGTGTTTCTAAAGCGACCACACCTTCCTGGCAGGGGAGGTCAGAATTCCCTGCTCAATGGCTCAGTGGTCACACCATAGCACGCTTCTCTGCTTCTCACAACTTGTCGCAATGGCATGTAACTACGTATGTGTGTGATTTACAGGGTTCTGTCTCTCTAAATACTGGGTTCCATGAAGTCAAGGACAGTAGGTCATGCCCCTGGTGGATAACACAGCACTGGGTACAAAATAAGGGGTCAACACGGGTTTCTTGGATGACTGAAGAAATAAATGAGTGAATGAATGGGACAGATGACAAAATGCAAGGGGAATGAGGAAGGAGGAGAAAGAAGGAGGATACAGAAAATGACTAAAACAAAGACGTAAAAACTGGGATGACTTTGATAGAGTGCAAGGGCAATGCAGGCAAGTGGCAGGCCCGTCAGCCTTCCTGTCTTCTGACCAGCAGCTCAGATGCGCTGAGTGATGAGGAGGGAGCCCTGGGCTCAACCTCAGGCAGCAGGAGGCGTCTCAGATTGGCTCAGCAGGCCTTTGGGAACAACCGAAAACCCCTTTTCCAATACATGAGACAGGAGCCTGGAAGTCACATCTCATTCATTAAACGAGGCTTCCATCCTCCTCTTCCCGGTAGTGGCGGGCTTCAAAGGCACTTGCTCCCATCCGCAGCACCCAGTGAAGCCAGCCGGTGGGCGTGCCGTGCCCCCTTTACTCTGGGTCGCCCCATACGAATGGGGGCTCGCCTCTGCTCTTCCCAGCATCCTTGCTCCAGACTCGTGGAAGTACGGCCTCCCCGGGAAGCTGGTTGTCATCGACACAGCAGCCGCGATGTGGCCTCTGCAGGCAGAACCTTCTACCTTCCCCTGGGGAAATGCCAGATAAGATGGAGGGCAGGAGGCGGAGGCGGACAGTGGCAGGGAGGGAGGGAGAGGGCAGGACTGTATTACAAGGGGAGGCTGGGCAAACAGACCCCAGACCCTGGAGAGTGTGTGTGTGTGTCCAGGGACAAACCACACACATTAACGTCCAATGGCATCACCGCATCCTACGCGCTACTGACTTGGCGTGGACCCTGTGCGAGATAATGGAAGGGTTCAGTATCAAAAAAAGACACTACCCCCACCTCCCGATCTTCAGTCACTTGGGAAAACAACACACATGCAAAAAGATAAATGACAATATATACAAGATGGCAGATGCCACAGGCCAAATAAGCAATTCACACAAGAGTTGTCAGGAGGGAGCCGTCCGCAGGCTAAGGCAGTCCCTGAGAGTTCCCGGGGGAGCTGGGGCTGAGCCTTCCGGACTGCCTGCAGAGCCCTGGGGAAGACAACGCCCAGACAGAGGGGCTTCGGCGGGTAAATGCCTGTGTCACGTGCTGGAACAGCCTCATACAAAACAAGGATCTGCACCGCCTCGCCCAGTGCTCCCCGCTCACTCCAGATGCCACCACCACCGTCCAGATCTATGCAGCGGGTAGGAATCAAGTGTCCAACCCCAGCCAGTCGGTGGTAGAGTCAGCACCCAAACCCAGTTTGCTTCGAGACATATGCTCACAACCTCTCCTCCACGCTGCCTCTGCGGGGAGCCTCCTGCCCGGGAGCACCGACAGAGGAGGCTGGGGCAGAGTCCCAAGGGCTGGAAGGCTGGAGGAAGGGGTCTAATGCTATAAGAGACCTGGTATTCCCGTATCCCCTGCCGCCACTTGCTGAGAACCCCTAGTGCAGCCCATGCCCCAGGGTGCAGCACCGGCAATCCTTCCCGACGCCCGGGCCAGGAGTGTCGTGATGGGGCCCCACGCTCCCGCCAGCCTAGGGCTTGGCAAGGGACCCCACGGATCTCTGCACGAAATCACCCAGAAACTGCGCCACTTGCTGGGGCGTGACCTCTCAGGAAGAACAAGATGACACTGTCAGGAGTTGCAAAGAAGTCACTTCACTGGGAGCAGGGGGGTATTGTGTATACTGTGAAGTTCTGGACAGTTGTCACGTGCTGCTTCCTGCATGGGGTGAAGGGCTTCAAGGGCTTATAAGGCAGAGGCAAGCCCTGTAAGAGAGGGGTGAGCTTGCTTCTGGTGTCTCCTTTCAACTGTTTGGAAACAGATCCCCTGAGAGCTCAGTGACCCTCCCCCACCCGCCGACCTGAGCCAGGTCCTCTGCTCCTGGAAGGCGGATCTCAATTCATTTCTCAGCTTTACCTCTCTGCAATGGCACAGAGCAGATGCTTGATCGGTACCTGGTTAGAAAAAAGGAAGACTGGCTTCACCCTCCAGACCTAGCTCTCCCGTAATGGCCTTGGAGGGGGCGGGGGAGACTGGCTGGATGAAGACAGTCCACGCGGGATCCAGGTGGTCCTGCTGCCCCTGAGTCCGAGGCCTTTCTGAGAGCAGTCGTCATCAATCCTACGCCATTCACATCAACTTGATATACGAAATGAATTCTCAAAGAAAAGGCCTCCATTTCACACCCAGAGTCACTGGACTTCTTTTCTATGTTTCTTTGTAAACCTTGTCTTGATACAGTTCTATTCAGGTCCCCATTTGAGTGTGAAGTCCTAGGAAGCCGGAGCCACAGCCCCCTATTTCCCTCCAGTCCTGCGCGGAGCTCCGCCCAGTGGCCACTGGGACAGAAAGATCTGGCCGCACAGGCCTGGCACCCTAAGGACCACAAGGGAACACACACCCTCTTTCCAGCGGGCGCCCCACTTCACCCCCACTCCCAGGCAGGCAAGGGGGGCCAGGTTGAGCATCTGGAGCCTAGAGTGGGAAAGAATCTATTACAAAGACACCTGAGCCATTTAATTGCGAACTCAGGCTGAAGAAAGAACAAGAAGATAATGTGCTTTCAAGCAACGGAACAGCATTCGCGGATGAGTGACAAGGAGAGGTTGGCAGAGTGGCGAGAACATACTGTGTCAGGGAACCTGCTTCCGGGCCCATGTCCTAGCCCTGGAAGCTTGGAGGAGTCATCTGTAAGCTGGGCCTGTTAGGGTAGACTAATTCCCCAAGACCCTTATGATGACGAACCTTACGACTCTATGATACGAAATTACAATAATGCAAAGTCAGCCTCCTGTATGTGTAACGGTTTGGATACTATTGGAAGAGGCATTGTGGGTTTGGGAATGGGGCTCGTTCTCATATACTCAGCATCCCTACCCCCTCGTTTTGGTGGCAGCACCCCACCTTTCTTGTAGGACCCCCCACCTCCATCCCATGCCATCTTGATGGAATTGGGGAACAAACCCCACCCCTACCCCCACTTCCAGATGGCACATGAACCCTCGCCCACCCTAACCAACAGCCCCCAGTCTGATAGACACCCCCGGCCTCCACAAAGGCCAAGTGCAAAGGAGGCTGATGGGCGAACCTGGGTGACAGCAGCTTTGCCATTAGCACACGGAGTTGGCCACGTAAGATGCCTGATGTTCTGGTTGCCAGACACGCTGTCAGGCCCCCAAGGGTGGAGCACTCACATTCAAGAGTGCAAAAGGCCTGGCTGGTGGTCCCTCTCTCCCTTGGCCCGTGAGAAACGGGCTCAAGCCTCGCTCATCGCACTGCCTAACTAGTTTGCTCCGGGATGGGGCGGATTCCCAGGTCAGGCTGACACCTGAACAGTGGGGACCAAGAGAAGCGACACAGTGTTAACTTGCACTAAAACCACTCTGGCCTCTGGTCTTCTGAAGCACGGAAGCAAGGAGAAAGACTTGTGTCCATTTCAGAATCCTCGGACTTGTGGAAGCTGGAGACTTGGGAACGTGCAAACCTCCTTCAACCATCCTCTGCTTTGACACGCTGCTGTTGGGATGTTTGACGTCCTTCTCGTTTGGAACCGTGTCCCTGGTTCTGCAAGCTCTGTTGATGGCACCCTAAAAGTTCATGAAGTCACTTCCTGGCAAGGCTCCCTTTGCTACTCATGGGGCTAGCGCTCAGGACTCCTTTCCAGTCTGCAAGGTGAGGCTACTTCAGTCTGGACACATTTTTATCAGACTACTTAGGCACGTACGAAACTCCGTTTTCTCTCTTTCTGGAATGCTGATTAGTCAGCATCTGGTCCTGCTGGATTCACCTGCATATTTTCTTCTCTTCCTTTCTCCTGTTTTGTGGCATTCTGTCTTTTATCCTATTTTCTTAGAGACTGTCCCAACGTGCTCATCAAATCTTTCTATTCTTCAAATCTAGCTACCTTGTTTTAATTTCCAAGAGCTCCTTCTTCATCAGATCGTCCCTTTTTGTGAGGGACAGCATCCTCTCTCTCTCTCCCTCTGAGGATATTAACCTTTTTGTTTGTTTAGAAGTTTTCTTGTGAATGCTGCATTATTTCTGTGATCTCCAAATTAGCTTTTGGACTTTATCTTCCATAAGGAAGGCATTCCTCAGAAGTCTGAGTAACCCTGGCTGTCCACTCGTATTTCATTGCAAGACATTAAAAATCTCCCTGGAAGCCCAGGACGGATGGGGGTTGTCCGGTACTAGAGGAAGGCCCAGAGGACTGCATGGTGGCGGCAGCTTTTTGGTAGGCGGACTCTCCACGTGTCAGTGCCTAAAGGTCATTTGCCTAAGACTCTTCTGCTTCCCAGGCAAGAGTCCGTCCCTTTCCTCCTTGAATGCTACACTCTTGGTTTCACTAGCATTCCCTATACCGACTTGGATCATCGTCTTTATTTTCTCCTGGTCCATCCAGTCAGATGCCTCCTGGGCTCGTTTATGCAGATAATAAACGTTTCTCCTGCCGTGCTGCGGGGAGGTGACCGTCCAGTTGCAACATGTGGGATGAAGAACTAACTACTCCTGATAAGGATGAGAATGACCAGCCGCCCCGCTGGCTGCCCTATGCTGCCCCCACCCCACTCCCAGCACTTTCAAGCCTTCCCGGGATGGATGGCTTCTTGGTGGCTTCCCTTCAGCAGGTGCTTTCATCTTTCTCCACTTGAAGCCAATTAATTAGCAATTTTTCCTCTGTTTTCCATGATCAAACATCTGTTGACCATTCCGGGTCTCGGTCCTGATTTTTAATTCCTTACTGTCATTTTAGCAGGGTTTGGGGAAGAGGCAGAAATGCCTGTGCTAAATCTACTACATTTAAAGGAGGTCAGCTTAACTCTGGGCCTCAGTGTTCTATTGTTTTTATATTTAAGTGGAAAAAAAAAAAAGAAGAAGAAGAAGAAGAAGAGCCACCAGTATTAATCATCGCTGAACATAGTGGTAAGAAAACGTCTTTCCTGATTCTAAAACAGTACTGGTCAATCTGCTCAAGCCAGGTACAGGTCTAACCTATGGCCAGGCAGCTCCCCTGCTGGATACACACACAAGAAAACACATGCAGAAAACTCTCACTGTGGCTTTTCTCCTAAGAGCCCCAAACTGGAAACAGCCAAGTATCTATCCACAGCTGAATGGATACACTGTAGTCTATAAACAATGGTTTATTACAGAGCAAAAAAAAAAAGAAGAAAAAATTAATCAACTAATGCAACAGGGGGCATAAATTAATCTCAAAGCCAGAGAAACTAGATACAGAAGGGAATATGCGGGATGATTCCATGAAATGATACCCAAGAACAGGAAGAACCCATCTGTGGGTAAGATAAGTTAGGACAGTACTTATCTGTTAGAGGAAGTTACCGCCCGCGAAGGAAGAGGAGGAAGCCTTCTGTTTTGCTAGAAATGTTTTGCATCCTGATGTCAGTAGTGGTTCCGGGAATGCATACATACATAAAAATTCTCTGAGCTGTATATTTGAGATTTGTTTACTGTGCACAGGTTATAACTTGACTTGAAAAAGAGAAAAAAATTAGGGAGCCTATGTGGCTCAGTGGGTTAAGTGTCTGCCTTCAGATCAGGTCAGGATCTTAGGGTCCTGTCTGTTTCTCCCTCTCCCTTCACCCCTCCCCCTGCCCATGCTCTCTTTTTCTCTCTTTCAAATAAATAAATAAAATGTAAAACAATAAAATAAGACAAAAACTAAAATATCACTGATTGTAATTTTAAAGCTTGGTGGGAAAAGATTTTGGGGGAGGAAAAAAAGAGATCTGATGTGTTCAGAAACCTACCCGGATCTCAGAAGTAAGGGGAGGGCCTGGCATTGCTGTGTAAGGGAGGGAGGTGCGGTCATTGAGATGCTGTGACGGGCACACAGAGGTCATTCTTCCTCCCTCCCCGGTTTCTGCTATCAGCACTGTGATCCTTGGCAAGCCACACTTGGTCTGAGTTTCTCTTAAACCAGAGGGAGTGATGTACATTACCTCTGAGGTCCATTCTAAAATTTTAGGACCACTGGGGAAAAATTGGGATTTTTTTCTTAAACAAAAGATATGTTATCTCTTTCCTCCTTTTCAACCAGACACATGATTCTAGCACAGACCAGATAAAGCGCTCAGAGGTCAGAGACCGCATCGCTCAAGTTTTTTGTACTCAACTATCTCATGAGATGAATATAGCAGATGCTGTTAGGTGAAAGAACCTATTTTGCCACAAAGTATATTGGATCTAGAACAAAGCCATGTGTCTATAAAGCTATGAAATTGCATCCACAATAAAAGTCCCATCAGCAAAGGCGTCTAACAATACAAGACTTTGGAGAGAGTTAATGTTTCTACTGGACAACTCAATGGGCCACTGAAGAAATTGCCTGTTCCCCCCCAACCCCAAACTTGGCCTTAGTAGACATGACATTCTATTACTTTTGACTAGAAGCAAGAAAAACAACACATATTATGCTTGGAGAGAAAGCTACTCCCCAAGGTCGTCTTATTCTAACCAGAGATCATTTGTGAAGGGGAAAAGTATCTGGGCTGCTGAGTCGGGGGCCTGGCAGCCTTTTTCTCTCTGTAGATGTTCCCCCAGAGGCGAGTCTAAGAATTATCACCATTGTATCCTAGACATCTTGGTTGCTATTTGAAATCAAAGCAATAACAACAAGTAATATGAATTTGAATGCTTTAGAATCTAGAGTCTAGGGTTGGACAGTGCTGCTACGAAGAAGCCTAAGCAATTGAACTGCAAGTGTGAGATTGAAAAAGGAAGGTTGGGGACACCTGGGTGGCTTAGTGGGTTAAGTGCCTGTCTTTGGCTCAGGTCATGACTGCAGGGCCCTGGGATCGAGCTCCATGTCAGGCTCCCTGCTCTGAGTGGAGTCTGCTTCTCCCTCTCCCTCTGCCCCTTCCCTTTCTCATGTTTTCTTTCTCTCTCAAATAAATAAAATCTTAAAAAAAAAAAAAAAGAAAGAGAGAAAGAAAGAAAAAGGAATGGTTAGCCACACATGAAAACAATTTTTAAGCAACTGAGAAGCACGTGCTCATTGGAGGGTCAGAATAGTTGGTCTAGTGGCAGGGACATCCTAACTGCATCAGGAGAACTGTTTCCGGTCCCCTTTCTGCTGTTACCCGGCTGTGGAACCTTGGACAAGTTATCTGGTTTCTTATCTGTAGAGTGGGCTTATTAGGGTAAATGAAATAACTTTCAAATTCTCTTTTTTATGGCAAACTTTAACTCTCGCCTGATACATGCATAAAAATTGCAAAGATAAACACAAAGTTGATTCTTTTAACTCCCTCTTGGGTCTGTAACTCTTTCAACACTAATTAAAGAGGCAATGAGTTTGGGAAGGTCTCAGATTTCATGTGCTCAGAACCCCTGCTCCTGTCTTTGAAGATGGCACTCTGCTTTTCTTTGAGAATGTCTTCCCCACTCCCAACCTCACTGGACTAGCTCAGTCAGATTTTCTCTTCCAGAATTGAATCTTGAGCTCAACGACAGAGCCAGAAAAGAGTTGTTCCTGAGTCATCCTGGTGTCAGCCCTTTCAAGAGATGCCCATTAATTCATTTTAAACTAGATTTTTTTTGTCTTACAAGATACACATTTTCTCTAATATACACAGAGCTACTGCACATTGAGAGTCATAATCTAATTTTTGCTACTGTAGACTCTACAAGATTAATTTGGACAAACGGCATCGTTCTTCATCATGCTGGACCTGAACTAAGGTCAAGTGCATTCAAGCATCAAACTCTGGAACTAGTTCCATCCTTCCCTATGATCACGGATGTCACCAGAATCCCATGTAACCCTGGGCAGCCTCCAATCTACCGAGCATTTCCTGGAGAGAAAAACAGAAGCTGATCACTCAGCCAACACCCATTATGGCACCATTGGGAGTACTTTTTCCAGGAAAATAATGAGCTTCTTTTAATAGATGGTCAAAAGATATGCCAGAGCTTAGGCTTCTGTTATTACTCTCAGAAGAGTAAACCTCCTCCACTCAGGGGAGAGGGAGGCTCAAAGAAATACACCTACTCCCCATTAACAAAGACTAAAGTCAATCTCCCTAACAATGTGGCTTTGGGAACCAACATTTGAAACTTGTCACTGACAGTGCTACTTACCTGTGGCTGGGAGAGACTTGGAGGATGACTTTCTAGAAAGAGCAGAACAAGAGATCTAACAGGACTTACCCGGTCTCAGAACCATTGCTAAGAAAAATGGCCAGCATTAGCCTCTCATTCTAAAACTGTGCTGTCTGATGCAGTAGCCTCCTGTGGCTATTTAAATGTAAATTAATTACAATGTAACAAGATTATGTATTCCTATATCCAATATGGTAGCTAGGGATTACCATACGGGACTGTGCATATACTGAATATCTCCATCATCATAGAAAGTTCTATTGGACAGTACTGATCTACACAGAGGTGCCTGATACTCTATGCGGACCTTAAAGGGGAGTCATCCCTCCAAAAGGGTGCTACTCCCAGTGGCCCCATGCAAAGTGGGGGAGGCAAGGAGGACCATGGTATCAAGGACCCCCTCAGAGAGAGCTATCCGAGTGTGCCCTGAGCATTAGAGAGCTTCTCTGCACTCAAGCCAAGTAAAAGCCACTCCAAGAAATGAGCTTGCCAGGCTTGGCATGTTTCCCTGTAGAACTGCTCTCTGACCATCTCCTGGAAGGGCCCCAGGGGACACGAGGAGGCCCGGAGAGTTCCAGTGACTGACTGAGGAGAGGATGCTGCTCTGGAAGCAGCCTGCATTTCCAAAGGGCAAAGGGCCAACTGGACATTTGGGAAGGTGACCGGGGACAGCGTGTAAATGTTCTCTCCTCAGAGGCCCACCTACAAGGGCAAATGGAATTTCTAGTGGAATCTGTGCAGAGAGGAGGAGAGGGAACTTGGAAGTGGTCAACCACAGGGTAGATATTCTCACTGGAGGCTTCAAGAACCCTCAAAATTAGGACCCCATGAGACAAAGGGTCTGCCACTTTGAGAACGCAACACTAAATGACAACTGTAACCTTTAGGGAAGACCTTGTGGCACCACCAGCTCTATGTACCCCCTCACTGCCTCTTCTTTCCCTCTTCCTCCAGTTCCTGGGCATGGCTGAGCCATTCCCAGCAAGGTGAGCAGGGTAAAGGGTAAAAAACCAAGGAAAAGACAGACTACCCACCTCTGACCCACGGCAGGTTTCTAAGGCTAATCTGTGAGTGGAGAGAAGGACCTTTGTTATCCCGAATGAGAGACTGAAATTACCAGACTGGCTCATCGGCATCAAACGGGATCATCAAAAGGGCTCATTCCCCTCGAATGTGCTGGAAAATTTAGACGTCTGCCCATGAAATCATCCAGGGGCAGGAAGGGAGAACCATTAGAGCAGTTAGGTAGACAGTGATAGACTATAAAGCTATTCTGTGATTTCACCCTACGGACTCGGAAGGTTCTAGAAGGAATGTATGAGAGAAGTGCAGCCTAGGTAGGACTGTGGGGATGCAATTAGCCCACAAGGAGGCGATGGTAAGAGCACTAAATTAACAATGACACAGGTGACCTGTCAGCTTTGGAACACAGACTGCAGGCCACGTGAACGTTGGGGGGCATGGGTAATTGCTCCGTTTTATGCAGAGGGAGATTTGGAGGCTCGAAAAAAGTTCAATAACTTGCCCAATGACTGCAGTGAGCTGGTGAGGCAGGCTTCAAACTCAGGTGGGCTCTTAAACCACCATTTTGCTGCTTCCACAAGGAGTGGTCTTGAATGGGGACTCCTTTCCACGAGGTCACTCAGGCATACCACTGGTTCCAAGACTCTCCCAACGACCACTGTCTGGGAGGGACAGAGACAGCTCCTGCCTTCCAATATTCATTCCCCACCCTCTTTCCTCAGCAGGGGAACACTGTGAACTAGAACTTTCCAGAAGACAAAGCAAGAGTCTGAAGTTGTCCTCTGTACCACCTGAAGGAGTGGGGAATGACTGGAGTTCCAATAGCGACCTTGACTGTGAGGTAACTCAAGACCAAAGCCACATGCAAAGCAGAGAATGAAAAGGGACCTGTGTCCCTAAATGCATTTAGTAGTCCTCATACTCGTGAGGACCCGCCTGTCTCTGGGTTTCTAAATGAGACCAGATGTTGTTGCTTCAGGTTCTCCATAAATGCAGCTGATGCCTGACCCCAGCTGGGAAGGCAGAGGGCCGTAGTGAGGTTCTACATGTTGGTCTTTGGAGCCTGTGTGCTCCATTCACGATCATCTGCCCACATTTCCCTGGGCCTAGAGATGTGCCTGCAGCCAGGTACCCAGCTGCAGAGTGAATTCCTGTCTCACGAACACGCTTCTCAGACTAGACTTGAACTTGGGGATCCCTACACCTCTCTCATAGGAATGAACTCCCTGACACAGCTTTGCTCACTGGTGGCATCAGACTTCTTTTCTTAAGCATCTCTTCGCTATTTCTTTATTTTATTTTATTTATTTGAGCGAGAGTGAGAGGGAGAGAACGAGCAGGGCAGAGGAAGAGAGAGAAGCAGACTCCCCACCAAGCAAGGAACCCGATGTGGAACTTGATCCCAGGACCCCAGGATCATGACCTGAGCCGAAAGCAGACACTTAACCAGCTGAGCCACCCAGGCACCCCTCTTAGCAATTTCTTCTGCTCTTCCTTCCCATCCCCATCCCATGCCTGGGAAGAAAAAAAAAAAATTAGCCAGGCAAGAGTACATTCAATTCCCTTTCTTAATTAGAAGGAGCAGAGCATTTGAAAAGCCAGTGGCAGTCACTCGAAAAGCATTTGCTAATTACCCATGAGCGCAAAGCTAGCGTATTAAGGAAAGCAATGGGGGTCGAAGAACATGTTCCAAGCTCATGGATAAGGTGATCCAATCTGCAGAGGTATCTGTCAATCACGGCTGGGGGCCCTCCTAATCCTGTCACTCACTGCTGGCCACGCGTGCAAGAAGGGCTCGTGTGAATTAGAACAAACCTGGAGCGTCAACAGCGCAGCTGTGAGAGCTATGGTCCCAAGCTAACACTCCGGAGTGCCTGATGGATTTGGGGAGAGCGTTCCAATAAATAATCATTTCCTGGTAGGAGATTAGATTTCATACACCACAGCCCAGCCCAAGCTTACATGGAGAGATAGGAAGAGAGTTCTTTCTCCAAAAGAAAAATTTACTTCGAATCTACTATTAAACAAGGAGTGAGCTCCTTCCAAACTCTGTGGTCTGGGGAAAAAGCAATTAGCTTGATCAGGATCGTTTTGACTTCAGGGGTTCTTGAAAGCAGTTGTATTAGATCAGATGGAGGAACCACTGACCAAGGCAGATCCCGGGTCTCTTTCCCGGGAAGTGTTAAGAGCATGTTGGTGCGCAGTAACCACTCCATGATGCGGGCTCTGCCGACGCTACCACTGAGATAAATCAGAGTATTTCATTTCTAGACAGTTCTAACTGTAAACAAGTCATTCCTTACACTGTGCTCACATCTGCTCTCCTGTACCTTTCGTTTCTTCGTTCTACTTCTGGCTTGGAAGGGAGCACAGGACAAGCTCAGACCCTTCTCCCCACGATGGTCCTCCCAGGACCTCAGGAAGCCAGCACCACCCCCATCTTCTTCGCTCTGGCCTACAAGGTCTGGTGATCTTAGTCACCACTGCTGTCTTAGTTTCCAGCCCAGCATGCTGGGGAGCGGGGGGTCCTCATGGGCAAGTCCAAGGATGTGGGGGCTCTTCTATTCTTGGGTTCTCAGAGGAGGGGGCCCCTTCCTGCTCCTCCCCTTGTCCAAGTGATGGCAAACACAGCATGAATCCTGGGAGGAACGACTTGATCAGGCTGACTCCGACTCCCAAGGCTACCTCACGCCTCGCCGAGAAGAAATGAGCATCGAACACCTTGATCGAGACGTGACTGAGTGAATGATGAGGCTCCTTGTTGAACTGGAACCCAAATTCATTTTCCTCCTCCTAAATACACATTTATCACCTGTTTGCGAGGGGGGGTGAGGATCTAATTTTGGGACTGTACTTAGGTCCCTGTGTCTGTTTGTGCGCACCGTTACGGTACATCAGAATTCCAGCATGTGGAGATGTTTTGGTTTAATGATTTAATCATCCCACACATTACCTGTCCCTCCCAGCTTCATGTCAGCGACAGACTGTCATGCCACCGACAGGCTCTGAGTTGATTAATTAGATTATATTTGGCTTTTGTTCATAATGCAATTTTGGAGAGGCAGGTTAGACATTTTTGTCTGGTCTTCCTGGAAGGAGGATGTTATGGCTGGAATCCTATCCCCCCAAATTCATATGTTTATCCTAACCCCCCAGGACCTCAGAATGTGACCTCGTTTGGAAATACAGTTGTTGCAGAGGTCATGACTTCAGATGACGTCATAGCACAGCGGGGTGGGCCCCTAACCCAACCTGACAGGTGTCCTGTAACAGACATGCATGGAGGGAAGACGTGAAGAGCCACAGGGACAAGACAGCCACCAGCAAGCCCTGGACAGTGGCCTGGACGGGTCCTTCCCTCAGGGCCCTCAGAAGGAGCCCACCCTGCCAACACTCTGATTTTGGATTTCTAGCCTCCAGAACGGTGAGAATCTGTTCTTTAAGGACCCCCCACTCTCATTTGTGGTCATTTGCTCAGCAGCCCAGGGCCCCTCTCAGCTCCGCATGTCTTTTTCCCCTGTCCTACCTCCCTATTCACCAGGGACGGTACGAAGCTCTTCCCCATTTCAGATGAGAACAAAACCAACCCCAGTCATAAGTAAGGTGAGCCACTGTCTGCAGACGTCTGTCTGGATGTGGCGAGTCTAGAAATCTAAAGCTAGGTGAAAAGGGGGGGCCAGGTATGGGGGGGACAGAAGGAAGGAGCGGGGGCAGAGGAGGGTGGGAGTGTGGCAGCCTCTGGACAGACCAGAGCATGGGGTTCCCTGAGCAGCACATTTGCTAAGGCTGGCGTGTGAATCAAGTGGATCATGGGCAAAAACCTGAAAAAGGACTCCGCCTCAGCCCCCCACTGAAGGTCAGGACAAAAACAGTGTGTTCCACTGAAGGGGTATTTTAGCCAAGAACAAGCCACTTCTCAGGTTCCAGAGAGACCCAGGCCCCTCCTCCCTCTCCCCTTTCTATTTATTAAAACCCTATTCATCTTTTACCATCTGACTCCCCGAATCTGCCCTTCCTCCGCAGCTCCCCATTGTGCTCACACCCCTGACACGGAGCTAACCGGTGCCTCCTCTCTGCCCCTGGTGTCCTTTCTCTAGGTCACCAACGGGGCAGGTCCTCCCCCTCACTTGGCTGAGTGACCCTCCTACGTCTGCAGGGAGTGCTAAAGTTCCCGAGAACTCAGGAAAGGGGCAGGACTGAGTGTGTTAAGGCCACCGAATGGCCCAGAAGTTCTGTGTGAGGTCAGCGGCTGCTAGAGAGAAACAGATCAGAGGGGCTCAGAAAACCTCTATTACCACTCCAGACGAATACACAGGCAAAAGGTGGGGAGAAAAGGAGAGAGGCCAAGAATGCATTTCTTAACAAGTAGGTAAAGGTACAAGTCTACAGAAGGTTAGGGGAGACTCACACACAGATGATTCTCCACGATCCCAGCAACAGCTAAAATTGCCACCACGGATAAATGAAGAACCCTTTACCTAGCCTGGAACTCCCCAGGCGCGAGGGGCCATTTGAGGCAACACTGTGTGGACCCTCCAATTCTGCCGTCCATGGACAGGAGAGCACAGAGCAGACGTGAATTTCTGTGGCTTCAACAATGGGTCCCTTGAGGATGACTCCAAAAGGGGTTTCTTTTTCTGAAATATGAACACCTGAGTTGAGGGGAAAAGGTCTGGGTTTATTGGTCCCCACCACGTGAAACATGCAAATAATTCAGAGACCGAGGATAGAAAGGGGGTCACTGCTGCTGTGAATTTCCAGAAAGATCATTGCAGTGACACATAAAGGGAAAAGCTGGGGCAAATAGGTGAAAACTCAGAATTCAAAAAAGCTCAGCTGTGTCATAGGGAGGGACTGGGTCCTGGGGTCCACACATCTGAAAAAAAAAAAACTCATTAAAATGGCTGTTGAATTCTGTCTCTATCAGAAAGCACTCACTGGGGCGCCTAGGTGGCTCAGTGGGTTAAGCCGCTGCCTTCGGCTCGGGTCATGATCTCAGGGTCCTGGGATCGAGCCCCGCATCCGGCTCTCTGCTCGGCGGGGAGCCTGCTTCCTCCTCTCTCTCTGCCTGCCTCTCTGCCTGCTTGTGATCTCTCTCTCTGTCAAATAAATAAAATCTTAAAAAAAAAAAAAAAAAGCATCTGACTCTTGATCTCAGTTCAGATCTTGATCTCAGGGTCGTGAGTTCAAGCCCCACGCTGGGCTCCACACTGGGCATGAAGCCTACTTAAAAAAATAAAAAGCACTCACTGACGGAAAAAAAAACAAAAAAAACAAAAAAACAAAAAAACAAAAAACCCAACTCAAGCCTGTTTGTTGACTCTGGTCCTAACTCAGCTGTGTCTTGAACAACGAATTTATATTTGTCTAAAACACACACAGAAAAGAAGATACTTTTCTTCCAGTTGTCAGAGCAAAAATCCTTTACTCTTCTGTCCAGTAACTTGGAGAAAAACAAGGGAATTTGTGGCTTGGTTTCCTTGACAACCTTATCTTCACTCCAGGCACCATCCCCTGTCTCCAAGCAACAGGGCACTCTTTACAAAGACAGAGAGGTAAAATCCAGAGCTTATCCTGAGCCCCTGGGGACCAAGCAAATCTGGGCAGAGCATGTCCCTTATGGGGCACAGCCCAAATAGCATGGAAAGGTGAATGGCCCAAATTCTCCCAAACCCCATAGACAACCCAGCATCCCCCCACATCCTTACGCCTGTCATTCCAGCCCTCTACTCTCCTCCCCTTGGCTTTCTCCTCTGTCCTCTGGAGGGGTCAGTGGCTGAGTTCATCACATACCCCACTCCTGACAGGAGAGCCCTGCGTGGCCCTCATATGAGAGCAAGGCTGCCCCTTGAGACCAGGGCTCAGGCAGGAAAGCAAAGATGCTCCTGTGACTTGCTGATCTTGTAAACAAACGGCTTTGCTGGAGAAAAGTGTTTGATTAAAAGCAGATGAGAGAATTTGCCTCTGTTGCTGGACTGTCATTTGAGACACTCTGCACCTGAAAACAGGGAGTCAGAGATCTTTTTTTTCCACCAGCACAGCCCTACCTCTTCCCTCAACAACTCTGCACCGAGAAGGATTTCTAAGAACCTAACAGAAGAGGAACAAAAGAACACCACCCCTGGAAATGATAGCTCTGAACTTTCAGAGAGAGAGGATGAGCACACGGTACAGCGGCAGAAAGGAAACGGGGATCCGCGAGGAGAAGGTGCGGACCAGCTGCCGGCCCAGATCATCGGAGAAACTGCTGCCTCTCAGGTCCCTTTACTCCTCGGGCAGGCTCACATCCAGGACCCGAGTTTATCCTCACATGAGGCTAGAGGGATTCTCCCTCCCTCACAGATCTGGAAATCACTTGTTAAAAGCACAACCACAAGGTCATTTTCAAAATAAGGTAAAAACTACACAACCTGGTTCCTAGCTTTTTCTTACCCATCGTAAACCACAATCGTAAGGGAGAGTTTGGCTAGTCTCCACTGTTATCGTACGAAGGCAGTTTCCAAACTCCAAATTCCATGAGCTTTGAGTTATCTTCGCATTAAATTTTTCTGGTAGCACATCAGCAAGATGGATCTGTTTGAGACTCCTCTCCTTGTGCATTTTCCCTTGAGTAGAATTATTGACTGCAAGGGGGCAATGAATTCCTTTTTGAGCGCTCATGTGAATTCCATTTCCAATAGCTACTTGGCTAAAGTTGAGGGTGGGGAATCCTTGCTCTACAAGTGGGGCTTGCTGACAGTGGGGCTTAAGCCCTGGGGATGGGCTGCAAAGATCAACAGCTTGGGGCCCCTCCCGGGGTCAGGAAGAGGGGGATTAGGGGCTGGAAGAGTGACTCCTGCACTGGCAATTGGCAGGATGTTGGAAGCAAGGCAAGATCCAAGACAAAAGGAAATGGGACCCAATGTCCACTCCCAGCAGCGACCAACCACTGCATGAGCAGGCAGAACAGGGACAGACCAGGACGAGATCCTACAAGAGGATGCGGTGCCACCCTCTGGGCAGGTAAAATGCAAAAAGCACAGACTGTGGGGCTGCCTGTTCTCCAGGGGGCCGAATGGCAGCAGGATGGGTGGTTTGACTTGGCTTGGGAATCCAGGTGTTGGAGGAAGTTTGGGCCCAACCCAGCCCTCCCCCCACTCAGCAGGCTTTCTAGAGACAGAACTTGCCAGCCTCTTCGTGTGCTCTGTGGAGAACAGCCCCCCTCCTCCTGTCCTCTCCCATGGCCTCATGCTGAGCTCACCACCTGAATGTGTGTCTCCAGGCCAACAAGAAGAGAGGTGCCCAAGGCCTCGGAAGCTGTTTCAGTCAGGTCAGCCATGGTCTCTGGCAATTACCACCCAGAAAAGGGAATAATTACCCTCCAACTGAGGCAGGAACGTGGCACGGACCTACAGGTGCATTTAGGTTTCATTTTGCTCACTGTACTTAACGACAGAAAAGGAAAGAGAACGGGATTTTGATTTCAGAATTCATCCTTGGCTAATTGTTATTTGCAGAACACAAGTAACATTTTAATTATTTTCAACTCTACACCATAACAGCTATCAAGGGAACGGAGAGAAAACAGGATAAACAGGGACTTATTAAATACATAATTAATGTGTCCTAAAATTAGCATATATAAATACGAATGAGCTGGGACTATTACAGAGTCTGCACCTCCACTACGATCACCTGATTAAACCTGTTCTATCTGCTACAGCTTCCGAACAAATGAGGCCGTCTTATCAGGGGACAGGGACTCATCAGCAGGTGAGACGTTCCCCGGAGGATTCTCCCTCGAGCCCAGGCTCACGGTGTTTTCAGAACCCAAAGTTTTAGAAAAGCTAGAGTCCTCTTTACGGTGAAGCAAAGATAAGTTAAGCTCTGGGGGGAAAGCCAGCACGGGTCACGTTGAGACTCTGCACATAGCAATGTCTCTGAATTAGGGGCCAGTTTGCAGTAGCAACAGTCCTCCCTCCTCAGCGTGGCCTCTCTGGGAGGAGGAAAGGGTCTGAAGGGATTTCTCCTTGCAGCCTTGGCCTAGGGTGGAGGTACCGGGCTGAACTGAGCCACAGCAGTGCAGTTCTGGTGGGAAGGATGCTTCCAGATGCAGACTGATCTGCCCGGCACCCTGCAGGTGGGTCAGTGCTGTGGCTCCGGATACCTCCTCGTTATCTCATTAACTCACAGGAAGAAAGAGAACCGCTGCCCATCAAGCTGGTGGCCTTGACCCTTCCCGCGTGCCGCTGTGCATGGCATGCCTGCTGCTTCCTCCATCCTTTCTCTGCTGTGTGTGGGGGTGGAATTCCTGGCAGCCCATCAGTCCTCCAAGGCCTGGGTTCAATCCCAAGTCTAAGGGCAGTATAAATATTAATGTTTAAAATGCATGGAGCCAAAAGAAATTACACCCTTGGTCTGGGGCCTTGCACTTGTTTTGACTTCCCGTGATGATGGATTCGTTCTGTACTGCATTATAATTTGTGTACGTATAAACTTTATCTCCTCTGTCAGAATGGAAGCTCTTTCACGGCATAATTGTATCTCTCGGAGCACTGAGACTGTGCCATCGGACGTGGCGGCCACTAGCTACATGGGACCATGAAGCACTTGGAATTTGGCTGGAGGGAAGGAGCAAAGGAAGACTTTTACTTCATTTGAATTAATTTAAGTTTGAATTTAAATTTAATTTTAAATTTAAATTAAATTTAAAATTAAAATAACATTAAATTTAAAAATAAAATATTAGCTTTTATACAAAAAATAAAAATAAAATTTACATTTAGAAATAAAGTTAAAATTAAATTTAAGTTTAAAAGCTGAAGAAGTAGAAACCATTTTTTTCTTCTCCACTATACACAGCTTTGTTTCGGCCGGGCTCCTTTTCACTCAAACCATTAAAAGTTTAGCATCCAAACTGAGATGCGCCAGAGCATAAGACAGACCCTGGATTTCAAAGACTTAGTGTGAGATAAAAAGAAAGAAAGAATGCACAGTGTCTCAATTTTTTATACTGATTCTCTGTTGAAATAATATTATTTTGACTATTTTCTGTTAAAGAAGGGAGATTTTTAAAAATTAGCTTCACTTGTTTTTTATTTTTTTGGAAACACGGCTGCTGGAAAGCCGAGGAGTGCTCTGCGGCTTGCACGGTGGCTCCACTGGTGCGGGGGCCCTGGCAGCTTCCCACATGGAGAATATCGGTCGGTTGTTTGGTTGAACATTATAAACAGACGATTCCAACGCTCTCGCCTGGCCCCCAGTCTCCGTTACAACCAGAGGAAAGCATTTTTCAGACTGGGTTATCGGGATTAGAAATCAAATCTGTGCCCAGGACACAAAAGACCCCCTGGGACAAAGGAATCAAATCGCGTGTGCCGATGAATGAATCATGTCCCTCCTTTGGAAAAGGATGAAAATACAGTACAATAGGCTGTAACAGGAGAGAAGAACTCAGAGGATGAGACCATGAGAACGTCCTCCCTTCACATTGCGGCGGCTTCTTAGCAGCCAAGGGAGAAAAGGGAAGGTTATACACAGTCTAACTTATGGATATTGTCTCCATGAGGAGAGCACAGTTTTCTCAGCGAGTGCATTCTATAGTCAATGTCTTATTTGGGAGCACTGGGGGATGAACTGGACATTTTCCCCAGCAAAAAAAAAAAGAGAGAGGGAGAAAGGAAAAAAGTGACAATAAATGCTGGGGGAATTTTCACGTGACAGTTAGTCCTTCCTCTGAAACCCAATTTGAGGCAAGAAAAGGTGTTCTGTGAGGGGCCTACGCTGGCACGAACCCAGTATGCCGCCTTGCTTGGGGGACAGGTGTGCGTCACCCAGGAGAGACGATGACTCTTGGAGCAGCTCTTTCCATTCTCCTGACCTCAGATGTGGTCATGAACTTGCCCCTCCCCCACCCCGTGCTGTCCCCACTTCAAGAGACAAGAAGCCAGGTCAGAGCCAACGGGAACAAGATGAGGGCACCACAATGGTGACTCTGTACTACCCCTTTGTTAAAAAATGAATTATTTGGGGGGCACCTGGGTGGCTCAGTGTGTTAAGCCTCTGCCTTCAGCTCAGGTCATGATCTCAGGGTCCTGGGATCGAGCCCCCCATCGGGGGTCTCTGCTCAGCAGGGAGCCTGCCTCCCCTCTACCCTCTGCCTGCCTCTCTGCCTACTTGTGATCTCTCTCTCTGTCAAATATATAAATAAAATCTTTTAAAAAAATGAATTATTTTTGAATTTTGAAATTTAAGGCACTTTATTCCTAATCCATGTTTGACACACCCCATGGCTAAGAACAGGTGCCCGAGGAAACAGAACATGTCTCCTAGACAGAACTCAGCCCAAGGCAAGCTTGGGTAGGACCTGAGTAATTCGTGAAGTTGCATTTTTTTTTTTTTTTTTTTGCCAAGGATCGAGAATAGTGCCATCCACTAGAACTTTCTGATGCAATAGAATTGTTCTATATCTGTGCTACCCAATATGGCAGCCACTAGCTACGTATGGCTGGCTACCAAGCACGTGACATGTGGCGAGATCTGACTGAGGATCTAAATTTTGCATTTTGTTCAAATCTCATCAATAAATAGTACAGCATTTGCTGGCTCTGGGATCTATGCCTTTCTGACTCCAGAGCCTCTGCGTGTCTGTCCCAGTGGCTACCTCGCTGCTATACTGGACAGTGCAGGTCCAAAAGGACAGCAACACCACATTCTAGCAGGCATCTGCTGGGCCAGAGGAGAAAGGCAACTGGAAGTTAGCGGAAACTTTGAGTCTTAATACAAAAATACGTTCAGATTCTCTTGCCTTAATTTTTTCTTTTCATTTACATAATAGGTAGGAGGATGACATACTCTAATAGATGTGGAAATGCGTCTTGATTTCAACGCTAGTCCTCACGCAGCTTGAGAGCACAGCTCACGTGATCCAAAGGCCAACCGGTTCGGCATGGGCAGGGGTCTGCAGCCGATGGCGGGAGCTGGCAGCCAATCTGAAAGTTGCCCGGTGGCTTTATGGGGGCGGCAGTGGGGGCAGGGGTGCGGCAGATCCTGTAGGAATCCCAGCGTTGGGATTTCGCCCTCTGGGTGTCTGTGCCAGTTCTCATGCTCCAACCCAACAGCGTAACTGGGGAGCATGCTACCAGCTTCTGCTAGAGCGCACACCCAGGGACACAATATGCTGAGCAAAATGTCATCCCAGACAGGAGCCTGAGCTAATTATAATGTCAGGCTTCCCACCGAGACACAGATAATTAGAGGAGAATATTACAGTGTTTCCCAACTCCTGGGGTAAATGAGAAGCCTCTTCAAACGTAACCTGCTGGAGATAAAAATTAAAGTGGCTGGAGACGTTCCATTGGGAGACCCCCAAGGCCAGCGCAAAACCATCTTTCAGGATCAGAGCAAATGCAGGCAAAGTAGGAGGGAGAGGGGGGAGGGGGAAAGAAAACAGTGAGTGGCCCCGCTGGTGGCCAGCACTGTCGTTTCCCTTAACGCTGAACCCCACGATGGAGATTATCTCCAGTTTAAAGCCAGGAACAAGGAAGCTCCCAGAGTCCTACCTAAGGTCACCCAGCTGGGAAAGCACTGGGTGGCTCCAGGATCCATGCCCTTGGCCTTTCTGATTCTAAATCCTGGGCTTGTCCCCTCTCCCCATGTCACCCTCCCTGACATCAGGGATGACCATCTGCCTTGGTCTTGGATGGCCCTCCCTGGGTGGAGGTGGTGGTGTTGACAGAGGTGCCCAGGGCCCCGAGGGGGCTCACCGCACACGCCTCGGCAGGGCACCCACAGAGGCGGTTCCCCCACAGAGGCGGTTCCCGTTGTCCCCGCCGAAACCTCCTTGCCGAACTGAGTCGGGGCATCTGGAGTGATAATCACACCAACGCGCCAGGCCGGTGCAGCAGACGTTTCACATTTAATGTGGAAAAGCTTCACAGAAGAGAGAAGCATTTCCTGAACGCCTCTGTCACTGGCTCTGGAAAGCGCTGTGACCGGCCGGGAGGGAGGAAGCCCGCACAGCTCAGCCTAGTGAGCGAGCAGTGGGCTGGAGCATGAGTCAGGCTCTGTCTGTGCCTGCTCACGCAGCCTCGAGCCTCCACGTCTCAGTTTCTAAGATGTAAAACGGGTATAAATAGCCAACTCGTATACGCGGGGCCCTTAAGAAGGCCCCGGCGAGGGGCAGCCTCCAGCATCAGCGGCGGCTTCTGTTACGGCCAAGGACGGTGGCCTCGAGAGGTGCTCTGCTCACTCGTTACCCAAGCCTGGGTCTCTGGCTGCATGAAGCACTCCTCCAGTTTCTGGAAGCAGAACAATGTGAGCGAGAGGCTGTTGCTTGAGTGATGTCATCGGAAAGGTCCCTGTCTAATGACAGACTTTTCTATCCGGAAAATGAAGGAAAATGAAGAATCAGAACGCTGTCCTTTCCAGCTCCCAGCCTCCTCCCTGCAGGCTCAAAGCACTGACCCTCCAAAGCTGCCCTTGTAGCACAAGGACACCAGGTGAGAGCAAAGTGGATGCCCAGGCTCATGCCACCAGCAAGCCTGGGGACGTGTGAACGCTGCCTTTTGTGACAAAGGGGACTTGGCAGACAGGACTGTCCTGGAGAGTCTGCTTCTCTCCTTCTCCCTCTCCCTCTGCCCCTTTCCCCACCTCTGTTCATGCACTCACTCTCCCTCTCAAATAAATAAGTAAATAAATCTTTAAAAAAAAAAAAAAAAAGGGGAGGGAAACAGATCAGACACAGAAGAGAGAGCAATGTGCCCACCGAGGCAAAGACTGGAATCAGGTGTGGCCACAAGGCCGGGGGCCAGCAGCCTCCGGAAGTCGGACGGGGCAAGAACAGACTCTCCCCACCATGAGGGAGAGCTGGGCCCGCACAGCACCGTGACTTTAGCCCAGTAAAACCGATGGCAAACTTCTGGCCCCCAGAACAGTAAAAGAATAGGTTTGGGCTGTTTTAAGCTCCTGCGTTTGTAACCTTTTGTTAGAGCACCACCAGGAGCTAATACAATCCTCCGTTTTGTTCCCAACCTGTCATTTAAAGAATCCCAATAAGATTATCTCAGGCATCAAGGGAAACTGTTACTTTTTTTCTTTATAACACCCTTTTTTGTGTGTTTAGGGGGTTAGGGATGTTGAGATGGTCTGATGATGGAGGTTCTCCTTCCCAAAACCATTTTTATCCTATGAGTCATTCACAATAGATAAGTTGATAAATCTCACAAAAACGTTTAGAAAATAAAAATCAGCCACAGTCCCAGGAATAACCCACCAGTGTTCATATTTTAGTGTGCGAATGGTGGGATGTTGTTCCTTGGCCGGGGGAGGGGAGCCCTTCTGATTAAAATTTCAAATGTTTCATTAAAGCCACGAAATAGGAACCGCCGATGAAGACGAGCCAAATCATTAAAATCAACTGTCGTGCTGTTCTGGAGACGGAGGTAGTGACCTTAGCTCGCTCTAGGTCACAGGAGCAACCAGCAAAGTGAACTTGACTCTTGATTCTAATGAGAGGAAAATAAAAAGCACGGGACTCCGCTCGCCTCTTCTATGGATTAATAAATAATTTCAAATGCAAAAGAAAGCCGGCCATGTCCCGGAGATGCACAGGAGTTGAATGCCAGCCCTCAGCCTGCCTCGTCAGCCAAGGGAGAAGGGGAACTGGGGCCCCCTCTGATCTCGAATGACACCCCGGTCTTGAATGACTCCCCATCCTCCAAGGATGGAGGCCAGGTAGCAAGTGCACCCCCCATTCCACAGGCGCAAATAGATCCTGAGCTCCAACATGTAATGTGTGAGCTCAGAAAAGGCAGGCGGCCCTGGGGGAGGGGGACACGTTTAAAAGAACTACCATTTGGAGCGGTAAGATCACGACAGACGCGGACACAGGACACAGCACGGCGTCGCAAAGGAAGGGACGATTAACACCGTAGAATTCATGGAAAGAATACTGCACGATCTGTATCATTGTCCACAGACTCATCCAATGCCGGGGCTGAAAGGAATCCCAGTGGTAATTTAACACGTGCGTGTATGCACGCGCGTGTGCGCACACACGCCCTGGATCACCAAATGGACTAGTGTTTGAAGGAGAGAGAACCTCTGGAAGATCCCCTTAAGCTCAAAATTGAACTTTCTGGCACGGAAAGCAAAGCTATAGTGCACTGTCGAGACCATAAGCCACTCATGAAAGGAGATTAGCGGGGACTCGACTGCTAGTTGGTTTTTAATTCCACTCAGACGCTGAGAGGCGGCGTGTCTGCCGCAGGCTCGGGAACCTCTAGAAGGCTCGGAGCCCTCAACCCTGCAAGATGTTGCATGAAAATCACTTTAAGTGACAATGTTCCAAAGGCTACAGGGTTCTTTCACAGAAAACACGTCCTTTCCTCGGGGTATCGTTTTCCAAAGGATGTGAGGGCCCCGACCCGCACCGACGCACACAGGCCAAGCCAGAGGAGGGACAATGTGGATGAGCAGCCCGTCCCCCGCGGGGACTCTGCATCAGCCACTCGAGCCGGAGGGACTCGCGTCTGATGGTCTTCATTAATCAGGACAGTTTCTTCCGAAAACATTTAAGCTGCTTGCAAGACTGTGCCTTTGTTTCTCGAAAGTGGGGATTTTCCCGTTTCAGGACTGTATGAGGTCCGTGCCTACCCAGATCTGCCTGTGGGCTGTGTGTGAGGGGGTCCCCAGCTCTTCCCAGGTCCTTAAGGATGCCAGTGAGCCACAGAAGTCCAAGAACACATCCGTCCTTGCACACGTGTATTAAAGGTTAACCCACTGCCCCAGGTGCATGTGTGTGTGCGTCTACACGTGTATCCTCACACTCCAGAAACCTCTGGAGGACAGGATACTCGCTAACAAGCTCTCCTTTTTACTTCCAAATTAAAAAAGAAAATTAACAAAATGCCATCCCCAGGACATATAAAACTGAACCAGCAAAGACAAAAAAAACTTCAAAAAAAAAATCAATTATCCTTTTAGTCATTGTGAAAAGTCTATCTTCAAACCCAGAGTCTCAGGGAACGTCAAAGCTCTAGTTAAATTTTTTTTTTCCTAGTTAAATCTTTAATAAAGTATAAGGATAGTGTTAAAAAAGAGACCTTTTCAAAGATAAGCTGGCGACAGACAAGCTTTTGATAAGGTTCCCGTCAAAGGGCAGGAAGCCGCTGACAGTAACCGTGGGCAGGCCGACTGCTCTGGACAGGGGTTAGCAGCCCGAGGCGCCGGGGATGGGCCCCGGGGGGGCGGGGAGACGCACCTGCTTGCCGTTAGACCCTGGGGATGTCACTGGCGCCAGGCTTGCCACAACACCCCCATGCCAACGATTCGCATCTGCTCCAGACTTCTCTCTGTTGCCCAGACTCTGCTCCTGTCTCCTGGCTCGTCCGCGCCACCACCTGACTGGCATCTCCACCTGAATGTCTGGCGACAATCAGACCTCACCGTCCAAAATCAAGTTCTTGATATGCCCTTCTAAAACTGCCCCTGCGGGGTCTTCCCCGTCCCAGCTGGTGGTGACTCCATGCTGGCAGCCGGTCAGTCCTGAAACCTCGGGGTCCCTCTTGGATCCCATCCGTGTCCACACCCCAGCCCGCTGCATCGGCACATCCTCCGCGGACGCACGACCGCCCCAGACTAAGCCCCCTGTCTGCAGCTCGCACCCCCACCATGGCCTCTGCCCAGTCTCCCCATGGCTGCCCTCGTCCCTCCTGGGTCCAGTCTGAATTCAGTGCCTGGAGAGAAGCTTTGAAAGCACCGTTCAGATCATATGCCTCTCTGCTCAAGACCCTGGAGTGGCCCATCTCCCCGAGTAAAAAGGAAAATCCTTACAATGCCTCTGAGCTCCACCTGGAGTAGGGCTGACGTCTCTATCCTCCCTTTGTGCCTCTCCCTCCCACTCACCCTACTCCTACTCCATGCCTGACTCCTGGCTACTCCTCGGAGGTCCAGACGTGCTTCTGCCTCAGGGCCCTTGCACTGGCTGCTCCCTCTGCCTGGAACACTCACTGTGCCCCAGAGAGCTGTATGTCTCACTCAAATGCAAGGTCTCAGTGAGACCCATCCTGACCACTCTATTTGTGGTCAACTGCAACTCCTTTCTTTAACAGCTTAGCATCTCATCAGCACTGCTGGACGTATCCATTGCTTACAGCACCAACAGCCTTTGAATGTAACATATAATCCACTGATCACTACTATTTCCATTCTATCCCCCTGCCCTAACGTTACAGAGGCTAGGTATCTTGGTCTGTTTTATGACTGATATAACTCAAGTGCCTAGAATTCATTATTAAAATGCAATTAATAAAATGCAAGACTGGGGAAGAAATTTACCCTCAAACTTCTCGATCCACACAAACCAGCCATTCCCCAGGTCACGGACTGTTATGCTGGGCTCCTGATGAAACCGACTCAGTTGAGTTTCCTACGAGCCTCACAACCCTCATCTCAAATGACACTTTCACATTCACCATAATAGGGACATGGGCTGAACATGAACTTGGGAATGCCCAGGATCCAGAAGAAGGTCTACTGTCAGGGAAGACGTAACCTCTGAATCCATGCTGACCTTGATCAGCAAATGTTGGTGTCGTCCCATACGCCTTGCTGCTAGCATGGTCTTGTTTCTCACCTTAATCCAAGCTCTCGCAGAAGTCAATAAACATTCTGACTCTCCCTGACCTTCTGTCAAAATGAGTCCCGACACAGTCCCAGCTGAGCGCATGGGAACACAGAAGGGAAGAGGCTGGTAGAAGACAGGAAGGGCTCCATCAGAGGAAAGCTTTTTCCCGCTTCTCAAAACCCAGTGCTATGAGATCTAGATTTTAGGACACTTTTGTATTCTTCAGGGAGACAGAGAATCAGCACGGGACACCTCAAGTCAGTACAGTTATCTTATGTGATTGTGAACCCAATGGACAGATCTTTATTCATTTCCGACTGGTTAGAGAAGGAGCCTTGAGTGGCAGAAAGATCGCTACTATTATGACTGAAAAGACAAGATAAGTACCTTCTCTTCTCTACAGATTAGGATTTAACAGGCTGAAGATGACTGTGGAGGGTTTTCGAGCTGTTCTCTGCCAAGCCCTAGGTCTTCCAGGGAGCTCACTAAGGTCCTGCGGGTGAATGTGGCCAGGCCTTTCCACCAGGACAAATCTGCTTTGGTCAGCTTTGTGCACTGGGGTCCCACGTAAGATTCTGTCTCGAGAAATACTTAATAGCTGATTCTAGAAAGACCAAAGAGTCTGCCCATGACCCAGAGGGAGAGAGCCAAGAGGGAAATGAGAAAAACACGCTGAAGAAAAACTGGGGGGCAAACCATATGATAAAAATTCCTAAGACCAGGATACAAATAATGATAGTGCTTCTCATCCAGGACATGATCTGAGCTTTACTGGCTGGAAATGGAGGGCCTGGGTGGCTCAGTTGGTTGGGTGGCTGGCTCAGGTCATGATCTTGGGGTCCTGGGATCAAGCCCCACATCTGCTTGTCCCTCTCCCTCTGCCCATCCCCCTGCTCATGTACACTCTCTCACTCTAAAATAACTAAATGGACAAAGTCTTTTTTAAAAAGTAACTGGAAACATAGTGTTCTAGACAGGTTTAGCATATATCAGAATATATAAGTTATCGAAATTTTCATTCTTTAACAATGACCCAAAAAACCCCTAAAACAAAAAACAAGTCCTTGTTGTGTAAGCAGAAGGCTATTGAGTTACCCAGCGAGGAATAAGTTCAGTTTGGCTGTGGCCTTAGACCCCACAATATGGAAGCTAGAGGGTCATACAGCAACATCTACAAGAGCTTCGAAGAGAAAAAGGGGCCTCTGGTCATTGTCCTGTAACAAGGTAACAAGTTCCTGGCATCAGGAACTGTGCAAAGGGCTCAGATAATGAACCTATCACCCGGGGACACTTCCTCAGCAAGGTTACTCCTAAAACTTGAGTTCCGGCACAACCAATGATGGAACATTGAAGAACTCAAGGCTGAGGAAGTCACAGCTGGAAGGGAGGACAGGAGTATTCTTAATGCTAATCACTGCTACCATTTTCCAAATGTTCATGGAGTCCAAGTAAGGTGCCAAAATCTGTGTGTGTGTGTGTGTGTGTGTGTGTGTGTGTGTGTGTGTGCGCGCACACGTGCACACGCTACAGCATCTCATTTAAGTATGGAAAGAAATGTGATTCATTTTGTAAATGATATCCCGGTTCTCTCAGTAGTGGCTTTATGCCCATTTCACAGACGAGAAAACCAAGGCTCAGAGGGCTCAAGTCACTTGTCTAGATACACTAGTGAGTAAGTGGCAGAGCTAGAATTCCAAGATGTGACCCAGCAAATTCCTCAGGTTCCCTCATTTTTTTAAAGAATATCTTTGTTCTTTTTTAGGTGTACCTATGTTTTCTCGTTACTCTAAGTGAAACAGAATATATTCGAAATAGAACACCAACAAATTTTGTTCAATTAAACTAAATCCAGAGACGCAAAGCAAATTAACCATAGCATGCTAGAACGGATAGGACCGGCAAGGGCATTTTCGGACAGGTGTCCCACAGGGAGAAGGCGGGTAAGGCAACCATCAGTGCCAACCTGTAGGGAACGCAGGATTTTAAAAGGGTGTTAGAACCAGAGACATCCCGTGCTCCTACAAGCTGCACCCCACAGCAATATCACAAGTTGCAAATAAAGTTGAGGAAGATTTGCATTCTGTCCCCGCGTCCCTCCAAAAAAGGACCCATGTCACAAAGGTCCGCGCTCTTCTTCCAGCCAAGACGGAGTGACTGAGCGACGGAGTGACTTTCCCTTTGGGCAGGCGGCTGGAGAGCGCAGGGGTAGGACCTCACCTGGAATGTTGTGGATGGTGATGGCCAAGATGAGCAGTGCGATCCTCCTCCAGCTGCCGCTGCCAGGCTGCGCCGGGTTCCCTCGAGGAGGCACCGGGGCGGCAGGGCCCTCAGGAAGGCTGGTGGCCACCGCCTTCTTCCTCTGATAGGCCTCGCCATTCTCGCTCTTGTCTGAGCAAAGAGAGAGGGGCAGGGAGAGAGAGCACTTTGAAAATGTGCACTCTGGTGTGAGGGCAAGCAGCAGCAGGAGGACGCTTTCCACCCTGGGGAGGGATCCATCCCCTAACTTCCTAATGGACCCAGTGTTCTGTTTCTTTCTTCCTCCCCCTTCCTTTGCTTGCTCACCCACTCACTCAGCAAATGCTCACTGAGTAGACACTCGATACCCAGTGTACAGGGATAGGAGAGGATAAAAAAGATGAAACTGGGGGTGCCCTGGCAATGCTTATTAGGGAGAAACAATACTGAGTGGTGATTAGGAGCTCAAATCCTGGAGCCAGGCTGCGGGCTCCCTGCTGACTTGTCCACTTATCTGCTGTGTGGCACTAAACTAGCTGTTTACCCTCTCTGTGCCCTAGTTTCCAGAGTCACAAAGTGAGACAATAATGGTACCTACCCCTCAGGGTCATGCAAGGATTAAATGAGAGGCACCAGGCAAGGGCTTAACGGCTACCAAGTGCACAGGTGTGGACTGTGGTGGCTGTCACGTGTTCCCTCTCTCCCGCCCCGTAGGTGACTCTGCTCTCCTAGCCACGCCACCTCATGGGAACCCATCCACATGCCAGGCCCAGCCAATCAGATTCCCTCCCCAGGGACTGGGGGACTGGAGTGGGGACGGGCCTGGTGATTCAAGTGCGGATTCTCAGTCCAAAAGGTCATGTTCGGGCAGCCTGATGTCCCAAGCAGGAAGTGAACAAGGACGCAGCTCGACAAATGACAGAAGGAAGGAGAAGCAGAGAGGCACGCTGAGATGAGAAATGATGTAGCCGGACGGTCAGCCAGATGGACACACAGACAGGCAAATGGCAGCCTGGGTGTCACAGGGCATTCTGACCCCCGTGGGCGGACTACGGTACCCAGCCACTGGATTCATGAGCTAACCTTCCTTCCAAACTTCCCTTTGTGGGGGTATATTTGAAGGGTGTCGTTTCATAGACCCACATTGCGCCAACTACCTATGGCGTCCCGGGTCCTATCTGCTCATTCCTAACGGAGGCAAATGGCCCCAGTCTGAGGCTGAGCACTCAGCCCGCGGTGGCGCGCAGTGTGGATACGTCTGCGGGAGCGGTGTCCGGAGGAGCAGAGTCTTGAGCAAATGGCAGACACGTGGTGGCAGGAACAGAAAGGAGAGTCTATCCTGAGTGAACACGAGAACCTGAGAGTCATAACGGATGGGACACCTGCCGTGTCTGCACAACCCCCATCACGAGCAGGGCAACCATACCTCCCAGTCTGGGATCGCCATCCCAGGGAGACTAGGAGTGTCCCCTTTCATGCTCAAAGTGTCCTGGTTGGGACAATAAACAGTGTGGCTCCTATGACTGCAGGAAACAGCAGAAGCTTGATGGACACTCAGCTGTGTGGGGGACCACTGGTCACAGAAGTCCACGGTCATCAACTTGAACGGTAGGAGGGACTCTCCATGGTGCTTCTACTTCCTTTCTTGATAAATTTTCCACAAGCAAAAGAATTCTCATCTCTAAGCCGAAAGTCGCAAAAATGTTTCCCAAGGTCAATTAAGAAGTAAGGGCAATTGTAAGGACTCCTTTGGCCTTGACCGTGGGCCTCTGGCAGGCCTCTCCCTACTGCTTTGCTGTAAAGCAAGGTAGGGTGGTTTACCTTTCCCTCTCAAGCGCTTCACTTAAAGACCAGATCTCGCTACATAAACTGGATCGGGCCTTTGATGCCCTTCTCAGAGGAACCTGACTAAGTGAACACCGCTTTCTATTTCCAAAACAGGAAAAGAACAAAAATAAAAACAAAACCAAAACACTCCTTTTGAAGACCAGTTTGTTCCCTCATATCCAGCAGGTCCGCTGGAGGAGGAAGCAAGTGCCAAAGGCAGGCAGACCCCGGCATCCCCACGTCCCAACCCATTTTCTTTTGGAGCTAAACTCTCACGGCGGGGTTTCCACGCCGTGCATGTGTTCGTGTGTGTGTGTGTACACACAAGCATGGGAGTGTCACCTGGTACCTCACATACCACAAATCCTTTGTGCACGTGCGCACACCTGTTTCTTGACACCCACAGAGTGTCAACTTTTATGGTGACAATACTTGATGACTCAGGCCACAGAGGCTGGGCCGAAAACGGAGTAAACCTGTGTGACCTCAAGCCCATGAACACTAAAGATACAAGCAAAGTAGGCCCGAGGGCTGTCCAGGACCTACTCCATATGGTGGTGGAGGCCACTTGCCTTCCTCCCGGCCCCGTCCGAAAACACCACCAATTCATGGGGCTTCCTCTGAGTACACACACCGGCCCCAGGCTTCCAGGGGGAGTTGATGGGGTGGGGGGGCAGGGGTAACGTGACTCTTCCCTTTGGGATTTTACAATTGAAAAGACAATAGACATGGAAGACATGGAGAATTCCTTTCAATTCAAGGGCAGAAATGCCTACTCTCTGACAGTCTCTGAAGCAGGTGCTTCTCTTTGTCAGGGTCACAAAAGGATCGGACTCTGACTCTCCCGCAGGTAATACACAGAAAGCAACAGGGATGGGGGCACCGTTTGAGAATTCCAGCAGCGCACTCCTGCTCAGTAGGAACGATCGAGAAGCAGAAAAAGTTGTTAATGGAGGTAAAACTGCACGCTCTGCCTTGGGGTCCCAGCGTGTGAAAGCTGCTGTTGGCGTCTTCCCCAGTGGGACATGGTTGGGGGGGTGTGAACACCTGACGTACTTGTTCAAGGTCAATAAGCCCCTACTCAGTAACAGCCTCCAATGAGTCTGCCATGAGGAAAATTAGTCCAAATATATCACTACAGAGAGTACGGATATCTCCTGAGCAAGGCATCTTCTTCCCTCTCCTGGCAAGACGAGTTCAACCACCGCATGCCAAGAAGCAGAACCCCGGCATCAGAGGCTAAAGATGACCACCTCACGGAGGCAACTGCCAAGCCCCAGGTGGGCCACAGCGACCGGAACCTGTGAGATCTGCTGGGAGGGGAAAGGCCTGGGCACTTCTGAAGTAGGATCGGCAAAGAGGAAGGTCATTCAGAAATGGAACAGCCAATGTCAGCTCAGAAATACAAGATGGCATCAGTGACATTAACTGATCAGTGGGACTGAGAACTTTTCCTTAATTCTTCCAAGGATTAAGCAGAGCTCATTCCTTCTAAAAAATAAAGAGCCTGAAGAGCTGAGAGCTGGAGTGAACTGGTTCCCGGCCGCACAACCTGCCCCAGGTGGACTCATACTGGAGTCAAGTCAGGTCTTTGCCCGCAGAGGCAACCTCCCAACCAGGGTCCCGTTGTTGATTTGGGGTGGACCAGGTGGAGTGTTGATCTGCTCCCCTGCTCCCCAAGAAGGACAGTGAGAGCAGTCCCCGCCACGATACTGGGGGGCTAGAAATCCCAGATAGTTAGCGTGGAAATGTTCAGGGTGCACAGAGGGTCGGGTGAGCTTGGATCCCATGATCCCAGACATGGGAAAGGTTCCGTGGAAATCTCCTGTCTATAGTCATTCCCACTTGCAGACAAACCTGAAAAGGATGCAAAAAACAGTGCTTCTTAACCCCTCAGCACTACTATTTCCAAGTGTAAAACAGCTGTAAGTAGAAAACAGCAGGCATGGAACACAGGGTTACGATTCTTTCAGGAAGGTAGAAGAAAAGACTACAAAGCTGTCCATTATCAAAAGAGTTTTTTTAGGTTTTTTTTGTTTTGTTTTGTTTTTTTTTAATTTAGGCTCCAGCATCTAAGAATCCACACAAAGAAGAGACCCACTGCTGGGGCTTGGCTTGTCATCCCCCAATTTCATCTTTTCTGGCGAGGCATGGTGTTGCTGCATTTGAGGACCACAGGGGAATGGAGAGACCTATCCAAGGCTCATTCCTCCTGCTGAATCACAGAGTGAACTTAGGTGACATGTTCACACAATCACGCGTGTGATTCTCATCCCCAGCACATCGTATCACAGGGCAAAGCTGTCCCTGGTCTGGCGGGCCATCTTGAACCCGGCTGCCTGGGGACACCCCATCCTCCTCGTGTCTGACTTCCTTCCCAGTGAAGCAAGAAGTGCTGAAGCCTCTAGATCAGAGGCTCTGAACCATTGGGCATCAGCACTCACTCTGGAAAGTATGGTGGAAGCTATGATCCTCTCTCCAGAAAAAAAAAAAATTAAAAAAATTTTTGAATCCTTATGGATTCAAGGACCTCAGACTGAGAACACCATGTAAGATGAAAGTTATGGGGCGCCTGGGTGGCTCAGTGGGTTAAAGCCTCTGCCTTCCTTCAGCTCAGGTCATGATCTCAGGGTCCAGGGATCGAGCCCCACATCGGGCTCTGCTCCACAGAGGGCCTGTTTCCTCCTCTCTCTTTCTGCCTGTCTCTCTGCCTACTTATGATCTCTGTCTGTCAAATAAATAAATAAAATCTTTTTTAAAAAAAGATGAAAGTTATGTTAACCTCTATTTTCATACCCCATGAGCCCAGGCCCCCAAGGACATAGGATATTGTCCTAATGATGTAACCGGCCAAATCTAATAGGGCCCAATGATGGAACCTCAGTCCCCAGTGAATGCTACAACGTTAATTAACAGATCACCAGCCATGAGAGCTTTGAAAATATCCCCAAGACATCAATGGAAATGATCTGGTTGAATTAGCACAAATAGGCAACTCCTCATCGGATAAGAACAGAAAACTTCAAACCTCTGGAGAAACACCTTCTTTCTAAACCCCATTTATAGAACATAAAATGAAGAGTCGTCAGCGATCCGTACTCACTATGTACTAGATATGCACAAGCAAGATCAAAAGACTGATCCGGAGCAGGAAGAGAGGAGGATCTATTTACTTCTATTTTCTCTTCTTTCTTGTTTCCCAGAGAATCAGAATGATTTGGGGAAAGAAATCCAATTATCATCATGAGTGTGACAAAGCCTGCTAAGTATTTGGTTCTGTTTCTATAATCATTTATGGGATTAGCATGACTTCCGTTATGTAATTAATGCTGAATCTGAACATGAAATAATGACTCAAAATGAGTTAGCATCAGCCTCGGCACATAGAGAAATCAAGGCCCATGGAGCCCCTTCTTGACAGTCCCATGGAAATTTAAGAGCCCAGTGGTTCTCCCAGTCTTGGCAGATGACCCTTCAGCTCAAAGACATCCAAAACTAAAGACTATGACTGTCTCTAAACCTATCCACTTGCATACTGTTTCCCTTTTATAAAGCTGTAAACATAACTCCTTTAAAGAAAAAGTCCCTAATATCCCTACCACAATGACTATCGTTTGTTCCCACCCTTTGTCCAGTTCAAGCACGTTCACATTTTACAGATTTGCAGTCAGTGCAAATGGTGAGGAGAAGACCTGCAGCATCACACATTGCCTGCCATGAGATGTGGCTCTGTCAACCATGGGATGTGGCTCTGCGAACCACAGGATGTGGCTCTGCCAATCACAGGATCGTGGCTGCCAACCATGGGATCCTGGCTCTCCCAAGATGGGATTGTGGCTCTGTTAACCATGAGGTCATGGGTCTGCCAACCATGGGATGGCGGCTCTGTCAACCACAGGATGTGGCTCTGTCAACCATGGGATCATGGCTCTGCCAACATGGGATTATGGCTCTGTCAACCATAGGATGTGGCTCTGTCAATCACAGGATCATGGCTCTGCCAACCATGGGATTGTGGCTCAGCCAATCTTGGGATCATGGCTCTGTCAACCACAGGATGTAGCTCTGTCAATCACGGGATGCAGCTCTATCATCCACAGGATGTGGCTCTGTCAACCATAGGATCACGGCTCTGCCAACATGGGATTGTAGCTCTGTCAACCACAGGCTGATGGTTCTGTCAAGCATTAGCCATAAGGCTTCAAGGAAATGCTGTCTCTGTGTATCATTGCGTTTGTACTAAAATGGGTTTAATAATCACATCTTCCTACGAAGGTTGTTAAGAGAACTAAAATACAGGTAAAGTGCTTGTGCACAGTGCCTCGCACTTGAAAAGCACAATGAAGTTTAGTGATTCCTACTGATGGCACTGATATTAACGTACAGTTTCATATTCCGCTTGCTTCACGTAAAACTACAGAAATATCTCCTACATTCCTCAGCCTTTGTGGCTTTAGTTTTTAATGCCTTGAGGGAATTTTGCTTAGTTCTGAGCCCATCATCTGCAAAACCATTCCTTTCTATTCAAGTTGGAATGGGCACTCTTTTCCAGATACTAAAAGATGCAGTGCCCCGTCTTGCCACAGAGGGGCATACTCTTTCTGCTCCCGACCGCCCAGAACGGGCACTCAGCCAGGGGATGTACCTTCTTGACCTCAGGCACTAAATGTTTTATGGCTTCATGATTCATATGGACCATGGGAGCATAGGGCTGACCTATCCCAGGAAACACATCCCAGCATGTGAGGAAAAGTTCCTATTGCCGATGGGTAATCTCTGCGCAACAACCCTTCCGTCTTCCACGTGCTTGCTTGTAACTCTCTGCTGGCCAAGAAACGGTTTGCTAAAATTGAACCATGGCAGAGCTGTACCACAGGTGCATTTTACAAATGCAAATGCAGGTCCACGCCTTTGAAGATAAAACATGAAAATTTCCTTCATGGATCCATAGCTCCCTTTCTCCCCTCCACTATCTGTTCAAAGTGATTTAGGCTTCAAGCTCCCAGAAAGAGAGGTGTTTGTTGAAAATGGTAAGAAAATTTAATTCTTGGCTTTTGATGTTCTGGGGGAGGGGCAGGTCTTGGTGGTTTAAGGGAGCAAAAGGATGTTTGAGCGGGTCATTTTGGCTCTTGGACGTTTTTTCCTCAAATGCCGTCTTTAGAACCCACTGGGCACTTGACGTGGGACTCAGCTGTCAGGAAGTGGGGAGGTCTGAGTGCTGCAGGCTAGCGATAGGGTAGAGTCTCCCTCTCCATGCAAACTGGGCAGCCGAGAGGATGCTCGTGGTGCCTTCCCCCGGGGAGAAGTTCCTTAGCCTCCCTGAGCCCTACCAGGCTATTCACCCTTAGGTCCTCCAAAAGCCCTTGGAAATGCCAGCATATATGCTGCTAATGTGAAGTCCTGGCAGAAAGCCAACAGCATGCCATTCGTTTAAGTGTTGTCCATTTAATAAGTTTGATGGGCTTCAGTAGTCAAGGCAGGGCTGGCCTGACATTCAACCCCCTCAACCATTGCAGTAACTCCCGAACGCAGTAACTCCCGCCGCTCACCCCACTCTGACTACAGAAATGTAAGTGCGTATCAAAGCAATCTTGGAAACCCTGAAAATATACAGAAGCAAATTTAAATCTCACATAATCACATCACCTAAAAATGCCTATATATCTGAGTTCGGTGTATTTCCTTCAATGCCTTTCTTGTACGGTTTTCACTTAACGGAGATATCCTATTATACAGCCGTAGACCACTTTCTGCTCTGGCGAAACGTAACATAAGCATTTCCCCTCTGTGACTGGAAACTCTAACAGGCATTTCAAGCAATACATATTATTATTTACATTCTCATACTATTGGGCATTTAGGCTATTTCTAATCTTATTTCTATAAATATCCCTGCAAAACCTTTTACCTGTATAAACAACGAGAAATTTGAACAAAATTCCCAGAAGTGGAAGTGCTGATCAGAGGGCTGTGATACATTTGGCTAATTAGTTTCCAGAAAGGCCATGCCATTTCCACTCCTGTGAAGCAGAGTCTGCAAGTTCTCGTCCTGGCATTTCTCGGTCAGCATGGGTCTTTCGCGTTTAAAAATAAATGTACTCCTTTATGAAGGAAATGACATTTCCCTTAGTTTGTGTTTCTTTGGCTACAGGTGAGGTGGAACACATTTCAAAGTTTCAGGAATATTTCTTTCCTCCTTTGTGCAAGGTCCTCTGTCTAAACGAGCCTTCTCTAATGATACACCATTAGCTAACTCCTCACCGCCATGGGTAATTTTCCAGTGATCCACTCTTGCCCGCCGATGGCCAGTGAGAGCGGCAGGAATTCTCACACGCCGGATACATCTTATACAGATGTCTCCACCTGGTCAACTTGGGGCTCTAGCCTCCATTTTATTTATTTTTTAAAGACTTATTTATTTATTTCAGAGAGAGAGAGAGAGAGAGAGCACATGCAAGCATGAGCGGCGGGAGGGGCAGAGGGAGAGAAAGGGAGAGAATCCTCAAGCAGACTCTCCGCTTGGCACAGAGCCTGATATGGGCCTCAATTCCACGACCCTGAGGTCATGACCTGAGCTGAAACCAAGAGCTGGCTGCTTAACCAACTGAGCCACCCAGGTGCCCCTCTAGCCTCCATTTTAAAAGTTCCTTTAAAAAAGTGCCTTAAAAAAAAAGTGTGTTTGTGGGGGGGTCATCTGTTCTATTTATGCCACTAGCTGGTATGGCCTGAAAGCTACTTTTCTCTCTCAATATCGAAATGCTACGTTTTTCAAAAGCAGGGTATGTGAGAGGTTCTCTTGCTTCTCTGGTCTTCTTCCCACGCGACAACCTGGGATTCTTGTAAGCAACACAGCAGTCCTATAAACATTATATATATGGTGAGACGAATCTAGTGTGGACAGGATCCTTGCGAGGGCTTCCAGATTCAGCAAACAAAAAGACCAGGTGCTCAGCTGTACTGGAGTTTCAGATAAAATGAAACTTTCATTTTAGTATAAGTATATCCCAAATATTACCTGGTGTATACTTATGCTAAAAAGTATTCTTCACTTGGAATTAAAACTTAACTGTATACCTGTATTTTATCAGACAGTCCTACTTGTGCCCCATTCAGGGTCTGAGTTCTAGGGTGGGGAGACGCTGCACTGACTCACTGCACTACTCTGAAAGCAGCCACACACTCCGTACTGCATGGAGGTACTGCATGGCTCATGCCGGAGCAGGAAAAGATGCCCCTGGAGATGAAGGGAACTTCATGGAAAGATAACGGAAGCATTTATTAGGCTTAGCTATTAATCTTTGAGCAGAGAAGCATCTGGAATTTCAGAAATAGGATGCAAAACCTATTTACAATCTCTGTAACTAGAATAGATATCTCCATTCATCATTCTAAAGATCACCAGCCACACGGTTATCAGAGGGTCAGACGCTGCTGGGTAAGGAGGCTGACTTGACTGCCTTGTCCTTTCAGTCCATAGTTCCCAGGCACTGAAAGTAATCCACGCCTTAACCATGACGCTTGCAACTGGGCCAGCAACTGCTTAGTGACAACGCAGACCCAAACAGAACTGCATAACTGGTAAAAATTAAATATACATCAGAAGAAGAGATGGGTTCACTCTTAGCGAAAGATTTCTCATCCATTAAGCAGACTACCCCCTAAAACACTGCCTGTTATAGATGTCTAACTAAGGTAATAATTTCTTTTTTTTTTTTAAGATTTTATTCATTTATTTGACAGACAGAAATCATAAGTAGGCAGAGAGGCAGGCAGAGAGAGAGGAGGGAGCAGGCCCCCTGCTGAGCAGAGAGCCCCATGCGGGGCTCCATCCCAAGACCCTGAGATCAAGACCTGAGCTGAAGGCAGAGGCTTTAACCCTCTGAGCCACCCAGGTGCCCCTAAGGTAATAATTTCTACTCTTAGGCAAGGGAGCCGAAACACCCAGTAAGACTGACACGGCCACCTACCCGGTCACCGCTTCTGCTGGGAAGGCACGAACGACCAGTGAAGCAACAGGAACTCCTTCCTGATGAATGGACTGGGGTCTAAGAATAAATCCCAGGTGGGCTCCAGAGCCGTCTCGCCCACTCTTAGTTCACCCTGCACATGTGTGTTCAGCACAAATGCCCCCATGGGGAAGGGGGTCATCAAAGCCTTTGGGGGAGTGTCCCCAGCAGATGACATTTGCTGCCCAAAAGTCCCAGCCCATCAGAGAGAGAGAAAGGGCATCCCGCAGAACACCAGTGCTTAGAAGAGCTTTGCCAAGGGCTCTCAGCTGACTCCAGAAAGATGGGAGCCATGCACTTGACTTACGTGGTTGTCGACGATCAGGTCAGGGAGGGGGCGTCCAGCAGAACAGCACCCACTTCAAGGCTCCCGTCCAACAGCTAATATTAACTTTATAGTCGCTTGGCTTACTTTCCCCTTTTGAGGTAATACTGTTCTGCCATCCCTTCTGGTTCTGAGAATAAAGATGAACAGCCTAGACTACTCTATCTCCTAGTGTGGAGTAAACACCATCCATTGCTGGTTCACAGTGAGAACTTACAAAACCCAGCTTCTGGAGCCCATGCTAGAGCTGCTGAGTTAGAACCTGTGGGAGAGGAGCCCAGGAACCCGCCCCCGCCGTGTGCCCTCCCCTGCCCTCACCCCCAAGGTAATTCTGATATAGACTGAATTTTGAAAATTAATGTTTGAGACCACAAAAGTACTACTTAATCCAGGTACTTCCTCAGTCTCTAAAGTCATGTCAGTCCAAATATTACCACCCAGTTAGAGATCTCGAGGTCATACACAGGGATATGCCTGATCCTTAGTTCTCTCTGGGCACCTAAGAAGACAGGACGTTGCCAAACACACTGGGGGGAAGGCAAAGGAATTTAAGACTAGAAGGTGAAAAGTCATTGCATTGTCTTGATAGAAACCATCACTTCCTTATCAAATGAAAATCCTTTTTTTTTTTTAAGAGGATATGGACCATCACAAGGAAAGACAACCACCAGCAGAAGAACTGATAGAAAAATCAATTCCCCCAAAACCAAGGTATCCACTCATCTTCCGTGGGTCTCTGCAGGGTTTCTATCTACATAAACCCTCTCTCTATTTCTACCTCCCAGTAGATCTCTTGTCCTCGGAGCCAGTCACCAGGAATCAAACCCGACACCAGCAGGGAGCACCATCAGCTGCTACAGCCAGAGAGGGCACGCGTGGCGGGCGCTCACACACGGCACCACTGTCTGCAAATGACTAGAGGAAACGAAATCTTCCTTTTGTCCCAGGCCACATAACTTAAAGTAAAATGAGGTGCTGGAAAGGTTCAGGTGTGACTCAAACTGCATAAACATTTCTCAGTTTGGGGGGATTTTCTGGCTTTTCGGGATACAAACAGGTGAGCCTGGAACACAGGGTAATCACTGGAGACAACAAAGAAAGGAAAAGATAAGCACCAGTCTGAAGATTTAGGGTTTTTTTCTTTGTCTTTGTTACAAGAAGGACAGAGAGCTGAGACTTCACCTGGGTGCTGGGGAGAACCAAAGTCCATGTCCGTGTTCAGCAGGGACAGTCTATCAGGCATAGTGAAGGACAACAGAAGCCAAGTCAATCCCTGGGAGTGTGCTGGGGAGCTCGTGGAACTCCACAGAACCCACCCTGGAACCCCGACAGAGCCAAGGGAGACCATGTCCAAAATGCCACCATACACCCACGTGGCAGCATCTCTGTCCTCAGTGCTGGACGCCAAATGCCCCTGACACTGAATGTGGGCCGCTCCTGCTGGAGTGACTTTGCTAGCAGGTGCATCCAACTGGCCAAGCCACAGTCAGCGCGAGCTCCAAGGGAGGCTGGAAGTCCAACTTCTATCCTGACAGCCAGGCTCTGTCTTCCACCAAGATGCCCGAGATGGGGGGAAGGGAGAGTCTCCAACATAGTCAAGGAGCTCAGAAGCAAAGCTGCTAAACGGGGAGAAGGAGGGAGAGAGGGAAGGAAGGAGTAGGGAAGACTACCATATGGGAGCTCTACGCTTGTTCTTGGACATCCATGTCTCTGATACACTGGCCTTTATTAAGTTTGCACCAGGTTTCCTGCTTTCTTTAGAAAGCCACAATTAAATGAATTAAACCATAACATAGCATTCTCAGGTCAGCTCTTTCTCCAATTTTATGTATACAACCCTACACAGGTTTCAACCTCTATGAGTCTCAGCTTCTTCCAACTGCAAATGAGCAGAATTCAGGGCCCCTTCCAGATCCTCTGCTCTGCCACAGCTGGCCTACTTGATCACTCATCCAGGGTGAGTAGGAGAGAGGAGCTATTTCCATCACCGGTGTTCACTGAGCTCCGTTCCAGCTCAAGAAATTCCCCACGATGAGCTTCAGGCCAGCACGTTCCAACTGTTCATAAAGTAAGAATGTCCACCACACAGGGAGCAAATTCATTGCCCAGAGGAACTGACATCTCTCTGTGCCCTAAAATGAAAAGCATTATTTTCTCTCTGAATGTATTAAAATATTTTCTGACAATACAAGAACTCCCCATACGTTACAGGAAATACAGAATATATGGATAAGGGCAGAAGAAAACTAAAAAAAAAAAAAAAAAAAAATCCTTCACTATGCAGAGGCGACCACCTTCAAAAAACTCGTGACAATCTTATTTCTATTTCTACTGTATCTGTAGAGATGTGCACACACACGTTAGGTGGACCATATGGTCCTGAAATGTGACTTCACGTAGCAGTCAAATGTGAACACAGTCCAGATCATACTACAGTCTCCCATGTCAACGGTGCTCAACCAAATGTCCATGACCTGCCAGAGGTCAAGACGGGAATGATGCGGAAGTTTTAGCAGCCAAACCTATAATTTAGGTTATATTGAACCTAAGAATATAGACTCAAGATTTGTTTCTCTTTAGAAGAAGAGATGTGTGGATTGTCCAAATCATTTCAGAGTCTGGCACAACCAGTTACTTCCCATGGCTCCAGTGGGCTTTGGCGTTGAGAGTAATAAAAGCAAGCTGGGAAGGAATTCCAAACGGGCACTTTACAACTGGCTAAATGTTGGTTGAACTTATAAGGGTCAATATTTGTTGTTCTGAGACTTCCATGATATAAATGTTATTTTCAGGGTGGTTTCTAAGCCCTTCCTTCTTGGGCTCAATGTGAACGCTGTATTAGAAAGAATATGTGTATGGTGGGGTAGAGGTGAGGGTAGGGGGTGGGGAGGAGGCTGGGAGGGGATGAGGTGGGGTGAGGTGTGAGGGTAGGGGATGGGGAGGCGGGGAGGGGGGGGGGGGGGGGGAGGGGGCCGTTGGGGGAGGTTCTTCTGCAGCCTGATTTCCATGATATTTAGCCATTTTCTAGGGCATCACTTTTTTGCTGTCTGTGTGCAGGTCCACGACCTCTTGGGTCTGTGAGTACTGGGAGGGCCTGAGTACATCTGCTCATAGCTGTACCTCTAGTGCCAAGAACAGTGCCTGGCACAGAGAGGTACTTAAATATTTGGGGAATGGAAAACGAAAGCCAACAGCACTCTTTCCCAGGAAAGTGTCCACACACATCTACATAGGACATTTTGCACGTATTTTCAGAGAGTTTATGCTTTTATTTAAGGTTAAGACCCTCGTTCTGCAGCATCCGACCCACTGACAGACCAACATTCATTTATCCAAATGCCTATTTTTTTTTAAAGATTTTATTTATTTATTTGTCAGAAAGAGAGAGAGAGAAAGCACACAAGCAGGCAGAGAGGCAGGCAGAGGCGGAGAGAGAGGCAGGCTCCCTGCTGAGCAAGGAGCCCGATACGGGACTCGATCCCAGGACCCTAGGATCATGACCTGAGCCGAAGGCAGCGGCTTAACCCACTGAGCCACCCAGGCGTCCCTCCAAATGCCTATTTTATAGCCATACTTCTTGAGGGTCAACAAACTTTTTTGGTAAACGTCCAGATAATAAATATTTTGGACTTTGTGGGTCGTACAGTCTTTCTGGCAAACTACTCAAGTCTGTCGTTGTAGCACCAAAGGGGGCCAGAGACAACACGGAAATGAGTCTGTATGTCTGTGTTCCAATAAAACTCTTTTTACAAAAACTGGTAGCAGCCCACATCGGGCCTGCAGGCCGTCCTCTGCCGGCTCCTGATATAGACTATTCAAAGCAGGATTTTAAAGATTTCTTTAAGATTCGTTATCTCTTGGTCACTGGTGGCCCTCATGAGAATTATTCCAAAGCCTTTCTGTTCCTCGAGGAAGTTAATTACCTGAGTCCACCCAGCAGCTGGTGTGGATAATCCAGCTACATGTGAATCACCACGGATGTCACTGGTCAGTTTGACTAACGGAAGAAGGGTCCAGAGAGTGGCCACCATGACAGAATGCTGTGTCCTATGGAGAAGACACCCTCGTGGTGCCCATGCCATGGTTTGCTTGACATGGCTGAGGGCTGTCTATCCTCTTCCCCAATACTCCGAGCTTTGTGTGGCCCATCCAGACTGGCCAGGGCTTGGTAAACCAAGGGACAAGCCTGAGATCAGCATACCTGCATTTCTAGGAAACAGTGTGCAATGGTGGAACTAGACAAATCTCACTGTGAACGTTTTCCGGCTTATTATTAGAGGTGCCCACTAACAGAAGACCTCATCCCTACCAGGGGACAAAGAAAAGAAAGAGGAGGGAAGAGCAGTTCCAGGAACAGTAGAGAACCACCTAAAAAAAGGATAATCTAACCCTCAAAGGCTTATGTAATCACCGACCCCACCATGATGCATGGCAGGCCCAGATGACCCCAGGACTTTGCCTCATGACCTCCTCTCCTTCCCCAATTCAAGTTCAACTGTCACTTAGCCACAGGGAGAACTTATCTTTAACCCTAGAAGCAACCCTATGAGATAGGTTCTTTCAAATCCTATGTTACAGGTACAGAATAGGTTAGCTTGGTGATCTACCCCAACATTCTTCCTTTCCACTAGCCACCCAGCCATTATTCCAGGCTCTGCCTTCTTCATAGAACTGACCCTTCTACCCCTTGCTGGGTGGGGTATAGAACGCTTCTTTCCCACTCCTGTTTCCCTAAGGAGGGACTTTCCCCTAAATACTCCTGGCCTTTTGTCCCACCCTTCACACCTTCCTGTGGAGACAGAGTGAGTTTCTTGAGAGACGAATACATCCACCCAGCCTCACCCCCTTGCCCTGAGTGCCACGGTGCCCCGCTTCTGGTCTAGGCCTCCATGCAACACGGTACACAGGGTCCCCTAGTAGGTCTGCGAGCTGGTGGGCAAATAGGCCTGAGTCTGCAGCCCACCATCACAAATCCCGCTCTGACGCATATTAAAGCCCCTGCCTCTAACCCAATCTTCGCTGGCAATGAGGGTAGAATTTTTATTCCCTTCTGCCTCCTTTGCATCTTAAAGTAGATACAGAGCTCAGCCAGCAAAGACCGGGCTGGGTTCAGCATGAGGCCTCTCCAAGCCCAGCCGCTGACCGTAAGCCTGATCTAGTCTGTGGGGCACGGTGGTCAGCTCAGGGGCTGACCCATGTGACTCAAGCCCGCCCACTGGAGCCCCTGGGCTATGGACATTGCGCCATGGACACTGGCCCATGGGCTGAAGCCCAGCCACGCGAGCAAACATGCGAGGAAACACACCCACTGGAGAGGCCACCTCGACGGTGCGGCCTCGCTGCCCAGAGCCCGAGGCCTGTTGCTGCTGTGCCCCCCACCCTGACTCTGAGAGCTTTCAGGATCTCTCCCCAGGTTGATCTGGCTCCAGCTGGTTGAGCGGATTCCTGTCACCAGAAGCCAAAAAAAGTGGTCTGACTAAAACAGGAAGCCTTCAGCTGGCGAGTGACCCAGAGGATGACCCCACCAGCAAGTAGCGGGACAGAGAGTCCAACCCTGAGCTCCTGACTGAGTGTTTGCGGCTGGCTCCACCCGTCCCTCCGGCACCCGCTGTCTCCTCCCGCAGAGCCTCCACCTCCCCAAGATACCCAAGGCCCCTCAGCCTACTAATTCTCCGAAGCATCTGGGGCACGAAAGCTCCTTCTACCACGCAGCTGCCTCAGGACCCTCCTCCCACCCCCGCCCCCTGTGGCTTGGGGTTCCCTGTGCTCACTCCCAA
The DNA here is from genome assembly GCF_002288905.1 of Enhydra lutris kenyoni. Taxonomy (NCBI): domain Eukaryota; kingdom Metazoa; phylum Chordata; class Mammalia; order Carnivora; family Mustelidae; genus Enhydra; species Enhydra lutris. Next base: position 1,415,523 of record NW_019154141.1, on the reverse strand, counting down.
GCAAGGACAGGGAGAGGCTTTAGGGAGGTCGCACCTGCTCTAGGAGCCTTGCTGCCAGGAAAGTCTCCTGAAAGGACCAGAATGATACTTGTGAACACTGGTCTCAAGTGGCAATCATCTGAAAAATTTTAGAAAACCCCGACTCCCAGCTTTGCTGTAGACCCAGCGGGTCCACACCTCTCAGGGAGGAGGCTGCCAGTGGGCATCTCTGAAGGCCCCCGCGTGGGGACAGATGCAGTCCCCAGAGTCCCTGGGGACCAGCATGAGAACCACTGGATCACCTAATATCCTCGTCTTCCCCCAGCATCAGGCTTGGGAAGGTCTACTTCATCAGCCCCTGCTGCTGCGCAGGCCCCCTTCCGAGACCACCCTCCCCATAGTGCTCTGGACACTCTCCATTCTTCAGGCTCCTTGTATCTTCCTAGCCTTGCTTATCGCCAGTCTCTGCCAGAACCCTGCGATTCCAAAGCTACGGGCCAGCTGCAGGTGACTTAGCTCTGTAAACTTCGCCCCGTGCTGCCCAACAGAACAGATACTTGAAGGCCAAGAGGGCTCGAACTTGGCCTGCCAGCTCAGACGGAGGTCCACCTTCTCACCCAGTGCTCGCTGCCCGTGTAAATCCGCAGTTGCCCACATGGTCTTCTGGCCATGAGTTCTGATTACGTTAACCACTCAGCCCCCGAAAGCAGCCAGTCTTCTCAGCCCAGCCAGTCCTGGTCTTTGGCCGTACACATTTCAACCCAGTGCAAAAGCCTCGCCAGAGATGAGCAGGTTCGGGAAGGGAAGAGCCTGGAGAAGCTTAGGAGGACAGTGTGTATCAGTAAGCACGCTGTGCTCCCATGCCTTCCTCTCCTTTGCCTCGAGAAAGCCCCACCTTGCCAAGACTAAAGCCTCCCAGACACCGATCAGGTTCATGGAAAGCCACGTGAAGGACAGCAAAGGTTAATCAGGAGGTGGGACCGTGGATGGGTTGTGTCTCAGTGGACGAGCTTACAGACCAAGAATATGTTCCAGCAGATGAAGGGTGGGAGCCAACGGCACAGCACTCCCCAAGGACCAGCACAGACAGTCTCTTTTCTGGGGGACAGGATGCTCTGGTGACAAAGTATATTCGGCCACAGAACCTGCAGTGGGTAGGAGCACCTGTATTCTTACACAAAGAGAAAAGTCTCTGTGGTTGGTGCAGCTGACAAACCCAGAAAAGAGAAGCCCCGTCAAGGACATTCATAGGTTGGGTGGGCTGATTTCCAATCCGCCAGGGCTGAGAAGCAGAGAGCGATTAGCACATCATGGAGACGCGAATAATTTACACATCATGTAAATGCAGCTAAATGTTTGTCTCTGAAAGTTTGTTTTCTTAATTAGCTCACTACTTCCCCCAGCAGTATTCTCATGCTATTAGAACAGAAACGTTTCAGATAGAGTGCAAAGGTAAACTGCTGCAAAGCCACCTACCGTTAAGAAAAAGACAGCTCTGGGGGCATCTGGGTGGCTCGGTTGGTTAAGGGTTTGCCTTTAGCTCAGGTTGTGATCTCAGGGTCCTGGGATCAAGTCCCCGCATCAGGGTCCCTGCTTAGCGGGGAACCTGTTTCTCCCTCTCCCTCCCCATGCTCATGCTCACTCTCTCTCTCTCTCTCTCTCTCTCTCACTAGCTCTCTCTTGCTCTCACTCACTTTCTCTCAAATAAATAATAAATAAAATCGTAAAAAAAAAAACAGCTCTATAAGAACGGGGATCAAACTAATATAGAAAAACCACTCTCCCAGACTCATGGGTGCTCTCCACAAAAAAGAACACAAGTCGCATTGTATTTGGGTAAACTTTACCCAAGGTTTGGCTCGCGGGTGGCGGGGAGGACTACAAAGAGGAAAATCTGGTGGCACGGCCGGAGGAACACGTGGCAAACACACCTGGCAGCCCAGGTACCAGTCTCCTACCGTCACCACTGCCTCCCCGTTCACCAGAGGAGTAACAGTGACTGCGACACGGAAGTCCCGTTTCCCTCACCAGAATTAAAGGAGAGGAAAGCTACAACGGGTGTGAGTCCCAAAAGTTTGCCTTTTATTCACCTTTTTTGGCATGTGCATGCTGTGTGTGCATGTGTGTGTGCGAGAGAGCGGCGGGGGGGGGGATATGCACCTGTGCCCACATGCAGATTATCATCAATTTATTTGATTTGAGGTGGCCTGACAGTTTCTCCTGATCCTCTCTTGGGGACATTGAATCAGAGATGGATGGACGGTGTGGGCAGGCAGGAGCAAGGACATAAAGGACTGTGGTGGGGAGGGAATGAGAATGGGCACGGGCCTCCATGGCTGGCATGCATCCAGCACAAGTCAGATTTTAGTGGTTCCCACAATGAACTTGTATTGCATTTATAAAAATATAAAAAGAAAGCCTAATGGCATTGCTTGGTACACCTAATCTGTTCTTAACTTAAATCTGAAAGGGCAGGAGGCCATGGTGTGGGAGAAAAAAATTGGACCATCCTAGGATTTGGTGCAGATTTTTCAAATACCTTCAGATCCCCATAGTCCATGTTTGTGGAATAGAGCCGAGCCTTGGCTGTACAGGGAGTGCTTTTTAAGATTCAGTAATGTTGACATTTTCAACTTTCACAAAGGGTCACCAGCTGCTAAAGATAATAGAGACTTTCCATCAATACGAGGAGAGGACTGGTGCCCTTTAAGTTCGTCTATGCTGCTCTGTAATACAAAATAACTTCCTCTCTCCTATTTTTTTTTCTTTCCTTTTCCTTCTTTCTTTTTTGAATAGCAGACTTATTCATCTCATGTAATTTATGTAGACTAACATTAATACCTGTTTGCACTTCCTAAAAAAATGGGACTACCAGAGAGATGGAGATAAAGTAGGCAGCTAGCATCTCTAAAGTGTGCTAGATGATTGCTTACTATCAATCCATAGACAGACAGACAGATAGACTGACAAACTATACATGTATACATATGTGAATACATACACACATGACCCGTATTCTACATGGATCATATATTCAATGCTATTTCATTAAGTCATTATATTTCCATTTTTAAATTTAATGTCTTTAAAAACTATATAATTTGGGGCGCCTGGGTGGCTCAGTTGGTTAGGCAACTGCCTTCGGCTCGGGTCATGATCCTGGAGTCCTGGGATCGAGTCCCACATCGGACTCCCTGCTCGGTGGGGAGTCTGCTTCTCCCGCTGATCTCTCTCTCCTCTCATGCTCTCTCTCTCTCTCTCAAATAAATAAATAAAATCATTAAAAAAATTTAAAAAAAACTATATAATTTATAGAAAGTCACCTTGGAAACGGAAACATAATGGATTGGTCAAGTAGCATCCAACAGTTAATTGTTAGGAATAATGAGCACCATTCTTTACCCCCTAGATTTGCCATAAACATAAGTGAGAAGGGCAATGATCAGGAGGAAAATTGGTTTCTGGAAACCAATGCAGCTTCCAGGAGGGAGACACATCTCTTTCTCTACCATTCTTTTTTTTTTTTTTTTTTTTTTAAGATTTATTTATTTGAGAGAGAGAGAGAGAGAGAGAGAACAGGAGGGGCAGAGGGAGAGGGAGAGAGAATCCCAAGCAGACTCCACATTGAACCTGACTGGGGTCTCGAAATCACCAGCTGAGCTGAAACCAAGAGTTGGACGCTTAAAAGACAGTGTCATGCAGGCGCCCCTCTACCATTTTGGTTAAGATCTGAAGAGGACCACGTCTTCAAAGGGTGTCTGTCTTTGTGTAAGGACCCCGGGAGGCAGAGGGCACCATGCCCAGATGCCCAGCTGCCTTGGACCCCAGCGCGGGAAGCCTATTTCTTGAGCCCTCTGCCTTCTGAGGCAGAAGAGCTGGGTCAGAAGGGAGAAGACGGACAGGTAAAGCTATCTGTACTGACATGAGGTCGCTTGGAGCTAAAAAGGAAAGAAAAAACACAAAAGCAAAACAAAAACCCCGGTTCTGAGAGAGCAGGGATAAAAACCCTGGGAATTCCCACAGAGAGGGGCTCACCTGTAAGACCAGCGCTGCCCTCACGTTCAAGGGCAACCCCGTTTGGTGAAATGGTAAGATTAAACGGAGCACAGCAGAAACGTCTGCCAGGCTGGGGAACAGACCTCCTCATGCTGTTCCTACTCCGACAACGACAAGGGACACCGAAGAATGGCGTGGTCTCGAGTGGGATGACAAATGCCAGCCAGGAGAGTGTTTGGAGAAAGGGAGACCCACGGATGGTGAATGCTCTGTATTCCTTCAGCTTCCGCTCAAAGCAGAAATACTTTCATGAAAAGGAAGGCTTCAGAAGGACAGACTCTCCAAGTGATGCCCAGATTACGATGGGCCACGAATGTAAAAGAGGACCAACAGGAAAGAGAGCTGGAAGGTGCCGCCAGTTGTCTCAACCTACATGGGAGCTCTTACTACACGGGGAGGGGCGGGGCTGAAGCTGTGTGTGCGCATGTGCGCGTGCGTACATGCGCGCATGCGTGTGTGAGCGAGCGAGCACGCACGCCCGTGCCTATGCGCATGCGTGGGCATGTGTTGGGGGCTGTCCGGGAGCCGCAAGATGGTAAGAAGACCCTAAATGAGCCGTAGCCAAGTGTTCAGTTTTCCACAGTGGTTCTCAAACTTGAGCATGCAAAAACACATATGTACACACACACGAGCAGACAAGTAAATCTGCTCATTTCGGTAGTGCATATCCTAAAACTGGAAAGATACCAAGAAAATTAGCAGCCCCTGTCCAAAGAGGACACCCCTGTTGAGGAAGCATTCCATATTTTTCCAAGAGGGAGTTACTAATCAATGGGCATAACCTTTTAGTGAAGCAAGATGCATAAGCTGTAGGGACCTGCTGTACAACATCGTACCAAAGCCAACGATAATGGATTATATGCTTTGAAATTTAAGCAGGTGGATCTCAGGTAATAACAACATTTAAAAAAGACGTGTCACCCACATAGCTTGTACAAATATCATATTTAAATTTTTTTTTCTAAAGTGCAGTTTCTTGAAACTTCTGGGAGAAGCTGATCCGGGCTCAGGAGTCAGCAAGTTTAACAGGCACGCTAGGGAACACAATTTAGAAGAGAAAGAAGGAGCCAGAAAAACACAATGGAAACCACTGAGAATGGACTCCCAAGTTTGTCATGTTCAGCCCAGATCCCCTGGCAAGTGTTTACTGGCAATCTTCACTGGGGCTCTTATCCTGTTCCCCGCCTTGCACCAAAGGGAACACATCCCCTTATGCCCAAAGCATGTCCTCCTCTCACACTTTCTATCAGAATGACAGATTCCATAATCATCCTCACTCACCAAACCGGAAACATGGGAACAAGCATCAGTGCGGAAAGCCTGTGGAACGCACTCTGAAAAACCCTGTTCTAGGAGGACCCAACCAAAGGAAACCCACAGACGGACACTGGGCTAGTGAGTGCCAAAGGGAAGTGACACAGCGGTGTGTCTGCTCGTGGGATAACCTGCTCTGCCTTTACTCATAACATTCCTGAATCCAGTCCAAAGCATATGAACGGGAGCAGAACATCTGACCAAGACAGAGCTGCCTGACACATCTCGAAAGCATAAATCACCCAAAGTGGCAGGTTATCACCTCCCTGCCAAAATCTGTCCCACTTTATGCCACTGCAGCCCTGAGCCTGTAGAGAAGTCAGGTCTGGGCTCAGCCACAGTACAGGATAGCCCTTGCCAAGGGGAGGTGGCAGGGGGTGGGCCTTCCAGAGAGCAGGGTGCCTATCGCCATAGCAACTCAAGACGGACCAGGGATGGGGAAGAAGATGCTCTGCTAATTGAAACCTGGGCAACATTTTAGCATCAGCCCCAAGGAAGTTTATGCTTAGCTAGATTTGCTTTTGTCCTCTGTCCCCTCTTTTTTTTTCATGTCACCAAGTGGCTGTAAACCATTCCCTTCCTCCCAAAAAGAAAATCCCATGCAAAGGTAACACTTCTGATAAACCACTGAAAAGAATCTCCCTCCCTTACACCATACTCAAGCAGAGCCCAAGATCCCAGTTCTCTCTGTGAGTAGCCTCTCCATCCCAAAGGAAATAGCTTACCAAAAAGAGTTTTAGGCATGCACTGGCTTCACCATCGTCCTATCCCTGAGGCACCTGGGACAAATATTCTCACGCTGCAGTATGACCGAGAATCACCTGGGGAACTTCAGCAGTCCTTCCCAAGAGCGGTGATTTAGGCAAATCAGGAGCAGAGCACAAGCATCTGTATTTTTTTTCTCTAGTGCCCAAGGAATCCCAATGGTAACACATCAAGATCCACCCTTGAGAAATGTGGGTCACCAATCTGGGCTTCTCCCATAGATCTGTCCTTTATGGGGCAGGCGGAGCTCAGCTACAGTCCCACCAAACTAGCCATGGGTCGTGAAAGGGTTAACAGATCTCCCACCCTTCCACCCCCACTCCTGCAATGCCAAATTCCATACCCCGTGGTTCTGAATATGATGGAAAACACCTCCAGTCACAAGGTGAAATGGGAAAGCGAACGTGCTCCTAACCCAAAATATTTACAAATGTACCCACCACCTACAAAACGAGTCCCCACTGAAAAAGACTCCCTCCCTGCCAAACAGCCTAACAGAAGTCCTAACCTGCTGCTCGCATCAGTTCTGTTGAAGGCACAAACACTCGTTTGTATATTCATTTCATTGCCAAAGTTGTGGAAAGGTCAAGTCACAAGTCATGGAAAAGATACAAGTCCGTGATCTCCTTGACACTGAAGGGGCTCAGCCTGTTTTACGGGCCAGAGGCTGGTGAAGGACAGATGACAGACACGGGCACAATTGTGCAAATTTCCATTTCTCCTGGAGATACATCTGTTTCCAGCAAGACTAGAGATTAAGATAAAACCAAAATCTCCCTTCTACCACGGCCTCAAAATGACAGATGAAATGAACAAAAAGGTTTTAAAAGCATATCTGAGCTTGCAGCAAAGAAAGGGGATCATTAATGATAAGGAAGGTTTAAACTGGAACTCAAACACCAAAACCAGTCCGGATGCTGCTGAGGGATTAAGGAGGTCCCGTGGATGGGTTCTGGGTGTGACAGTCCACAGGGGGCAAAGAGGAGGCCCTTGGGCCACACGAGTCAGGAGGTGAAATTCTATAAATGCAAAAGTCATAAAATTCTGTCCCTATATGGAGGGGTGGGGACTAGAAGAAAATATCCATTCAGCTGCACAGAGAGACAAAAAGGATGAGGACATGCTTCTGCCTGGTTTCTGGAGGGGAAAAAAATGCCTGAAGCCCACAAAAACTATGGGCTTTCACCTCAAACAGTTCAGAGTGCTGAGTTTCTAATTTCTGCGTGGGCTGGGAAAACCCCAACCTGGACAGGGCTATAACCATCAATTCCAGGCTAACATTGCTATAAAGGGGTCTTATGGAAGTAAATGCAAAACCACGCAGAAGGGCTTTCTCAAGATGCAGGGCCCTGGGAATCCTCTGAGGAAAAAAGCATGCCCCACTAGAGAAGTACTGATCTAAAACGTGACAAAGCCCAGAAGAAAACAACACACCACAAATAGAGTCTGTGAACACACAAAGAAGGAGAAACATGGCTTTCTATAAGAGATATATGGTTGAAAATATAAAATATATCTAACCTGATTAAAAACATAAAAGAAGGGGCACCTGGGTGGCTCAGTGGGTTAAGCCTCTGCCTTCAGCTCAGGTCATGATTTCAGGGTCCTGGGATCGAGCCCCGCATCAGGCTCTTTGCTCAGCAGGGAGCCTGCTTCCTCCTCTCTCTCTGCCTGCCTCTCTGCCTACTTGTGATCTCTGTCTGTCAAATAAATAAATAAAATCTTTTATAAAAAATAAAAGAAGAAATCAAAACCGTAAGAACCAGTTGTAACAAAGGAAAAGCAGACATAGTTAAAAAAAGAACCCACTAGGACAACTCAGAAATAAAAACTGTCGTCCTGGGGCGCCTGGGTGGCTCACTTGTTAAGCGTCTGCCTTTGGTTCAGGTCATGATCCCAGGGTCCTGGGATCAAGCCCTGTGTCAGGCTCCCTCCTCAGCGGGAAACCTGCTTCTCCCTCTCCCACTTCCCCTGTTTATATTCCCTCTCTTGCTGTCTGTCTAACGAACAAATAAAATCTTAAAAAAAATAAAAAATAAAAAACAAAAACTGTAGTCCTTGCAATTAAAAACTTAACAGATAAGGGGTGCCTGGGTAGCTTACTCCATTGGGAATCTGACTCTTGATTTCAGCTCAAGTCATGATCTTGGGGTCATGGGATTGAGCCCCATGTCAGGTTCCGCACTCATCGTGGAATCTCCTTGGGATTCTTTCTCACCTTCTCCTTCTGCCCCTCACCCTGCTCATGCTCTAAATAAATAAATAAATATAAAATCTGAAAAAAAAAATTCAACAGACAAGTCAAACAGGGGGTGAGAATCAGCTCAGTGAGTAATCAGTGAACCAGAGAAGAGCCACAGAGAGATAAAGGGATAGACAACAAGAAAAGTATTAAGACAGGTGGGAGGTAAGTAAGAGCATGGAATAAACACCATTAAGGGTTGCCCGAGGAAATAAATAATGAGGGAAAAGATCAGTTTGAAGTAACAATTGTTAAAAAGTTTCCAGGAATAATAATAATAATAATAGTAATAGTAATAATGCGAATTCAGCTTAGAAGGGCACTCCAAGACTTACGCAGAACAACATGTGCACGCAAGCACACGCAAAACCACATCATATTGAAACCGAGAAACAGCAAAGACACATGAAAAAGACGGATACACAATGGAAAGAAAGACAGAAAATGCAAATGAGGTCACTGCTGGATACAATTTCATAATGCTCCCAGAGAACACATCATGCAACAATACTCTGTCTGACAGACACAGTCTAAGTGTAAGGATATGGAATGATGTTGCCAACGTGACAAAGGAAATATAAATTTCTGTCAACGGAGGCATTTCGATGCAACTCAGTTTTTCCTTCAAGGCTCAGAGCAAAATAGAGATATTTTTAGATGAGAGATTTTTTATCTCTATGGATCCTAAGTAAGGAAGTATTAAAGTAAGAAAGACAGCAAAGAGGAGGGCAATGCAAGGAGTGATGGTGAGGAAAGAAATAAGCAGAAGTGTTGGAAAATAGAAGCAAACGCTGATCATATAAAACAATAACAGTCACTGATAGGCGGGATATCATTAAAATTAAAAACGGGCTCTGCCGAAAGCAACGTCAAGAATGAGAACACAAGCCACAGACTGGGAGAAAATCTTTGCAAAAGACACATCTGATACAGGACAGTTACCCAAGATCTACCAGGAATTCTCAAAACTCAACAGTAAGAAAAAAAAAACTACCTAGTTAAAACATGGGCCAGGGCCTCAAAAGCAACTCACAAAAGATTTCAGGTGGCACAGAAGCAGATGAAAAGATGCTCCCTGGGGCGCCCGGGAGGCTCAGTGGGTTGAGCCGCTGCCTTCGGCTCAGGTCATGATCCCAGGGTCCTGGGATCGAGCCCCACGTCGGGCTCTCTGCTCTGCAGGGAGCCTGCTTCCCTTCCTCTCTCTCTGCCTGCCTCTCTGCCTACTTGTGATCTCTGTCTGTCAAATAAATAAATAAAATTTAAAAAAAAGTAAAATAAATAAAAAAAAGATGCTCCCTGTGGTATGTCATTGGGGAAATGCAAATGAAAATAACGATGAGATAAGGGTCCACACCTATTAGAATGGCCAAAATCCAAAACATTGACCCCACCACATGCCGGTGAGGACACCGCGCAGCAGGGAGCTCATTCGTGGCTGGTGGGGATGCAAAATGGCATGGCCACCTTGGCGGTTTCTCACTTAATGAGACACACTTTAACCAGATAACGCAGCAACCACGCTCCTTGGTGTTTACCCAGAGGAGCTGAGAACTCACATCTGCATAAAAACCTGCACAAGGATGTTCACGGCAGCTTTATTCATAATTGCCCAAGCCTGGAAGCAACCAAGACGCCCTTGAGTCGGTGGTGAATGGATAGACATCCAGATGTCAGTCCATCCAGACAATGGAATATTATTCAACCCTGAAGAGAAATGAGCTATTGAGCCACGAAAAGACATGAGTGAACCTTAAATGCAGATTACTTAGTGAAAGAAGCCAGTAATGAAAGGACCATCTGTGAACACAGACCGTTTGTGTTCAACCGCATGACGTTCCAGAAAAGGCGAAACTATGGAGACAGTCCAGAGATGAGTGGTTGTCGGGGGGATGGGGAGGGAGGGCTGAGCAGGTGGAGCACAGAGGATTTTTAGGGCAGTGAAACTACTCCGCGTGATACTATAATGGTTGATACATGTCATTATACATGTGTCTAAAACCACAGAACGTGCAGGGCCAAGAGGGAACCCTCGTGCAAACTGTGGACTCTGGGTGGTAATGATGCGTCCCTCTAGGTTCTTCAGATGGAACACACGTACCTCTCTGGTGCAGGGTGTTGGTCATGATGTGGGGGAAGCTGTGCATGAGGGAGGACAGTGAATATACCAGAATCTCCGAACCGTCAGTTCAGTTTTGCTGTGACCCCAACATTGCTTTAAAAAACAGTCCATAAAGTTTTTCTCTTTTTTAAATATATAATAATAAGGGGTGCCTGGGTGGCTCAGTCAGTTGAGCATCTGACTCTTGGCTTCAGCTCAGGTCATGATCTCATGGGTCATGAAACTGAGCCCCATATCAGGTTCCATGATGAGTGGGAAGTTTGCTTGAGATTCTCCCTCTGCCCCTCTCCCTGCATGCTCTCTCTCTCTCTCTCCCAAATAAATAAATAAATAAATAAATTTTAAAAATACAACAACAATAATACTAGTAGCTAATTTGGAGGTATCAAAAGAAAAAAACACAGAACTAAAATATTAGAAAAATAATAATACGGAAGATGCCAGGGTAAACCAACTTAAAGCAATCCCAGGTCCTGAAAGATTGCTAAGGAGAAGGGGATACTCATTAATTCTGGACATCTTTAAGTCTACTATGCATATTAAAACACTAAAGGTAGCCTCGAAAGAGAACCTGAATTTAAAACTCCCAAACAAATAAAGGGTGAGGAAAAAAGGAGGAAGTCATGTAGCAAAGTCAATAAACCCAATAAAGTACAAAAGAAGGGAGAAGATACTTGGTAAATATAAAGAACAATATAAAAAATGGAGAAGTACTACCGATCTTGGATGAGGCCTTCCCAACATCCCCAGCATGTGTTCCAAAGTGCCCCGGCCCCTGGGGTGCTGAGAAAGTGCAGACACACACGGACACACATGCATATTAGAGGCAAGATGGTATTATTGGTAAAAAATATTGAAGGGGATCAGAAGATCCACTCCAAAACATACCCTTTGGCATAAGGATTACTTTGCGCCATTTAGAACCAGCAGATGCAGGAAGAACTCTCTGCCTTCTCCTCTTCTGCCTAAAACAGGGTATGTATCATTCCACATAATGGTGCCTCCCATCCCCGTACCAGAAAGAGAACACCAGCAACGACAGGAGTCTGCATAACAAAACTTATGGAATAAGCCTTCCTTCCCATTAGTTTCCCGTAGATATTTTCTTCCTACAATGTATGGCCCCTAAAAGCTCAGATCTGTTTTTCCTTTATCTAGTCATTTTTTTCCACAATGAATTACCCTATGTCAAAATGGTATATTAGCTCTCAATCCTAAACGCTACTATGGGATTTCGTGTCTTTTCTGTGCAGCCCTGGTGCACGTAAAATTAAAACTAAAATTTGTATGCTTTTCTCCTGTTAGCCTGTCTTTGTAAGTTTGATTCACAGGTCGCAGGCACTGAACGTAAGAGAGTAGAGGTAAAGATTTTTCCCTCCCTCTACACTATTAAATTATCAAAGAATAAATAATCCTAGTTCCATGATAACCATTCCAGAGAATTAGTTGGGGGTGGGGTGGGGGGAGAAAGACAACAACTGAATACTGGATTATACTAGTATAACCTTAATATTCAAACAAGAGAAACGAAACATAAATAAAAAATTTAAGCCACATCCACTTAAGAACACAGATGCAAACTACTGCGGGTAAAAAGAGCCTATCTTGAGTTCCTATCAAAAGGTACCTATCAAAAACCTATAATAAATATATTAATGGTTAAAAAAAAATAGAGAAGTTCTCTTTAGCGTTCTAGGCAGAATTCTAAAGATAGCACCCAAAATACTCCCTCCTCCTTGTATGTTCATTTTGCATAATCCCTGGGGCTCTGAATACAATGGATTTCACTCCTGTGATTACCAAAAATTGACCTTAAAATAGGGAGATCAGCCAGGCAGCTGGGTCATCACATGAGATCTTTAAAAAAGAAGAGTTTTCTCCAGCCGGTTCCTGAAGAGGAAGCCAACTTCCTCGGGGGGTAGGCTCAGAAACGAGCAAGTGAAGACGGCATTCCCAAATGAATGTGCTCCGTCGCCATCCCCAAGTGGTAGCACTGAAAGGAACAAGAAAACACCAGACACTGTTTGCTCTGGTGTTTGTCAAGATGCCCATTTGGAAGGATCTGGGAAGCATCAGGTTTTTATAGGAGAGAAAAAATAACGTTTCCTCCATCCTCCTAGGTTCTGTAGCTGGGGCCCGGAGATTAAACAGACAAAAGACAGACTGGCAAGAGGAAAACAAAGTTTATGAACATGCACAGCCCGTTGTATCTACGAGGGGGAAGCTCGGTGATGAGTAACTCAAGGGGAGATTAGAACTTGGGGCTTAGGGAGCATCTTAACAAACAGTGACAGATTTGCAGGAAAGTGACCAAAGGAAAGTGCAATTTGCCTTTAAGGGTAACAGATGGTGGGGGGCACCTGGGGGGCTCAGTTGGTTAAGCATCTGCAGCGAAGCATCTGTTGCCCTCGGCTCTGGCTCTGGTCATGATCTTGGGGTCCTGGGATCGAGCCCCGCGTCAGGCTCTCTGCTCAGCGGGGAGCTTACTTCTCCCTCTCCCTCTGCCCCTCCCCCCTACTCATGTGTGCACACTCACTCTCTCTCTCCTAATAAATAAATAGCCTAAAAGAAAAAAAAACAAAACAAAACAAAAAAAACAAGGTGACAGATGGTGGGAGGGTAAATATACGCAGGAACCCATGGGAGACAGGGGTTGTTTTCACTGGGCACCTCATGGGGACTTTTCTGGGTGGACAAGCATCTCTGGTGAGGCTCAGGCCTTCCGCCCTCCCTGGTGCAAGAAGGCACCTGCTTCCCAGGAAATCCCCTGTCCCATTTTTAGGTAGGATGGGGGATGTCGGAGAGCCCTTCCTGCATCTGCCTGTTTCTCAGCTGCCTGCTCCAAATCATCAGAATGCTGCGGGGCACATTTTCGGGGGGGGGGGGGGAGTTTGGGCAGGCTCCGAACCACCACATTCTCAGACATCCGTGTGCCTGTTAAATATGCAACACTGGGATTCCCTCCTTGGAGAATCTGGTCCTGTCAGCCAGTGACAGGTTCATTTTTGGGAAGTGCATTTTAAAAAATTGATTTTCTTAACACAAAAAGAGCACGCAGAAGAAAAGAAAATGGTGTGTAATCCCACTGCCCAGATAATCCCTGATGACATTTAAAAGCATGAAAGTAACACAGATACGTGGTTAGAAATGCAAACAGGAAGGGTTGAGACGAAAACCAGGAGTCTCCCTCCCCTGCCCCAAGTGTCTCTTTCCAAGGTAACCAGCCATCATAGATTCTAATGTATTCTTCCAGAAAAAAATACTACACTAATACCAGGAAAAAATATGTCCTTTCCAACAGTTCCTTTTTCTTTTTTTTTTTTTTAATTCAAAAGGAAGGGTATTATTTCCAGTTTTATAGTTTGCTTTTTTCATTTACTATAACCCACAGATTTCTCTACATCTGCATTTTAAAAACCTACCCCATTCATGTTAATAGGTTTAGAATCTTTTTTTTTTTTTTTTTAATTTATTTGTGAGAGAGAGAGATAGAGGGCACACAAGCAGGCAGAGTGGCAGGCAGAGGCAGAGGGAGAAGCAGGCTCCCTGCCGAGCAAAGAGCCCCATGCGGGACTCGATCCCAGACGCGGGGATCATGACCTGAGCTGAAGGCAGCGGCTTAACCAACTGAGCCACCCAGGCGTCCCATATTAATAGGTTTAAAGCAAGGAAGGAATGACATTTTTCAATCAGGGCTTACAGTGACTCTAACAGAGCAGGTGTGGGGGGCGGTGCGTGGTCAGTAGACCACTCTGAGAAATTGGGACCTGGAAGACAGGTGTATTCACCTGAAACTCTCTGATTTCGGCGTCCGTCCTTGCAGAGGCCGTGGGAGATGCCCGCCACACCTCCCCAATAAGCAGGACCCCAGAACACCTCTGAACACCCTGCTCTGACACCATATCTCTGTGTATCCTGTCACAGGGCTGGGTAAACAGTCCCATCCAGACTTGGTTTACCCCCTGCAACGGTTTCAGGACAATAGCCTGCGGGCCAGGCAGCTCCTGGCAGGAAATTATTCTTGGCTTTAACCTCTGAAGGTGGTGTGCCATGGGCGATTCACTCATCTGCAAAGCCTCGTGGGTAGACCCCCAACTCACCACTCACCCGTTTTCAATCATGGCTCCAGGCCAAAGCAAAGGGAGCCGGGAGAGAATGGTCCCACATGCCCCAGATGCTGTCCAGACGTGCCGGGACCCCTCTCCCCCTACTCCTTCGGCTGCACTCTCCTGAAGATGTTTGGCTGACCGTTAAACGGCTCCAAAGATAATGTTGCTGAGAGGCCTGAAGCAGTCCCCAGCCTCCCCTGACTTTTAATGAGAAACCTTTAGCCTGCTAATAAGCCTATGATGTCCATCACCTGAAAATCCTCAGCGATCCCCTTTCCTTGACCGCAGCCATGATGCCTGTCCCTGGGAGATCTGCAGGGGGAGAGGAACGGTGGTACCCGAGGATGGGGTTTTTCCCCTGTCCCAGCGCTGGGGGAGGCAGGTGGTCCCACCCAGTAGACAGGATCCTGAAGGTGAAGGGAGCTGGCAGCCGACACCCACATCCCCCCTGCATCTTCTGCGGGTCACTTGACGCCACCTAGGAGGGCCTGGGGTGGGCGTGCTCGACTGTGCTCCCCAGGGATGGTGGAGGGAGCAGGCAGACACAATTCACGCACTCTGCCAGATTCTCAGTCTCAACTGTTCTGTTGAGCTCTGGGCACGGTGACCCGGGAGCCACGGGGGAGCCCTTAACTGGCCAGGGCACAGCTGAGAAAGCAAGCTTGCGGGGTAGAGAACACAGACGGAAAGCAGAAAGGACAGACACTGGCGGGGAGGCAGGGAGGAATGAATAGACATGCTCCATCAGCCTGCGGCCTCCTAATCCCAGCGTCCCCAGAGGCCCGGCTGATCCCCTCACCCTGGATTCTGTGTCCTTAAAGTGCACTCTCTCCTCTTCCTCTAGCTAGTCCAAAGGGGGGTTTTGTTCTCCTTCAGCCACAAGCTCCCTCCTTGATCAAGACAAAACCACAGTTGTGATAAAGTCTTGACAGCAGCTTGGAAATAACCACTGAAATGTTTGCCCAGGGAAAGCAAGCCTCTGGGGCCTGGGAGCACGGACGATAGTTGCTCCAAAGAAAGGAGACAAATCCAGGGTCCACTCTGCCTTGTCTCCTACACTCTGGGCACCTCTCCTGATGGTCTCCCACCTCAGACCCAAGGAGTTCCCTCTTGCAGTCTGGTGGCTAAGTGGTGGGAAAGCTTCACCTCCCCCTGCCCCCCAACCAGGAGCAAGGCTGGATACTCAGCCCATGACCACACCTGCGTGCAAGGCTGTTGCAGGCGTGCTGGGCGAAGCTCAGGCACCAGGGAAAAGGGGGGAACCCTGCTTCCTGGTAAGTCAAGGTCCTATAAATCCCTCCTATTTTGCAGGTGAAGGGGTTGAGAAAGGAGCCAGAAGTTCCCAGTCGGAGAGAAAAGGTGCTAGTTTCACCTTCCAAACCTCTCCCCCAAAGAAATCCCCCGGGGACAGGTCTGAGAGGAAAGAGAGAGCCAAGGACAGATGAGCAGAGGTGCTCCTGGTGGGTGGAAGGACGCAGTGGCCACAAGGGGTGCCATCCCCCTGCCATTTCTAGCTCTTTCCCCTGAAAACACAGCCAAATGGTTTTATACCCCGAGTAAAGTGAGGAATGTTGAGGTGGCTGCAGACTGAATACACTGGGGGAAGAAAGGGAAGAAAGGAAACCTCACAACCAAAACGCGCAGGAGGCCAAACAGATCTCAAACGGGACCGGAGACAAACACAGAGCGTAAATGACCGTGGAGAGAGGAAAGGAAGAGACGGGGCTATTCCGAGGCGGCAAAGCTGGTGGAATTAGCCTGGGTGCTGAGCTAACATTCGGAGGGTGGAGGGAAGTCATGAGGAATGTAATTAAGTGAGCTGTATATATTATTTTAAATCCTGTTCACATTAACGCTGTAAATATTCTACTTAATTCATCATTATTGAATTTGCCAGCAGAGCTGCAGGGTAAAACTCTAGCCCAGGTTTAATTACACCCAGGCAAAGTGGAGCATTTTTCATGTCCCTGAGAGCTGCCAAATGAGAAAGATGTCGTTTTATAATGGCCCACCTTTCTGGACACAGAACGCCACCCTCCTGAGGACCTCACAGGAGGGCAGAGGGATCCTAGAAACCCTGTATCTCGCCCCCCCAACGTCTCCAGCATGTGCCAGAGAACCTGCAAAGCAAGATGGAGATCTATGGAGAAGCTATTCAAATCCAGTGATGGCACATGCTCTCCGATCGGTCCATCTTCCTCTGCCCATCTTCCACGGGAGTACGTATGCACGCGCATGCACACACGCGTGCGCACACACACACTCACCACCAGGCATGCGTCCGTCATCCCGCATTCACGCAGCTCTTAACAATCACGCAGTCTGTGAGTGTCCATGAATTCGGGATTATCCTGCAGTCGGGGTTTCGTCCCTAACTCCCGCCCTGTCTGTTCCTTAGACCATGTCCAGTGCTTTACCATATTAGCACCTCCTCCTGTCAGGGTCAAAGTCAAACTTGGAATTTTCCCTTTTTGTTCTCTTTGAGCCATCGTCTCGTGCTCTGTCATGGCCCCAGATGTCCAGATCTCTGGGTGGAAATCAAGGCTGGACGAGGATGGTCGAGAAAAGGCTAAATGAAGAACAGCTGTGGCCCACTCACGGAGGGGAGGGGTCCGGCTTCTCCCAACCCCGAGACCAAAGCCAAGCAGAGAAGAGCCGAGGGAGCTTATCATTAAGTTCTAAACGTTTGACCGCATTTGGTAGCATGTCGTGCTAGTGGGGCCGCAGCCACAGAGACTTTGGGCCTTCGGGGACCTTTTCAATTTCCCCACAGCCCCAGCCAGGCAATAAGACCCCAGCCCCCGCCGGGCCCCCAGCACATTCAGGACCTCGGTGATGAGGTGAGCTAAGAGGAAACGCGTAATGTGAGCTAATGTCCACCTCGTTTAGAAAAAAAAAGCTAATTAAGCACCATCTTACCAAAAGATTGAAAAGCATCCCCACCTCAATGAGGAAGAGCAGAAACAGGTGTTTCGAAGACCTTGGAAGGCACCTGAGAAAGATATGCCAGTCTCGAGTTTTACTCAGGAGAGCTGGTGCATGTTAGGGATGTGCTGGAGATGCTGGAAAAGACCTCGAGACCCATCGGCCGCACCTCTTAAATCTATGCGACTCGCTCTCGCCCTCTCTTCCAGGCCTGCTTCTGTCCCCCCTCAGCCCGTCCCGCGTCACTTCGTGACCACCTTCCCCGCTGAGTCTCTGAACGGAAACACAGGAGGTAAGATGAAGGGTGGCTCTCCAGGGGGGCCCATTTCCCCGATTCCTTTGAAGGGCAGGCAATCAGACCCTCAGATACAATTACTGTCACTCTTGTCGGTGTCACACTGAAACAGAGACAAAGAGGTCCAAACCTTCCCTTTGCGGTAGGTTTGTGATGCCCATTATTGTCCCCCACTTATTCATCGGCAGCGAGGCAAGATGGGAAAATGGCAGGTAATTTTTGGTGACAGGGCCTGTGCTAGTCTCTGAATTCAGATGCTCCTAGGGGAGCCTGCCCGGCATGCCCGCCGGGGTCATGACGGACCTGGACCCTGAGACAAGCGTGCTTTATCCCGGCTTTGTGGCAGGCTCGTGTTTTCACACCAAGGACAAGCAGCTGGGCCATCTTCATTCTGAAAATGGTACAAGAGGACCCCTCCTCTCCAGCACCAGGGCCCCTCCGTGGCAATCGATGACAGTCTTAGAGACACATTCACTCTATCCCGCCAGCTTCTGTCCCTACTGTGGAAGGCATTCGTGACACTCACATCTCTCGGAAATTACAGAAAAATGACAGCCTGTTAGTATATTTTCTTTGCATATTTCAGAAAAATACACACACTCCCAGGTCCCAGGGGTCTCCTTGCTATTTGAACACACCAAGCTTGCTCCTACCTCAGGGCCTTTGCTTCTGCTTTTCCCCCTCAATCTGGTATTCTCTTCCTCCAGACATCCCTACGGCTCACCCCCTGACTTCCCGCAGGCCCTTGTTCACAGACCATCTTTGTGGTGAAAAGTCTCAGTATCCGTTTAAAACATCAACACTCTCAACACCCTCTCTCCTTCCTTCTTTTTCTTCAAACAGCGCTCATGCTATGTAGTTCCTACATGTTCAGCCTTTTAACTTTGTCACAGACGCCCCCCGCTGCAAACACAAGCTCTAGGAGGGTAGGGGGTTTTGTTCATTTGTTTAGCGCGATATCCCCAACACCTGACACACAGACGCTCAGTGAATAATTACTGAATAAATCAAAGAACAAACGGACATTAAAATCTGTATAACTCACACAGTATGAGGCAGTCCACATCACCAAGGATCTGAAAGACGCTCGTTTGCACCAGCAGCGTTTAAACATGAAGGAAGCGTTTTATACATAAAACCTCCCAAGGGGTGTGGGGGGGGGGTCTCGGCGCAGAGGAAAAAAAAAGTGATCACACAGTCTCAGGAATGGTCAAGAAATAGCAAATACACGTTCCTCCAATGCTGGGATTTGAAAACGTCTTGTGGAATGGATTTGAAAGTCTGTTTCAAGAGAACTATTTCTAAAAGCCGTTATCACGGGATCAGAAGGTATCCGAGACTCACAGCTGGCTTTGGAAAGCACTCAGGAGGTGGCCCCCTATTCACGCGTGATTAAAACCCTCCCTCGAACTGACTGGAATCCAAGGGCAGCTCCCTGCCTCCGAAGCCCCATTATGTGAAGTCCAGTCAAGGTCTGGACTTGTAGCTCATTGGCCGGCTCCCCGCCAGCAGCTGCTCTGGAAGGGTGGACGCAGTAGTGAGGGTCCCCTGACCCCTTACATAGTAATATGTGGAAGGAACAACGAGTTACAGGAAAAACACAGGCCATGCTCGGGAGCCGAGGACCTGGAATTCCACCCACCTCGGCTGACGGGTAGGTTGAGAGACAAATAGGATGAACTATGTGGGACACAAAGTAAGGACCTGAAGACCTAGAAAAGATCGAGTTAAGGAAAGTGACCCCATCACAAAATCTCTCCCAATGGTGGCAAGTGATGCCATGAATTCTCTATTAAAAAATAAAAGGTAGGGGTGCCTGGTGGCTCAGCCAGTTGAGTGGCTGGCTCTTGGGATGGAGCCCCACATCAGGCTCCATGCCCAGTGAGAAGTCTCTTAAAGGAGACTCTCTCCCTCTCTCTCCCCACTCCTCCCCATGCTTGTGCACCAGTGCTCCCTCTCTCTCTAAAATAAGTAAATCTAAGACAAACAAACAAACAAACAAAACCAAAAAGCAAAAACCCTAAAAGGTAGAATTAGCATAGGGGAAGGGAAGGGTTGGAGAGGATAGTGTTAACTGTGCTAGATTTTGCATAGCCTTATTTTCAATTAAAAAGAAATGCCTCGGGCTCCTGGGTGGCTCAGTGGGTTAAACCTCTGCCTTCGGCTCAGGTCATGATCTCAGGGTCCTGGGATCGAGCCCCACATTGGGCTCTCTGCTCGGCAGGGAGCCTGCTTCCTCCTCTCTCTCTGCCTGCCTCTCTGCCTCCTTGTGATCTCTCTCTCTGTCAAATAAATAAATAAAATATTTTTTAAAAAATGCCCACAACCCTCCTCTTATCCCTGGGACATCCCGCAAAGAACAAAAGTCATTGTCTCCCTTATCAAGTCCTGCTTTGCCTTTGCTTTCCTCCCCAGAACTGCCCAGGAATCCAGGTCTCGCCTCCTGGCCACGGTCCCACAGTCCTGGCTGCTGTACCCACTGCCCCAGCCCCATGGACCCCACCAGGGGCTACGAGGCTGTGCCTCTCTAAGGGCTCGCCTCTGAGCAGACACCCAGGTTTGGGAATCCCAGCAATGCTCATACTCCCAGCAGTTCTGGATTCAGTGTGACCTGCTCTGGCAGCTTGTGCGGAGAACGGATACCCTCAGAAACAGTGAGTCATGCTTATTCAGTGCCTTTATGCTTTCTCCCCCAACTGTTCCATTAGTTCTCAATACATGTAACGAATGCCTCTTGGTACCTTGGCTTCGTTACGGCAGACCTTATCAAAGGGCGGCGTCTCTAAAATATCAATAATGATGATAAATCCAGCTTTCTTCGGGTAACTGGCAGGAGGAGAAGTAAGCCCCAGAGGGCATCCACAGGCCTTGCGACTAATGGACCGAAGATGGTCCGGCCCTCCAGCCCAGGTCCGAGCGTGCTCTCAGGGACTTGGCAGAGAGTTGCCTGGGGAACGTTCCATATGCATCTAATCCATAGGGCGTTGCACGTGACTCTGCTGATCAACAGCCAGGGGTAAAGCGAAGTATGACAATCGACTGCCTGACCACTTATTGGAGGTTCCTCTCCCAGTTTATTTCGTAGAAAGGGAGAAGATTGAGAGGAAATTGAATGGGAACTTAACAGACACAAGCAGCTGGAATGGGATGGATGGTGGGCAAGCGCTTGTCCTCCATTCCAATGAAGCCTACCACGTGCTCAAAACCATTGAGAGGGTGGGATGGTGGCTTTCTGCTGACCGCCTGCGCCGGGGACCCAGCCAGGTGCTGGTGGCATTCACCACAGGGAGCCAATGAACATGAGGAGAGAAGCTGGACTGCGGATGGGAGGCTGTTCCCAGGAGTCCTCGGTGGGAGAACCCAGCCAGAATCACAGGGCATCGGAAACTAACCCCCCAGACAAAGTGGCAGGTTTCAGTCATAGCGATCGCTCCAACCCCCCACCCCACCACCACCCCGCCACACTGCCGGGAAGTACAGGGCTAGAGATAGCAAGGCAGAGTCCTACTTTTCATGGAGTTTACGAATGAGGAAGGAACACGGTGTCGCAGGGAGGAAATGAGCAAAGAGGATGGAAGAGGAGACATCTAGGAACTCCCCCTCTGCTCTCAGAACAGGGGTGTCCTAGCTCAGGCTGGAGGCATTTTGGCTGCACTGGTGAATGCTGAGAACAACTATTCCTAAGTATAGAACCCGATGAGCTCTCAGATCCGCCCTAGGATTTCTGACAGCCTGCCTATACCCCATTCCCCGTCATCTCCAAGCATGGGTGGAACGTGGGCTGAGAGGAAGCTAGCAGTAGTTCTGAGCCCTCCTACGTGAGAGCCCCAATGACCCGGAGGAGGAACACACCATCTGCAGTTTGGCAAGGACATCTGGCTCCCTTAATACGGTCTTGCTGGGGCTACAGATCCAACCTGTGTCTGTCCTCACGTTTAGGTGGTCAGTAGATCTTACAAAGATGCCTAAACAATTCAATAAGGAAAGGAACATCTTTTCCAAAAATGGTGCTGGAACAACTGGATTTCAATACGTGGAAAGAAAGAAAGACATAAAGAAGGAAAGAAGGAAGGAAGGAAACCAGCAAGCAAACCTGCAATCTTGACCCCTACCTCACACCAAAGACAAAACTTAAGGATGTCTTATAGACATAAATATATAAAGCTAAAACTATAAAGCCACTAGAGAAAAAAATATAGGACAATCTCTTCACAACCTGAGGGTAGGCAAAGATTTCTTGGAGAAGACACAAAAGGCCCATATCTTAAAGGAACAATTTGATAAATAAAACCTTACCAAATTAAAAATGTTTTCTCCTCAAAAGGCACCATTAAAGAATTGAAAAGGTAAACCACAGGTGGGTTAAAAAATAGTCACAATCTATATATCTAACAAAGGATTTGTATCTTGAAGATATCAAGAATGTTCACAAATCAATAAGAAAGAAAGGATCCAATAAAATAAAATGGGAGAAGACTTGAACAGACACATCACAGGAATGGGTCTACAAATAACCAGTAAGAACATACCAACGTGTTCAACATTTCAGTCATCAGAGAAATAGAAATGGATCTCCCAGATACCATTCCATACGCACTAGGATACAGAGTGGCTAAAACTAACAAGACTGACAACATCAAATGTTGGCAAGGATACGAACACCAGGATCTCCCACAGACCTCGGGGTAGATGTGTCAAATGGTACGGCCACTTTGGACAACTTTGGCTTTTTCTTATATGGCATAAACATACGTGTATCCTATGATCCAGCAATTCTAATCCTATTTTCCTAAAACAAGTAGTTTTCACAGAAGTAAAAATATATATATATACAAATAGTTCTCATACTATTTTTTATCCTTATAGTTTTTTTTTTTTGTGAATGAGTATCTTTTAGTCAAAAACCATTTATCTGAAGTTTAGTAACTCCTTTAGCTAGACTTTCTTTCGCTGCAGCTAAATTCAAATATAATAAAATCCAATACTTATTTTAAAACAGCATGTACTCCCTTTTCTATGTTAATTAAATCCCTTCCATCCATCCTTCTATCTATAAATATGCAGAGACAGATGTCTAGAATTATGTTTACAAAATGTTTATATTGATTATTCCTGGGAGGTGAGACTTGGGGAGATTTCTTGACTTTTTCTCTGGAATCTTTATATTGCTTCAATATCTACAAAGAGCATGTATCATTTCTGTGAAAATAATTAGGTTGCAATGAAAAAAAAAAAAGTAGATCTCCTCTGGTCTTGGTCTTAGTACCTTGTTTATCCCTGTCACAATGGCCCTCAAAAGTGAGAGCTATTTGCATGTGTTTATTTAATATCTGTTTCCACCACTGGTTTGCAGGACCTGAGGGCAGGGCCAGGAATGGCACTGGCCTATAGTGGACGCACACGCAAACTCTATCCTCAGAAGAGCCAACATAGAGAAGCAAAATAATTAAATTCTCTGCTTATGTATTTCCTAGAGTTAAAATCACCAAGATTGACCCTGTGTTGTTGGTTTTTTTTTAAGATGCATAAAATGACAGACTATTCTTTGAGTTCAGAGACCGAACTTTGAGAAATCCAAGGGCTTCATTTGTGGGTTTTCTCCAGAACTTGTGGGCAGCAAAGCTGTCCCCTAGAAAAAACTCTCGTACTTCTGGGGGAATGGGACAGATTTTTAGCTCCGTGAGCTGCTGCTTCCAACAGCTTCTTGTAGATAAATGAGAGAATGACTTGTAGTTCTTGATTCTCTCCTAAAATGGGTTCTGAAGTAGTAGGTCAGGGGAGGGGTGGTTACCATGGTGGCCCTGTTGCTTGACCACAGAAATCCTCCTTCAAAGTCCATGGAATATGGCCCATCTGGGAGCTATAGACCCAGACAGAGCAGCGGTGGTATTTCAAGATAATACTAGGGTACGGGTCTCTCTTGTTCTCCTTGTTTTAGCGATTCTCATTCCTTTTTCACTCCCAAACCTTTCTGCCATTGTTAGTTCGGCATTCTTCCTCTGGAAACCGGTTTAAAGTAATTCCTACTCTTCTTTAATAATGAATTTGTTCTAAATGTTCTTTGCGTCCTAAGTGGTCTGTACTGTTGCTCCTTAAATTTCAATTAGGAAGATAAATTGAGGAGGCTAAGTGCCAACATCTAAGTGGCTCCTTCATCTATCAAAGACAGCATGACGGTCCTGGGATTAAAAAAAAAAAAAATTCCATTTATCAAGAGTTTCTGCTTTGGTTTTGGTTCTGTCAGAAGTACTTGCTGTCGGCTGCAATCTTGGGAGCCTGGAGCTGGTCCACGTTTCAGAATATTCCTGTCTCCAAAATGGATTCTTGAAAAGATCAGGATTAGCTTCTCCTTGACAACAACCTAAGAAAGCAGAGATTGGAGGACAGTGCCTGACGAAGAGGAACTCTTAAAAAAAAAAAAAAAACCACCCCTCCAAGAGGAGATGTCATTACTTCCATCTTTATACGCTTGGCTCTGCCCCAGGGCATTTTCTAGACCCTAGGCCTCTGGATGTCATTGCCTCAGAGAGCAAGGACAGACTACCTGCCAGTGCATGTCAGCTCACATCGACAGGGTGCCAAACAGAGGTTAGCTTTCATCTTTTCCCAGATGGCTCCCATAGCTTGTCCCTAAAAAGTAAGTTTTAACTTCTGTGATTACAGATGTCTTGGAAAATTTGCTGAAAGGTACCAGTCATCCCCTTAGAAAAATGTACGTGTAGACAAACATTTCTTGCAACTCCAAATGGTTATTAATTAATCCTGGGTTACCACCTCCTGTCTTAGGGGCCAAGGATGGCAGGGGAAGTGCCATGATGCTGAGTGAAGGGGGTCCTGGGCCAGAAAGACCCCATTCTCACCCCATATCTTAGAGCTAATGCTCAGCAGAGTCTGAAAATCAACCGACTAGAAAATCAACACCAAAGTTTGAGCAAAGGGAAGTTCGCTTCTTAGTGTACTTACAGTTTCTTCTTAGACTTGAAATTAAATCCAGAGATAAGTTAACCTACCTGCAGAAAGTTTACAGTTTTCATATGGATGCAGAAGATTTCCGACATCTGCTACTATTGAGGTCTGAAGCAGTAACACAAATAATTACAATAAATGGCATGGAAGGGCCAAACAGCACATTCACAACAGTACGTTTGTGGAAGGAGCACTTAAAAATATTTCTGAGACATGGTGGCATCAATCTGTGGTTAGTCTGAATCTCTGCCAGCAAAAAGAAAAAAAAAAAAAACATGTTCTATCATTTTTCTAAAACATCCCATTTCAGTGCAACATGGCACCCCTGGACACCTGTGAAAGTGACAACCTCCACTCAGGAAAACATCTCGGAAGCGCTTCTGTAAACCCTTGTTGAAACATGGAGCAAAATATTCCGTGTGGAACCAGCATGGTGGCCAAGTTCAATACCAAGATGCCCAACCTCTTTCAAAACAAGAAACAAATGTTAACCACCACCAACACCCCCCCCCATTCTGTAGAATTTCAAAAGGGCATTGAGAGACTTGGACATAAAATCCAACACCCTGAATCCCCTCTGGGACAGACTTTTCCAGGGAGAAACACGCCGCCCGTAGGAAACCGCCGCTCTGGACAATGGCCTTGGTCGGACTGACTGGCTGGCTCAGACAGTCCACGGATGCACACTACGTGTGCATGCTTAGGAGGCTCTGCCTACCTGTGCTCATTCTCCAACAGTCTAGGTCTGTGCTAGGAAGAAAATTTGGCCTTGGTGCACATAATCCTTGAGGGCCCTGCATCCCAGCCTCTGCTGAAGGCACGTTGGAGATGGAGGGATGAACAGAAACCAAGTCGCTATCTCTAAAAGACTCAGTGTCTAGGGCAAGTGGTGGAAGGGGGGGAGGCAGACGGTTTTCATACAAAACGGTAACACTGGTGTTGGGTTCGTGGAGGTACTAGTGGAGCGAAGGAAAATAACGCTTGATCCTGCCTGCAAAGTCAAAGGAGTCTTAAGATCGGACGAGATTCCTGAACCATCTTGAAGGACAGAGGTTCTCTAGACAGAAAGGAACATTTCTTCAGGCAAGGAAATATCTAGAAAAATGAGGTACTCTTTTTCGAGGAGAAGCAGTCCTGTGTGGCTAGGTTGTAGGGTGCCTAAGGGGGAAAATGAGAGATGATCCTACAAATGCAGATAATAAAAAGCTTTTATGTCACGTTCAGGATCTTGGACTTTATCCTGCAACTGCTGGAAATGTTAAACTTCTAAATAGAAAAGTCATTGCATCGATTTGGCCTTTGCACAAAGTTCACATCCTAGCAGGAAGATGATGGATTAGAGATCAGATCCACATTGGTCCTGAAAACCATCCTACAGAGGTTTTGACATGAGTAGAATAAAGGCAAAAGGAGGGGTGCCTGGGTGGCTCAGTGGGTTAAGCCTCTGCCTTCAGCTCAGGTCATGATCTCAGGGTCCTGGGATCAAGCCCTGCATCGGGCTCTTTGCTCAGCAGGGAGCTTGCTCCCCCCCCCCCCCCGCCTGCCTCTCTGCCTACTGTGATCTCTCTCTCTCTCTCTGTCAAATAAATAAATAAAATCTTAAAAAAAATAAATAAAGGCAAAAGGATACTTCCAGACCTATATTCACTAAGGATCAGTATGTCTGAGAGAATGTTCATTAAAAACGTATGTGACATTCTTCTCCTGCTTTTGAAACAGGAAAGGTAACATCTGTCTCAATTTCAAACCTGCTATGGGAACACAAAACACACATTCACATACATTTCATGTCATGAAAATGCCAGGAAGTATTCCTGTGACTATAATCAAAGTAAATCTGGCACATTAATTAAAACCACAGGGCAGCCTGACAAGGATATTAACATAATCTCATCTTTGTCAGTTTGTGTTGCATTGAACAAAAGTCCTGTGGGATTACGAAAACAGATAGGAAAAAACTGATTTTTCTCAGTCAAATCAACATAAGCAATGTGTTTATGGCGAAGATAGAATAACGGGGATGGCGTGGACCCCCAGCCCCACCTGAAGTCAACAAAACACAAAAATATGGGAAACCACCATTTTCAAGGGGGCAACAGGTGATAGAAGACAGTGACTTCTGAGGGAGGGAAACAAATAAAGGGAGGCCCGGAATGTTCCCAGCTGACCGCCTGGAGACGTCCCAGGATACAGAGCGAGGAGAGGGACCTCAGGTGAAGCCTGGCAGACTCCCTGAGTTGAGGAGAACACCGGTACCACAGGAGCCCATGGAATGATGCTCAACGTCGTTAAAGGCACGCACACCTAGCGTGCTCGAGTCACACAGACCAAACATACTAAGCGTTGAGGAGGGTGTGGAG
This sequence comes from Enhydra lutris kenyoni, assembly GCF_002288905.1. Lineage (NCBI taxonomy): Eukaryota > Metazoa > Chordata > Mammalia > Carnivora > Mustelidae > Enhydra > Enhydra lutris. The sequence continues at coordinate 1,388,393 of NW_019154141.1, read as the reverse complement.
GAACCGGAATGCTCAGTGACAGCTGACTGTGGTATAAAATGGCAGAACCACTTTGGGAAAGCAGCCTAGCGGTTCAGTAGAAAGGGACACATACACTTCCCGCGGGACCCAGCCATTCCATGGCCACAGAAAGATATGCTCACGGACGTTCATGGCGGCTTTGTTTGGAAGAGCCCCACCCTGGAAATCAGCTAAATGTCCATCCGTTAAATGAATAGAGGAACATCCCTGACACAGCCACACAATGAAATTCAAAACAGAAACAAGAAGGAACTATCTAGATGGTAGTGGTGGTGTCACAGGGGCACACATAGGTCGGAATTCATCACATCGTGCGCTTTAAATGTGTACTGTTCGTTGTGTGTTGAGTGGACGTCAGGAAAGCTATTGAAAGCTCTGGAAAACTCTGGGTTAAATCATGCTGAGTGAATTTCTCCGCTGTAGGGTTTCCAGAGCCTCTAGGTGGGCATTATTATTCTGCCAAAAGAGAATAGAATCTATGTCATTTCCCAAACATATTCTGCTACAGAATTTTTTTTTCCCCGTATATTCTTTTAACGAGTATCTCACAGAGCTGGCATCCCATGGAGCCCTTTGGGGAGATACGACAAAATCTGCTGTTGATTTAGAAATTTATAAGCGGCAAATGGCAAGAAGATGCCTTCTATATTGTCTTCAAGACAAGAGAGGCCCCTAATTTCATAAACCTGCTCGGGTATGTGTGAAAATATCCCAGGTTTCCGAATAAATATGGCACTTTGCCTCCCAGGCTGCAAAATTACTTCGGCTTCCCTCCTGCCACCTCGGATCATGCTTATTTTTTCCCCTTAGTTTCTACTAAATCAGAAGCTGTTGGCTAGGACAGAGTAGTCTGTTTTATTCCTCCATCCCAAGACATCGGCTGGAGATGGTCGCTATTGTCAATAATAATAGTACTACATTTTCTGAACACCGCAGAATACACATTTCTTTCTTTTTTTTTTTTTTAAGATTTCATCTGTTTTTATTTTAGAGAAAGAGTAATGAGAGAGAGAGAGAGAGAGCATGGGGGGAGCAGAGGGAGATCATCTCTAGCAGACTCCCCATGGAGCTGAGAGCCTGACACGGGACTCAATCCCAGGACCCTGAGATCATGACCTGAGCCGAAACCAAGAGTCAGACGCTGAACTGACCAAGCCATCCAGATACCCCTGCAGAATATACATTCTAAGGAAGAGATCCAAACAGCTGCTTTTTCAACTCCTCTTTTAAGAGACACACTACATCTACCCACAATTCAAGAGACAGGGAGAAGGGAAAAGGCCAAGAAATCCAAGTGCCACGACCAGAAAGACATTTCTGAACTCTCAGGAGGACATAACATGTGGCTCATTTTACGGCTCCGTTCCTGTTTTCTTTGCTCCGGGACTGAGCCCGAGAGGTGCAGCTCTGCGTGGATCTCTTTCAACCATGTATTTAAGCAGGCCTGCTCTGCTGTTTCATTTATTCAAGGCACTTACTGCAATCATTTAATCTAGTCATCTGAGTTGGATCTGGACCTGTAACCACTGGCAGGGAATAATGTCTGACTTTGGGAGGACTGGGTCAGCCGCTTTTCCTAATGAAAGATTGCACAGGCTGCTTGAGACACAAGATGCTTTTCAGCAGAATTATCCACTTAAGGATAAAGGGTTCATCACGGCGGGTCCGTCTCTGTGCCACGCGTCACTTGGGCAGACTGGCTCCGTGGACTCACAGGCGTATGTGAGCGAAAACTGCATAAAACGTGGGCAAGGGCTGTGCTCGATGCAGAGCGCTGCTCTAGCGACCACTGGCCCTCCGCTACTATGAACAGGTGCACGCGGGAGTCGGCCTGCGCTTGCAGGCCTGGGTGGTGTCAGAGCTGCTTGCACCAGCTTGGTTTTCTCAAGACCGCCTCCTCTTCAGATCCTCCAGAAAGCCACCAAGGGCTGCTGCCAAAAGTCTAGATGAAAATCAGAGACAACCTGGACTGGCACCTTGGGGACCACTGAGCCAGTGGAGGCGTGCTTCTGGGTGATGTTTACATGGTCCAACGCTGATGCTCAGGCATCATTAACACTGAAGCTTTTTTTTTTTTTTTTTAAGATTTTATTTGACAGAGAGAGAGAGGGAGTTCATAAGCAGGCAGAGAGGCAGGCTCCCCGATGAGCAGAGAGCCCGAGGCGGGGCTCGATCCCAGGACCCTGAGATCATGACCTGAGCCGAAGGCAGAGGCTTAACCCACTGAGCCACCCAGGCGCCCCAACACTGAAGCTTTTTAAAACTGCACGGAGGTGGGAGCCAGTTAATTATAAGGAAGGCACTCCAGGTTCAAGTCTCTGTTCTCTTGGCACATGTGACCAATCCAGAGTGAGGGGACTACATTTCCATCTAGCTGTAAGCGAGAACCAGACGAAGGAAATGTGATCTGGCCTCACCAAGAAGACCTCGCCCAGTGGCAAGCCATGAAGACCGCTATCAAATGTGCCCCCATCCCTTCCTTATTTTGGAGGAAAGGAAATGCTATTACAGCTCAAAGACCAAAGCATGACCATCAGTCTGGGCCCAGGAAGGTCTGACTCTGTCCAGGTTGTAGAGAACCTGTTCTAACGGACCACAGGGCCCAAAGCCTACTGGCTGCCCCCACGGTTTGGCTCTATAGAGCAGCACGTCACTGCTGGCGGCCCTGTGAGGCACCGGTCCCTGTCCTGTTGGACTGTCACCCACACATTTGCAGGAACAGTGAATCACTTCCCACTGCGTTTCCCCTCAGAGCGTCATTTCCCTCCACTCTGTTCCACGTCTGCTGTAGGATGAGGCCATGCTCAGAGGCCTTTCATTTTAGGTTTTTTGGGAAGATAATCTAGTCCCACGCACAGAGTGCAGCAAGCGTAACTACCTAGAAGTGGGTGATCACTCTCAACTATAGTTAGTATCACCTGTGAAGAAACAGACGCCCCATTAATTTACCTGAGCCATGTTTTCCCTTGCATTTGTCAAGCAGCCTTCTGGGATAAATGATCGTATCCAGGGCCTTAACGATCAGACCCTGCTGTTATGGTGGCAACACGTAAGCAGGAAAGTCCGGGGATGGATTTGAACACTGGGTTTTCATAAAAAGGAAAATATGGGACAAACCGAAATCTACAAAATACAAAGTAGACGAAGAAGAGGCATTCTGCATTCCTCAACAGAAAGATGGCAAACCGCGAAGCTACTAACTCTTTTCAAATTAATAGCTTTAATCTAATCCCAGTCAAAATAACCATAAAATGTTTTAAGTGGAGAGAGATTCTAGAGCTCAGCTGGAAAAAAAGCAAAACAATGCAGTGTGAATAGGACTCATCACTAAACAGATAACAAAAAGAAAAGGAACCATTAAAACATCTTTCTTGCTGTAGGAGACTTCACTTTCTCCAGGTTTTCATCGCCTTAAAAAGCCTACAACGTTTAAGTACTACAGCAAGGAAATGATTTTGTGTGTATGTTTCTAGAGCGCCTTCAAAACACGGCGATTCTCATCCAGTTTCTCAAGGACTTCTGATGGTACTTGCAGGATATCAAAATAGACTTCCTGGGGGCCAGCTTCAGGCGGTAAAGGCAACTTCTAGGCTTTTCCTACATGTTCATACCTGTGATTCTTGAGCTACTGCTTTCTCACCACCACTTTCAGCTCAAACAGCTTGTGCAAAGCCTGAAATGCTCACGCTCGTGCATACTCCAATTTCCTACTCATACAGCTCAAGCACGGGGTCTGTCTACGTGGCTGTGAGGCTCTTCCAAATCTGGCCTCCACTGTGCAAGTGCCTCTTTCATCCCTCTCCTGCTGCTGGCGAAGACATCACCTCTTGCCATCACTTAGTTCTCACCTAGACCCCTGCCTCCATTCACTGAAGACAGAAGCACCATCATCAAGCCATCGATCATGATGTCAGCGTTCCTGGTTCATGTTGGTTAACCATCCAACACATTGGTTTCAGGCCTTTATTTGGTACTTTCCTATCCTCACCCTCAGTGAACTTGTCCTACACACTGTTTCAGCCAACTAACCCCAATAAAGGAACTATCTCTGAAATGTCCATTTGAGGAATCCCAGACGGCCAACCACCTGCCTTCTGTATTTCCAACTCTTTCTTTGGAACCCTCCCTCCAAGGCATCTTTGGTCCCACCAGCACCTCTACTCCACTGACCCAACCACCATCTCACTTCCAGCCTCCTCACCTCCCTCCTCATCCAGCAGTGGTCTGGTGTCACGACCCCCCTCCGGCACACACCCCGACACAGGCCTTGGTGACGTCAACCCTCTACCTTCCCTGCACCTGTTCCCCAAAAGCTGAAGGCGGCTGGAGAAAAACATAACAGCATGTTGCCTGGCCTGGTTTGCAATCTCTCCAGGCTGCCTGGAATTTCTACTACAGTTCCCTGGAGAAGACACGCTGTCACTTCCGAAAGTGACTACTGCACACCTTCTTTCTCCTCAGTCCTCCCGTCCTCCTTCCTCCCGGCTGATGTTCTTTTTATTTCTGACTTCCCTGAGAAATCGGAAGAAGAATTCCTCAGCTTGTCACTACCAAGTGCATCCGTGTTCCTGTGTCCGCACCATCTGCTCTGCCTTCTGTCCTGGGCAACAGCCAGCCCGTCCTCACTGTATCCCATCCCCTCTCATCTAGCAATGATGCTCCTACCATTCTCCCGGGTCATCAATTTCTCCCTCTCTACTGGATTACTTCCATGAGCACACACCTTCTATAATATGTCCCTCTTAAAAATAAATCCTGCCACAGATACCACAGCCCCTCAGATACCACTCTTTCCCTCTGCCTTCCCCCCCTTTACAATGGAAACTCCGTGGCCACATCTTCTATACTCTGTCTTCGCTTGCCAATCTCTCCTTCTTTCTTTGACCCTCTCCCATCAGCTCTTCATCTCTACCACTCTACTGAGACCACTCTCATCAGGGTCACCACTGGCCTCCATTTGGCCCAATCCAGTGGTCACTGCCAGATTGTGTCTTGCTTGTCCTATCAGCATTTCACACGGTCCATGGTCCCTCCTTTTGGAACACTCCTCACTTGGCTTCCAAAACATGATCCCCTCCTGGCATTACCATGTCCTCACTGGCCACCCCCTCATCAGTCTCCTCTGCTGGACTCTTCTATGCTGGCTTCTGAGAGGAGGCCCCTGGTGCTCAGTCTCCAGCCCTCTCTCCCTTTCTCCCACCTACACCCACTCCTGAGGTGATCTCAGCCAACCCATGGCTTTCACCACTCCAGATTTACATCTCTGGCCCAAACATCTCTATGAACTACCAACTCACGGCTCCAGTGGTCTTCTCAATGCTGCTATGTGGATAAATATCTGATTCCTCCCACCCCAAGCTTGATCTCCAGCCATTCACCCAGTCACTTGATCCAAAAAGCCTACGGGTCTCCCTCGGTCCTTCCCGTTCCCTCCCAGCCTCACCCATCAGCACATCCCATCAGTTCAACATTCAACCACACCACTGTTTCCTTGGTACGAGAGACCCTCTCCTCCACTATGAACATACCTTCCCAACTGATAACCCAGAAACCACCCTTGTCCTCCAGTTCCCACAAGGTCACCAGATCAGTACAGTATAAGTTGGGTCAACTCACAAAATGCCTCCTGATGGCTTCCTGTCATACTCAGCACAAAATCTGAAGGCCCTAGTGGTCCGAGGCCTGTCCACCATGCTGGCTGCCCACACTGGGGTCCTGGCTGTCCCTCAAAGACATGAAGCACTTCTCAGCTCCAGGACCCTCTCACTGATGCTTCCTTCAATGAGGCTGCTCCTTCTTACCAGAATACCCTCTCCACGGACACTCTAGTTGTACCTTCTTCTTCTTCTTCTTCTTCTTCTTCTCAAAAGCCACTTTCTTGGAGAGGCCTTCCTAACCACCGTATCTTAAAAAAAACCAGCCCAGGCATATTTGCATCCTAGTACTCTGCTTTATTTTTCCCCTGAGAACCAGAGAAAATCAATCCCCCATCATGCCCCACTAGCTAGAAGTCCTTTCTCTTTCTCGGTAGGCTGATGCAGCCCCAGAGTTTAGGATAACACCAACTATCTGCTCACTGAGTGAGTGGGAGAAGAAGAAAGAAAGAAAGGAAGGAAGGAAGGAATAAAGAAAGAAAGGAGAAAAGGAAGAAAAAAGAAAGAAAGGAAGAAAGAAAGAAAGAAAGAAAGAAGAGAAAAGAGAAAAGAAAGAAAGAGTGAGTCAATCAATCCACTGGTCATTAACTGAGTTAGGGCCTGTCTCCCCTCATCAAGCTTGTCTGGCTCTCACACCTGCACCAAAATGGGGACTCTGCAACGGCGCAGAGGAAGGCACATCCAAAACTCTTGGTTTCAACTCGAGAGCCTCCAACCTGCACAAAGAAACATCCAGAAGCTGTGTGCATTTCTCCAGAGGCTTCTGCCTTCCTGCTCTTCCGTCTGCACTGTCTGCCCAGCGCCTGCGTGTGCAGGAGGTGGCCCGGAGCGGCAGAGGGAAATGTCAGCGTGCAGAGCAAGGAGCCCTCCCCACTGTCGTCAACAGCTCCCATTCTGTCTCCATGACAAGAACGGTCGCTGTTGCATCCGTAATTTTCTGTTTAGGTAACATCTTATTTGCATGCCGAAACCATGTCCTTTTTCCTATTACTGATGTAAAAGATTGCTTCTTTCTAATTATGTTGCAGGCACTCAGGGAATTCAAAGAGCAGAAAATATGTCAGGAACAATTTACAAATTGTGGCTATTTGTGTACATGCTTGCCTGGACGACAGCAAATATAGAAAGGGAAAAAAAAAACCCACCTCATTAAAAATACCAGCTCCCCTCAGCAGATCTCTGCGCCCATTTCTTCTTTCAGTCCTCACTCAATACAAACCTCAACCCTAAATGGGAACGTGCTCGTGAACAGAGTGACTTCCCCCATCTCTCCACTATATAGTCTCCACTATATGGGGACTTAGAAATGAAACTTCCCCTCACAGCTCCCGTCCTGCCTTGGAAACCACATTTCTCTTGCATTCAAATCATGGCTTCTAAAAATACATATTTTTTTTCCTGATTTTGTTCAGAACTGGAAAATTCTTGCCAGAGTCCTACAAGTCAGGCCTGAATCATTATTCCATGGACATCGAGATGAAGACGTGTGTGGTATGGACGACTTCTACACTCCTCTCCAGACTTGAAGACTGATACCCCTTTTTTCCCCTACATTTTGGGCTCCATTGAGTTACAAGGGACTCAAAGGTCTAACGTACACCTTCTTTTTCTTTGGTATCTTACCGCAGTGCTAGGAAGAGGACTGTGCAGACTTCTGACACGCTACCTTTCAATCCAAGCACCTTCCCCAGATCCGAACAAAGCATAACCCTAATGCATCGGGTCTACACTGCCAACAGGTGGGGCCACTGCTTGCTGGCTGGCTTGGATTTAGGAACCAGGGGTCTTTCCAAAGGCCTTCTGGAACCTCCGCCGGTCCAAACAGAGAAGCTTCTACACATCTTACAAGGCATGACCCCGTGCTACTGCATCGCTGTGCCCACCTGATCAGCTTTACGCCTGTTTCACCCAAGGAGGACCCAGGTACGATCCTGATCCCAGAGGCACGGCGCCATCAGCCTCACACAGTCAAGAGGAGGCCCAAGAGTCCAACAAAATTCTAATAAGCAAAACATTTAAGTAAATAAATAGCGTCCAGATCCACACGAACTCCGACTATAGGGCAAGTCTCCATTTTCCCATGAAAATGGCAGATGGGGATGGGGTGGTCAGATGTCTATTTCTATTTAATCATTAACTGAGTTATAGATGCATTTAAAAAAAAACCATGTAAAATAACACATTACCTTAGAGACACTGCTTTTGCACATTCTCATATTTCATCTCTGGGTCTTTGACACCGTGTGGCTGCGTCCCCAAGACAGGCTTCTTGAGTCATCAGACAATGCCAAGAGCAACAGATGAACAAGGTACTTTTTACTTTCATCTAAGGGATTTAATATTCGGCTCTTGCATAATCCACATATGATGCTGTCACTGATTTTATCCTGAACCACAAGGACCCACGGGCACAGCCCGGCACCAGGACAGGACCGTTGTTCTGCTTTGCTCTGACTCGTCCCTAGAGGACGACATTTGATCTGCACCAGGTAACCACGTGTGGTCTTCTTGGTTGCTGGTAAAGGCAACAGACTCCGACCCAGGGAGGGGTTGTAAGCAAGTAAATGCACGGACTCAAGTGGGTAAGAGGTGGGGGGAGACCAGGGGCGGGGAGGTGCGTAATAAGGGGGCTGTCGGAATGTCGTAATGAGGGATCCAACTAGCCCAGTCAGAGCAGGGATTCAAGAAATATTTATCAAGCCCAAGGAGCAGGGCTGGTGACTAAGTGGCTTTGGGGGATTAGAAGAAAGGACATCAGTGATGATGCAATTTCTTGCCTGAGAGGCTAAGTTTGGTTCCATCACATTTTTCCTGATATGCGGAACAAAGGAGCCAGAGAAGGCTAAGGTCAGGAAAAGGGATGTGGGGGGTTCTGTTTTAGGCTCACTCCATAGAAGTGGCTGTTGGACAAGCAGGTAAGATCCTCACCGAGAGGGGCCACTGGACTCTGGCAGCCTTGAAATAAAGTCTGACACCATAATCGAGTTCTAAGTAGGACCTTGAGCCTGGCTGAGAGCTGCCGGAGAGCAGGCGAGTAAAAGGAAAAGGTGTCTATGAGAAACGAAGAGGGGCAACCCTAGTTTTGTGCGATAGACGCCCAAAGGGGGGCTGGCACGGCAGGGCCAGAGAGGAGGGCCGAGAACTGGGGGGCGGAAGCATCCCACAAACAAAGGGAGGGAGGTTTCGAGAAGCAGAGGCTCATCGTTGCAGAGGGACTGGGGATGTCAGTCAAGTGACACCATTTCCCGCTCGATTTGATGTTTAGGATTCATTTGTCAGGAGCTGATCGGAGGCGAAGAAATGGAAATAGCGAATGTGAATTTTTCCCGGAAGTGTTGCTGATAAGATGAGACATGAAAGCGGGTGGCAGCAGGGTTGAGGGAAAGAGCTTTTTTGTCAAGATAAAAAGACACAGGAGTGTGTGTGTGGACTGACTGTCAGAGCCAGGACAGGAGGGGATACAGAGGACAAAGGCGTAGTTGATGGAAGGAGGAGGAGGAGGGGGAAGAAGACAGGGCGGGAAGAAAACAGAATAGGTCTCGTGTTGGGGGCGCAGACGCCTCATTTCTGGGTCTGATAAAAAGGGGGCAGTTAGGAAATGGGCAAGTTTGGAGTGAATGCAGCGGGAAGGGGAGGGCGCCCTTGCCTTACTGTCTGTTAAGAAGTCGGCTGAGAGTCAGGGGGATGAAGGTTGAGACGGGGGTTTGGGGATCTGGCAGTCCTTTATATAATCACGGAATGCATGGTGGAAAGAGCCGGCCAAGCCTTGCAGGCCCAGCTGGGTGGGTGACCTGGAACCTGGAGTGCTTGTGTGGGATCGCACTACAGCCCGAGTCGGGGAGCAGAGAACGGAAAGAAGGTGTGAGAACCGTAGGAACACGTCCCAACAAGAGGTCTGTGGAGGAAGGGAAGGGACAAGGGGCATCGAGAGACAGGATGCTGATGGCAGGGGATAGGTCACTAGGTCTGAGCTGAGGACAAGGCTCAGGGAATGACCACAGGGAGCACTGTGAGGGGAGCACCAAGAACTGTCCACACGGAAGCTGATGGCCATGGGAAGGTGCTGCTCCATGCTCCCCAAATTCCATCTCTTCTCCTTCTTGGGCATCCAGCTGGATGTCCCTCCCAGCATTCCCGACAGTCAGGTGGGCCACGTGACTCGGTTCTGGCCAGTGGAATGTGCACAGAAGACATAGGCAACATTTCTAGACTCGGCACCTAAAAAACCTCTCACAAAACCCTCCTCGCTACGCTCTTCCCATATCTGCAGGCCAGCAGCAGAGGGTCTACGTGGAGACCCTAAAGATGGTGGGAGCCGCAGGATGAATGAAATCTGGGGAACAGAACGCAGCAAGGAGCACGGGACAGGGATGGAGCAGAACAGCCCTTCCCAACCTACCTCAACGGGCCTGTTGCATGAGCAAGAGATAATCCCCCACTGGGGTTTCAGGGGCTGCTACAGCATTAGCTGGTGCTCACCGAAACAAGAATGCCGAAGGCAGACAACATAAGCCTCAAAAAGGAAGAGCTTTTTTTTTTTTTTAAAGATTTTATTTATTTATTTATTTGAGAGAGAGAGAGAGAGAGAGAGAGCACGAGAGGGGAGAAGGTCAGAGGGAGAAGTGGACTCCCCACGGAGCTGGGAGCCCGATACGGGGCTCGATCCCGGGACTCTGGGATCATGACCTGAGCCAAAAGCAGTCGCCCAACCAACTGAGCCACCCAGGCACCCGAGGAAGGGCTTTTAATTAAGAATCAAAGTAAGACTGATACAAACCCAACCTCTAGCCTCCTGGGCAGGCAGGGCTGAGAGAAGGAGCCCCACCTTGGACAGGAAGGCACACAGTAGGAGCTCAATAATGATTTGCTGAACGAATGCTCTGAAAGACCAATGTAGAGACAAGAATCTTGATTTCTGGCAAAGACTGCACAGGATAAAAAAAAAAGCTTCCATGGCAATAGAAGGGAAGACATTTATGATTTTCTTTTTAACTTATAAATGTTATTGGGAGACCAGCACAGGGACAGAAAAATATAGAATTTCCTCTTCAGCGTCTTAGGAGGGAAAAAAAAAAAATGAGATAGTTACCTTCCTGGGGTTAAAGAGGCAGGAAGAGAAATAGTTTAATAATATTGCACGGCTCCTTCCAGATTGAGGCACTGATTTCCCCATTGATTTGGGGTGATTTTTCCCTATCTAGTCTAAGTGAGCAGCGGAGTAAATTGAATCTCTCGGTTCCAGGGATAAAAGATGCTATACATTTGCGCAGATTCTAGGTGAAATGACACAATGCACAAGAAATTGGCCCACAAGTGATGCACAAGCCATGCACCTAGGTGGGTGCACACACCATTTTTGGAGTTAAAAAGAGCTCACTGTGCCACTGTTCTGGAAGATTTCTTGGCCAGTGCTCCCAAACTGCTTCCTCCAATTAATGGCCTCGTTGGATCCAAGAGATGAGCTGGAGGGAGGGAGAGGAACGAGTGCAGCTTGGCACTCCTTGCCAGCATCGATGTGTTTTTCAGGGGTAAGTTCTCCAAGAAGCAATTATGTTAAATCAATCACCAGGAAATGAGGTCTTCATAATGATAGCTGTGACTTTGATTTCAAATATGGTGCCAGTCAGAATGAGGGCTTTTGTTCCTTTGTCAAAATGATCATTTATCCAAAGTTCTAAGACAACAATACCCTCAACCCATCTTCCCCACCCCCATGCTCCCCCCCAAAAAAATAAGAGAAAAAAGGAAAAAGAAACCAATGCTATTGAATAAAAGCATGTGGACCACAGCAGTTTGACAGAGAAGTAAGCTCCTTGCCCAGCTACGCTACACAATTTGTTCTTTAAATCTCATTCCTGCTAGATGGCTTGAGAATCTTAGAAGAATAACGGGTACAGAGGGGCGGCGGGGGAGCTTTACTTTGCTGTCAAAACCCACAACACACTTATAAGAAAAACCATGGTTAAAAACAGACTAACTTTAGGGGCGTCGGACGCCGCAGTTGGTTAAGTGTCCGACTCTTGGTTTCAGCTCAGGTCGTGATCTCGGGGTCCTGGGATCGAGTCCCAAGTCTAACTCCACGCTCAGCAGGGAATCTGCTTGGGATTCTCTCTCTTCCTCTCCCCCTCCCACTCACGCTCTCTCTCTCTAAAAAATAAATAAGATCTTTTAAAAAGAAGAGGGAGATTACCTTTAAAAAGACAGTTCTGAACCTTGACACCACTATTCTAATGGGCTGTTAGGAAGCAGAAGGGACCAAAAGACAGAAATGTGGCTGCGTAAGTCATGCGCATTTGACAGACGGAAAGTGAGCTGTCTTAGGCGGCAGGGCACATGCGACCCGAATAAGTATCTTGGTTTCCTTTTAGATGTGTCCTCAAGACCTGCCACATACCAGGCACTGTTTCAGGGATATGAAGACAGCTAGGACACAGCATGTGAACTTCAAGAACCACAGTGAGTGAGAGCAATGAGAGAATTCATCAAGCGCAACACAAAACCCCCAATGCTAATAATACAGCAAGGGAATGTCAAATGGAGAAGAAGAGGCTGATGCCTCAGGCTGAATGAGTCAGAAAAGCCCCATAGAGAAGGGATATTTGATCTGAGTCTCGAAGAATGATTGGAATTTCCAGACCAGGGGTGGATGGGGGAGTACAGGGAGGGAGGGAGTCCCCAGGTAGGGTGGGGGATGGGGTCACAGAAGATGCACCTGGGATGAAGGGTGAAGGCGGGTTGGGAAAGCCTCCTGGGCAAAGCTGGGGTCCGTGCTTGATCCTGTGGGCAGCAGGGACAGGTGTAGGATCTAGGGAGTACCGGAAATGGGAGACCGTGTCCACCCTACTGGCCACCCCATGCCCCGGAACCTAGCACCGTGCCGGAACAAACACCCATATCTTTGCTCAACTGACTAAAAACCGAAGACTGTTTCTCTGGCTATTTCAAGGCAAACACAGCTAGCAGTTGTGGGGAATGAGGTGGGCACGTGAAGGGACGGGCGGATGGCAGGGAAAGCTGGGGGTCCCCTGTGGGATGGAGGGAAGCCAGCGTGGAAACACATTCCTGAGACCTTAGTGCACGGGGAGAAGAAAAGCTCCCTGAAAAAAAAAAGCTCCTTGAAAAGTGCCCATGTGGACTAAAGACGTCTCTCCACGTGCTGTTTCTATCCAGAGAAGCCCCTTCCCACCCTTCCTCTGAAGAGAAACAAAGCACGTCAGCTGTCAAGGCACCACGATCCAGAACAAATCCTCCCCTTCTGGTTTCCTCCCTCTTTCACCCAGTCAGTGCTCCCCACCACGGCAGCTATGAGTTCAAGGAAAGAAAATTCCATTTCAACATTAGCTTCAGCAAAACCCGGTTGAGAACGTACAAGAAACTCTTTCTCTGTGAAGAATGGTTGGAGAGGGGCATTTTATTTTACCAACCACTGTAGTTATATGAAAATTGCTAATATAGATCATACACAAATTGCTATTTTGGGGGGGAAAGAATTAGTGTTATTAGTGCTTAATAAAGTGCACATAATTCCAAAGCCCTATTAAAGATTTAAAAAAAATTTTTTTTTTCTTTTTTTGGTGTGTGTATGCGGTCTTCGGTGAATCTAACTTTTTTACAGTACTACGAAAACTCAGCTTTCAAGTTAGGTGATTTTTCAAGAGATGGAATTTCTACCACAAATTATCAGAGGAATTTGCTCAGTAAATGTTTATCAGTGCTGCGCCCCACACACCAGAAGATGTATAAACATCAAGCTGCTCCTTTCATGAAGAGTTCCCAGAGGGGGCACAGCTGTATTTTTAAGAATTTATAACACAGTCGTGGGGCACTGGGTGGCTCAGTCAGCCGGACAGCCAACTCTTGATTTTGGCTCAGATCATGACATCAGGGTTGGGAGATCGAGCCCTGTGTCAGGCTCCACACTCAGCAGGGAGTCTGCTTAACAGTCTCTCCATCTCCCTCTGCCCCGCCTCTGCCCCATACACGCACATGCATTCTCTAATAAATAAATCTTTAAAAAAACAAAATAAAATTCATAACACACTCGTTAGTTTTAATAACAGAAGCAGAGGCAGAGAAGGGAAAGGGATCAGGTCTGCCTGCTCGTGGGACTAAGAGAAGGAAGGGGTTCACTGGGGAGACAATGCTCAAGCAAAGCCCTGAGAGCCCGCTCCAAGAACACATATTGGGAAAGGATCAGACCATGGGAACCATCTTGGAAGCTACTGGATCATTCCTGAGAGAGAAGCCGGAGGCCTGAACTGTGAGAAATCCAGTGAGGAGGGTGAGGGACTCTGCACTATATTGTCCAGTACAGGAATCACCAGCCGCACACAGCCATTTAAGTAGAAAGTCATTAAACTATATCCCACTGGGGCGCCTGGGTGGCTCAGATGGTTAAGCATCTGCCTTTGGCTCAGGTCCTGATCCCTAAGTTCTGGGATCAAGCTCTGCATCGGGCTCCTGGCTCGGCAGGGAGCCTACTTCTCCCTCTCCCTCTTCCCCTAGTGTGCTCCCTATCTCTCTCTTTAAAAACAAAACAAAAAAACCTAAATGACATTGAATTTCAATGAGTCACACTAGGTAAACTTCAAGTGCTCAAGGGCCCCATGTGGCTGGTGGCTCCCGTATTGGTTAGAAAACACATTTGTCAGCACATGAAGTTCTACGGAACAGAGCTGGTCTAGAAGAGCCAAGGGTTGCAGGCTTGGGACAAAAAGGTGAATGTGGGTGGCATAAATGTAAGCAAACGCCAGGGAAGCCATGGGTTTGGGGCAGCTGGTGAGCCCTGCTTTGGACAAGAGGAATTTGATGCAAGAGTCTGGGTGTCCCAGAGATGCCCAACACGCAGGTGGAAACAGGCGTGTGACACTCAAGAAGCGTGGGCTGGCAACAGAGCTGGAAGGGAATGCATTCCAAGAGCAGATGAAGGATCTGGCATGGGAAAGATTTTATCCGAGAGAAGAGGGCAGAGGATGGAGCCAGGTGGGGGCTGAAGGCAACATTTAAGGAACAGATGGGAGGAACGGGGTCCAGAGAAGGACAGGATACCATGGAAAAACAGAGCAGTGGGAGAGAGCAGGAGGGGGAAAAAAAAAAAAAAAAAGGTACCTGTAAAGCCAAAGCTGGAGAATTTTATGAGAGAGAAGAATAAAGAGCCAAGCAAACCAAATGCAGCAGAAAGTCGAACAACGCCCTGGAAAGCATCCATTGCATCTAGCAATTAAGAAATCACCTTAGTAACAGCAGCTCCAGCGGACAGATGGTGGAAAGACAACTAAGCTCATAACCACAAAGGAAATGTTCGTTTTCGAAAGGAAGCCTTTAAAACAGTGGAGACACACGGGGCATTTCTGAGCGGCTGAAGAACCTGATCTCATGGGTGGGTGCAGAATCAAGCAGACAAGGACAGTTCAGGTCCCCGGGGAACCCACTCCTTGTTATACCACTGGTTTTAGGGAAGGAGTGTTCTGTCATTCATGTCAGCATTTTAGGATAGCCCCAGGTGGTCCCCAAAAGAGGGAAGGAGTAAGTTACTGGGCTTCTCTCCTTACCCAAACCAAATCCAAGAATCCCACTGAAAAACACAGCGAAAACCTGCTGTGGCTAAGAGGCAGGGATTCAATTTCACTGGAAAGCTCTTGAGCTTGGCAAAGAAAACACACACACACACACACACACATACACAGAAGTATATACACCAATATACACAGTCACACACACACACACAGGCACGCATACAGGCATGTGTACACACTGGTGTGCACACACACATGCACATGCATACACACACTCAAAATTCACATATGAACTTGTGTGCACACGCATAAATGTATACAATGTTCATGAACACACATCTTCATACATGTGTGTACATTTATGCATGTCCATGCAACACTCACATGCCCACATTCTACACACATGTGCACACCTGTACTCAGGCACATCCATACGTGTACACCAGCACACGCACACGTGTACACATATGCACCTATGGCTGTGTACACACATTCATGTACACACACGCACACAGGCACATATGCACATGCACACTTTCCCTCCTTGCTCCCTTTCCTCCTCTGCTGAGCTGGGTCAAGAAGGCAGATCTGACTCCCGAGCCAGCCCTCTCCACCACAGCAGCTGTTCGGAGCCCAGGGCAGTGATTGCGGGGAGAAAGTGGGCGGGTTTTGTGCCAGGGCGGGAGATGACATTTCATGGACGATGCCGGGCCCGGGCTGGACTGGTGTGCTGAGGGTCCAGAACTGTCTCTGTAAAAGCCACTTTGCCAAACCCCATCAGCCCCCAGAAGTGAGCTGTGCTTTCTCTGGGGTCCGCAGGTACTCCAGTGGCTTTCTACAAACCCAAACATGGCAAAGGGAACCACAGGGTGCATGTGCGACGGGCACGAGCCGCACCGCGCTGCACGGAGCCCGGGGTTCAAAGAGTCCCTGCGGCCTGAGCTTCCCAAACTGGACCAGTTCCTGGATCCTGCTTGGCTTTCTCATCCTCAAACTAACTGCCACAACCAACCTCACTTCTTTCTTTTTTCCTTAAGTCCCATGTCCTTTGTGTCAAATCCTAATTCAAGGAGGGAAGGCTGGAACCTCACGGAGAGGCCAGGGTCTGGCTGTCTTGCTGGTCTCGTTCCCCTTGTCAGGTCAAGGGCACAGCCCCCCTCGCCTGCAGTCCTCACCCGCACAGCACTAATCTCAGCACAGGCATGACAACGACCAGCACAACAGGGACATCCCAAGCTCTCGCAGGACTCAGTCCAGGAGGGGAGCTGGCAAGCAAGCCGCAGGTCTGACGGGCCTCTGCTCTGTGAGCATGGTGGGGGCGGTACGGCGGGGCAGGGATGTGGAGGGAGGATGGCCCGTCACGTTCTCAGAGACAAGCGTTTGCCCCTCCAGTGGGTTACTAGGGCAGAGAAGTCCGTGAAGGAGGAAAAAGCCCGTGGATAGCCAGAGGGAAGTGTGAGCTCAAAAGCTCTCAGAAGGAAGGTTCTGGGCATGTTTGAGGACCCACATGGCCTAGTGAGGGTGGGAGGAAGGACGGAGGGCAGGGTCACTGCAGAAGAGGCCAAAGGGGAGGAGCCCAACACTAAGGACCTGGAAGCCTACATCTAGGTGCAGCCTGGTCTGCATCTTTCTGGGGTCACTGTGGCGGCTGGGCAGGGAACCGGCCAGGGGTGGGAAGGGGTGGACAAAGAGTGAGGGCGGAGTCAGGTACTGTGCTCCAGGACACAGAAGAGGGGGTAAGTAACTGGGAGTAATTATGTAGGGAGAGCCTTATCAGTATCCGTGGTCATTAATACAACAATTAACAACAGAATCCCCACTTCCGGGCATTTCGGAGTGACTGCCAGGACCGTGGACACTAATTACAGAACAGCAGCAATTACAGGGTCTGGCAGGAGGTCCCAGCACCAGCGAAAATCCATCAGATTATCAGCAAAACTGATGAAACTGGAAAAACAGAGTTCGAGCAAAGCTGGAGAGAAAGCTTTCCCCTTGCAGAGTTATGAGAATGAAGGCTGAAAGCCAATGAGGTGGCCTGGGTGGCCAGAATTCCAGTGTGGGCCAAAACGGGGGGTGACACACTCCACTGCGGCAAAGGCTCATCGTGATCCGTGCATGGCTCAGCATCCAATCCCAGGGCGATCAGAGGCGCGTACTGCCACAAAAGCGGGGGCACAGTGTGGCAACAAGAGCCCTACCCTCTTGTGCTGGGGGCAAAGACGACAGGATGGGACGCGCATGGACTCCGTGTACCAGAAGTGGAGGCCTGGCGGAGATGCGGGGGGGAGACTACTACCCGGATGGCGGAGTGGGAACGTGGGCCAGAGAAGGGAGGCACCAGTTTGCAGCGGATGTGTGACAACACAGTCACTGCCTTCGCCACCAGACTGTACGTCCCGGGAGGGCAGGGGCCCTGCCCCTGTAACATACTCCCAGCACATGGCATAAGGCCTGGCACACACTAAGCGTCTTGATAAACAGCGGCTTTAGGGGGTCCCCCCCAAACTCATGTTCATGGGGGGCTTCCCACGTGACCTTATTTGAAAATATGGTCTTTGTAGATGTCATAAAGATGAGGTCATGTTGGAGCAGACATTACCCTGAATCCATTGAGCGTGTCCTTGTAAGAAGAAGAGACACACAGGGGAGACGGCATGTGAAAACAGAAGCAAGAGATCGGAGTGACGCGCCTACAGGCTAAGGACCGCTGAGAGCATGGGGAGACACCAGAAGCTGGGACAAGGCAAGGAAGGATCTGCCCTTGCAGCCTACACAGAGCCCCACTGGCAGCTTGACTTTAGACTTTTGGCCTCCGGAACTAGGAGAGTATAAATGTCTGTTGTTTGAAACGTGTCCAGTTTGGGGTGATCAGTTTCCGCAGCCCTAGGAAACTAACACAGCGGCTCGGGGAAGAGTGAATGAATGAGCCAAGGAGCAAAGGGACAGGAAGGCCAGTCCACACTAGCATGCCAAGGACAAGGACACGCAGATCGCACCAGGGCCCACGCTCTGCAAGACCGTAAGAGGAATACTTAGCATCCAGCTAGGGAAAGTAACCGAGACCGTGTGGTATTAGCTGGGCAGCTGCTCTCTTCTGGCGGGCACTCTTCCGCCCAGGAGGGACGCTCAGCAAGACCCAAGGCCTTCCTCTGGCACTCACGCTCTCTCCCCTTGACCACTGTGGGGAGGATCCAGACTTACAGATAGGCAGAGGAACCTGAGAATCGTTTTGTTGTTTTCCCTCTTGATTAAGAATGGCATACTGTATGGGACACCTGGGTAGCTCAGTTGGTTAAGCAGCTGCCTTCGGCTCAGGTCATGATCCCAGTGTCCTGGGATTGAGTCCCACACTGGGCTCCTTGCTCGGCGGGGAGCCTGCTTCTCCCTCTGCCTCTGCCTGCCATTCTGTTTGCCTGTGCTTGCTCTCTCTCCCTCTCTCTCTGACAAATAAATAAAATCTTTAAAAAAAAAAAAAAAAAAGAATGGCATATTGTAGTCAGGAATGGGTTGAGAAGGAAGGTCGTCAAGAAGCTCCATCGACATACACAGGAAGGGGGCATGGACGGGGCAGGTCTCGCTCTTTGGCTGGACATTCCACAACAAAAACCTGTTTCCACCCCTGATGCTGGTGGGCGTCTTTCAGACCCATCCCCATCTGTAATATCTCCCAGCTGCTACGATGCCTCTTGTCAAGCTTGAGAAAAAGAACTGAAGCTTGCTCTTACCCTGCAAGACCACTTGTGACGACCCCAGAGACTGTGAGTCTCTCCAGAGGCTTTGATCGCTGGACCACGGGCCCAGGAGGCTGAGCCAGCCCCCAGCACAAAGGGCCAGCCAAGCCTCAGGGCCCCCCAGCAGCCCGAGAGTTTTCTGGAGCTTAGGGGCACCACATCGTTTATCTTCATGGCCTTTTTCCCATTATATCCGAAGGGGGCAGTGGAGGGGGGAGCAGATAATGGAGGGAAACAATCAGAATTCTTCAAAGTAATTGGGCTTTATAGGTTTTTTCTTTCTGTCTGTCTGAAAAGATTTGTGTGCCTGGAGGAACAGGGGACATCCTGAGGTCTCGATAACCAGGCTCCTTCCAGAGCCCCTAAATGCAGCCACGCTCACCCTAAAACCACTGGCCTGCCTTCTTCTGCACCCCTGCCTCGTATAGAATGGGAGCCCGTGAGCTCCCAGGCAGGAAAACACGCAGCCAAACCCAACTCCTGTCGCTGGGCATGGCAGCAACAGACACTGGTCCCTCACCCAGCACATGCCGGCCACAGGGGACCCCAAAAGGAAGAAGACACAGCTTGGGCCTTGCTGGGGAGAGGGAGGATGATGATGGAGCAGGGACTAGGGAAGGCTCCATCTGAAGAGGTAATAAGTGAGCCCGGGGGCGGTAAGCCCAGGAAGAACTTTCCAGAAATACAGGTGCTACATCAACTGAATGCTTGTGTCTTCCCCCTCCCCCAGATTCAGGTGTTGAAACCTAGTTCCTAATGTGGTGGTAAGAGGAGGTGGGCCCTTTGGGAAGTGATTGGCTCCACCCTCAAGAATGGACACGGGGTCCTTATGAAAGAAACCCCCAGGGAGCCCCTGAGCCCCTTCTGGCAAATCTCCAGAACTGTGAGAAGTAAGTCTGGTGTCTATGAGAAATGCCAGCCTGTGGTATTTTCTTACAGCTGCCTGAACCGAGACAGAGGGGGAAGGAATGTTCAGACGAGGGAACCAGATACCTACTCTACTGGAACTTCCCCATTCAGTGACCAGAATAGGGAACACTCTGCCAAAGTTTTATACTTCTAAGGTGGTGGTGCTCCCCAGCAACTTGATCGGAAAACAAAAGAAGAGGGGACTCCCCATAAGCTAACTTAGCAGGATTCCTTGCCCAAACCGGGCTCAGCGGGCCAAGTACATTCAATGGCCACTAACTAAAGTTCGGTCACGGAGGGGAGCCTTTGTCGCCCATCTTCAGGCCTTCTTACTCTGAGTGGCCGAGGCAGGTAGGAGTGGCCATGGACAGCAAAGAAACACAGTGGTGGCTGATGCCACTCTGGGTCACAGAGGCTCCTGGGGCCGCGGGAAAGCCAGAGGCTGCAGCTGACCACGCCCTAGCTTCTCATCCCATCCTTCTCAAGCTTCTGCCACTGTGCTCCACTTCTGTGCAGAAAGCCAAAGCCAGCGTGTTCTGAGGACGGCCCAGCAATCATGAGTGGGGTTGGGAAGGAGTCATTTCCCCAGAATTCTGCTTCCCGTTCCCAACTGTCGCTCCGCACAGCACCAAAGTCTGGACCAACAGGCCCGGGCACAGGAGCCACACCAGACTGCCCATGCAGAGGGGACAGAACCTCAGCTGGAGCGCAGCACGCTCCCCTTCCCGATGGCCCGCCCCGCCCCGCCCCTCCTCGCCCCCAGACTACACAGAAGGCACCTCTGCCGAGAGGGAGGCCAAACAGCGACCGTGCCCAGCTGGCCCTCAACTGTCCCACGGACGGCGCTGCCCTGGGTCCCGCCCCCAGCTCTGCCAGCTTTCTCTGCATCACCTGCCACCCACACACCTGTCCATCTAGACGCTTCGTGCTTGTTCAACACAGGGGCATGCTGACCCCATACGTGTCTTCAGAAAAATCACTGCAACGCGAGGTTGCGGTCCACGTAGAGCTGTTTACAAAAGGCACTGCAAATATTCCGAGGTCTTCTCTACAGGGAGCAACTCGGGAGCAGGAGCACAGGCCTAGCGGGGGGCACGCCCCCAGGAAAGTTTTCTCGGGGTTGATGGAGCAGGTGCAAAGGCCCGCCTCTGCAGACGCAGGGTCTCAAGCCAGCCCCCAGCTCCGAGTCACCCTGGTTCTTTGCCTTGGATCGGCTTCTCCTCACCTAACCCCAGCAGATGCTGCTTGGCTCTGCTCTTAAATTTCATTGTCCAAGACCAGGGCTTCTGTGCCTCTTCTAGGCCCCCTGCCACTGGCCACGCAGTTTCTGTGCGGCTCACACTTCATCTCAGCCCCTGGCCCTGTGACCGGCACTCCTGGCATCAGGAGTGAGAATGTCTCAGTACAGAAAGCCTCTCTCTGGCTGTGAGAGCAGATGTGAAGGGCCAGAATGGGAGATCCAGCCAGAGGACACTTGAGGTTCCTGTAGTC
The DNA here is from genome assembly GCF_002288905.1 of Enhydra lutris kenyoni. Classification (NCBI taxonomy): domain Eukaryota; kingdom Metazoa; phylum Chordata; class Mammalia; order Carnivora; family Mustelidae; genus Enhydra; species Enhydra lutris. The sequence goes on along the minus strand of NW_019154141.1, from coordinate 1,367,072 downwards.
ACAGGGGAAAGAGATCAGATCCCAAGAGGTCAGGGATGCAAAAGCAAACAGACGGGAAACCGGCTGGCGGTTTGTATCCAGGGCCCCGCCTGGGAGTCCAGATGGGAAGAAGAGGGGGTCAGCCAGAGGTCTGAGCCACCAACAGGCGGGAAGGGCCAACGCATCTGACCGAGTCAGGAAAGACACCTGGGCATCACGGGTGAGAATGTCTCCCCTCCTTTGGAGGCAGCGCCATCTCCTAGACTCCCTTCCCGCCCAGACGCGGGGCTCCGCCACATCTGAGCCTGCGGGACGAGAAAGTGGACAACTGTCGGGGGGGGCGGTGCTGGGAGGTCGGTGACCTGCGATTCCAGGGCAGGCGTCTGGAAGGACGTCCGCGCCGAGTGTGTTTCAGTCGGTCTGTCGTGCTGCAAGAGATTACGCACCGAGTCCTGCCGACTCCGACTGAGGACAGAAGGCAGCTCGTCTGACACAGACCTTGTTTATTGAAACACGGCTTTAATGGGCAGCTCAGAAGAATACCCACTGGCAGAGCTTCCTGAAATAAATCTCATTAAAGGCCTCAAATCAAAATCCAGTTATGTCCAAGAAAATCCTTCCCCTCTACAGCAAGCTTTACAGATCGCTGCTGCGTTTCTTTTCTTCCTCCTCATTAAGGTTCGTGGGAGACCCGCCAAGTAAACGTGACAGGGTAACTCCAGACCACACTTCAAGGGACAAACCCCACCAGCACTGCCCCCCAGCCAGCTCCAGCACCTGAAAGCCAAGGCTGCCTGATCGAAACACCTGCTCCTGCCTGAAAAAGCTCTGACAGCCAATCCCACCGCAAGGCAAGAGAGAGCCTTCCAGAAGCACGAAGATGGGCTGATTGGAGTCCCACACTCACAAGAGCAGGGACGTGTGCAGGGGGGAGCTGGCATTTAGGAAACAGTGATATTTCTCGGGTTTTCGTTCAGCAGCTCTCTCCTGCTCACTTCTCCTGGTCCTGCTAGGGATGTGGAAGGAAAACACCGTCAGAATAGAATGACTCAGGCAGATGGCATTAGACCTCCTTCCCACGCAGAGCCGGCAGAACCCAAGTGGAAACAGGTGCCCATGTTTCTGCCTCACACCCATTCCAGAATAGCTGTCCTTTCTCCCCTCCTCCCGCAGAACAACGAACGGATCCAACTGCTCCCGTCACACCTCCGCTCAGCGGCTTCAGGTCTGCTCCCCCGTAAGCAGGTCCGGGTGTGTCCTCCTCTGCAGATAAAGACAACAGCCCCATGCGACCTGCAGCCCCCCACGTCCCGGAGCAGAAAGCTCTGCACTCAAGTCCCATGCACAGAAGAAGGGGGAGAAGGAGCAGACCGGCTGATCAGCCAGGATCCTGGCTCTCACCTGTTCCACTAAGCACTCAAAGCATTCTGTGATGTCCCTGGTGAGACCCCAGGGCAGGCTAGCCCTTGATAACACTGTCCTGCAGGAACTTTCCTTCTGTCTCTTCTCTTTCTCCCAATTAGCTCCTTTCTCCTGGATCTGCCGCAGGCGAGACCCCAGACTGTCCTCTGGCGTCCGGGCTTGTCCCTGCTGTGGCTGTGTCACTGAAACCCGAGGCTTCCGTGGCCAGACCCCCAGGTCAGGTGCTTTCTGCCTGCTGGGATATTAACTACCCAGACTACCAAGTCCACAGGTGTGAGTGGGAGGAACCTAGAAGCCTCCAACCTTTCTCGAATAGGCACATTTTAAGACTATTCTTCTGGAGGCAGAAGACAGGAGGAGTCATGGGAGAGAGATTTCAGGGTAGGTCAGGGCTTAGCGCCCCCTTCAAATCCCGGTTGCAACCCGCGTCCCATAATGACAGGGCCAGGCTCAACACCTGAGAACCTGAACACTATGATTATACCAGACCAAGACGGTCCACGGTTAGCTGTGTGACACGACCACACTGTCTCTGCCAAGAGCAGAAGAATCCTCCAGAGACCTCTGGCTGGCCAGGCTTGTTCTCGATGAAAGCAGACCCATGCGGGTCATCAAGGTAAAGAGGTCCCTGAAGAAGTGTCTACGTCTGATGGAAATGACCACTAGTGTCCAGGAAGAGAGGGAGCGGCCAAAGGACGACACCCGGTACGTGCTACACAACACAGGGTACGGGGACCCCAGGATGGTGGCTTGTGGCATGTGGGTGAGATCTGTGCCCTGAGGGGTCAAAGTGTCCATCGTAGTCAGCAATGACAATGACAAATGACCACAGGGTGCTGAAAGAACAAACGTTCATCTCTCGGGGCGCCGGGGTGGCTCAGTGGGTTAAAGCCTCTGCCTTGGGCTCAGGTCATGATCCCAGGGTCATGGGATCGAGCCCCACATTGGGCTCTCTGCTCATCGGGGAGCCTGCTTCCTCCTCTCTCTCTCTGCCTGCCTCTCTGCCTACTTGTGATCTCTGTCTGTCAAATAAATAAATAAAATCTTTAAAAAAAAACAAAAAACGTTCATCTCTCATACTTCTGGAAGCTGGAAGTCCAAGATCAAGGTTTCGGCAGATCTAGTTCTCGGTGAGGGCCCTCTTTCTGGTTTGCAGACATTCTTTTTTTTTTTTTTTTTTTTTAAAGAGAGAGACAGTGGGTGCTGGGGGGCGGGGGGCAGGGGGGAGGAGCAGAGGGTGAGAGAGAACCCCAAGCAGGCTCCATGCTCAGCACAGAGCCCAAGGTGAGGCTTGATCCCACAACCCCAAGATCATGACCTGAGCCAAGATCAAGAGTCAGACGCTTAACTAACTGAACCCCCCAATGTCCCCCAGACATTCTCGTTATACCTTCGCATGGTGGAGGGCAGAGAGAAAAGCAAGCTCTCTCTTGTCTCTTCTTAAGAGCACTAATCCCATTGTGAGGGCTTCACCCTCATGACCTACTTGCCTCCTACATGCCAATACTATGAAAATGGGGACCAGGGGTTCAGTATATACATTTTGGGGGGTACACAAACATGCAGTCCAGAACAGTGGCAGATTTCATTCTGGGGTAGCAGACCCATGCTGACCCACAGCCAGATCTACTAAGGCAGAAACAGATGCTCACCAGAGAAGTTCCCAAATTTTAGACGATGACTAGGGATGTTTTCACATTCTCCAAGCCATGGGAGACCAGTCAGGCCACGTATCCACCATCTTATCCACATATGTGGGACCCCTGAGCTGAACCGAGGTGTCTCATCAACAAGCATCCAATGGAAGGTTCTCCACGGAACATACCCTGGGGAGACCAACTTGGAAAGTGATAAAGAAAGAGCTCGTCCAGGTTCACAAGCTGGGCTTCAAAAGTCCTGTAACTGTCCCAGATCCTAAGGGGACAAAATTGTATACCTGGGTATGTTTTAGGGGAGAGGGTCTGCAACATCCATGAGTCCCCCACGGGGCCAAAGTGGCAGAGAAGAAAAGTCACTGATCTGGGCCAAATTCCATACTTGCAAATCAGGAAACTGAGGTCCATGGAGCGACTTTACTCAAGCATCTTTGGTGGTTGCTGTAGGAGGCTGGACTAGAACACGAGTCTCCTGGTTTTTCAGCCTCCCTTCTCTGCCGCACACCCTATCAGCCACGCCTCCCACTGTGTCTCTGCGGGACTTTTACTCCCGCAGATTCTTCTCGCTCGCTTAACATGTATTCAAAGCCGTTTATTAAATAGATAACAGAGTAATTGCACCATTAGGAACAGATCTTCCCCACCCACTCAAGATAGAGTGCCACCTCCCCCATCGTATAGATTTGGAAATTGAGCATTTTTTCAAAACCTCTCCACTGAAACACTCTGTTTGTAAACATCCCATGCTCTCTGTCACCTCTCACCTCAGTGCCTTGCCGTGTTCTGGGAAGAACTGAGATCATAGTAGATATTGTACAGAAAAGACAGTGAATGAACCAGACTGGTCTTTGGGTCCTACACTCAGTCACTGAACAAAGATTCCCTGAGTACCTACTATGTGTGAAGCACTCCTCCAGGCCCCAGGATATAACATGAAAAATAAAAGGTGGACAGACAGGACCCTCACCCTCAGGGAACTTAACATGCTTCTAGGGGAGGTGGACAGAAGGTCAGTAAATAAATAACCAAGACTGTTTCAGGAGAATAAGGACTGAGCGAGAAACAGGTTAACACAGACAGATGGCACATGACATAGAAGCTAATGGGTAGGAAAGGAAGGGGAGCCAGCCATGAGAAGGATGGAGGGCCAGACCGTCTAACCAGAGGGCCCAGCATGTGCAAAGGCCCCGTGGTGGGAATGAGCTCAGTATTTAGCAGACTAGAAAGAAGGCCAAAATTGTTGGAACAAAGTGAGTGGAAGGGAGAGGGGATAAGCCAAGGCTGGACAGGTTGCTTAGACCTCAGAGGCCAGGAAAAGGAGCTTGGCTCTGGGAAGGAAGAACGCAGAGAGTGTTAGCACTCAGCCACCTCCATAAATTAAAATCCCACCAGGACTAATGAGCCACCCCACTCCCCACGGCCACCGACATTAGCCTTTCTCCAGCCACTACCACCCCAGCCCCATTCCACATCACCCCACCACTAACTCACATGCTAGCACCTTGTTAATCTTGGCAGTGGACAAAAGCTGAGCCAGTCTGATAAGCAGCCATATACCAGGGACCCAGAACCGCTCTTACCGAAGTGGCTTCTATTCACACCTTTGTGACTGTTGTTTTGTTTTGTTTTAAGTAGTCTCCATGCCCAGCGTTGAATCTTACACAGGGCTTGAACTCACAACCCTGAGATCAAGACCTGAGCTGAGATCAAGAGTCAGGTGCTCAACCAACTAAGCCACCCAGGTGCCCCCCCCCTTTGTGACTGTTTTAACTAAAATGCCCTGAATTCATTTTTTTTTTTTTTTAGTCTGCTAAGCAGACATTTTTCAGAAACCTCCACTGTCTCCTTGTGCAAACATAAACCAGCCACCTACACCCACATAACCATATGCTGAAGTCTGGTGCCACTGACTGAGAGCCTCACGCACATGTCTGGCCTCACCCAGGAACACTCACACGCCCAGAGATCCAGCTTTCTGCTTTTCAAAAGGGGATCGCAGGCGGGAGCCACGCCATCCTTTGGAACAATAGGAATTTCTGTTCAGTCAATTAGCAAGCCCTGAAGTTAACTGCATTTGAACGCTTCATTAATTTCAATACTACATTTCGTCTCCAAGACGTGACACGCTGTAAGCTGAACCCACAGTCACATGCACACTCGAAACCTTAGAGCAGGAAGGGAAAACAGACCTTACAACGCTATGTGATCACCTGAACCATAAACATAACCACGCGTCACTGATTCCTGCCACACTGGCTGAGGCACACCTCCAGGCTCGTGCAGGTGTCTCCGGAAGTCCCCAGGCCAGCCCCTGCACCGAGCTGCACCGAGGAGCTGCACCGAGGTGCCGTCGCTGTGGAGGTGGCAAGCACTACAGCTTCTTTTTCCTTCCCAGTCCGCCCATCTGGGCCTCGTGCATGAGACGCAGTCACATCCAGCTGACCCCACAGCAGAAGCGCGGCCAGCGGCCACAGTGACTTCTCAGGATGTCACTCCCACCTTACATGTCTCTTCCCATCCTCCCTCTCCCTCTCCCTCTCTCTCTCTCTCTCTCTCTCTCTCGCGCGCGCGCCTTTGTACTTGGGCAGAAATGCAACAGTCCGAACTGGACTAGGAGCCAGGTTCAAGGGACAGAGCCCAAGAGCCCACCTGTGCCCGGGCACTGAGACTGTCCTCCCAGGTCCGTGCGCACCTGGCTTCTCTTCACCAAGCACACGCTCTCCCAGAGGCTCCCCGTCCCCTCTGCACCTTAACGCACCTTTATTTTACGCAGTATATCAATCCCATGACGTGCCATCGGTAATGGAAGACAAAGATTAAGTTCAGAGATGCTAAAAATACAAAAAAGAGGGAGTCTTCGAGTCTGTAAACTGTGGTATCTGGCAAGTGCTGTGCTAGTCCCTTTACACATTTTACCTAAGTCCCGGTGCAACACGTATTATTTTTCCTATCTGATAAGTGAAGACACAGCCAGAATTCCAAGAATTCCCATCTAGGACTGTCCAAAAGTCTCCCACATTAGCACGCGACCTCCCAACAGAGACAAGCCTCCACTCCGCAGATCTTACAACAACAGGCGGGACAAGAAGCTCTTGCCCTCTCTCGCCATCCACGGGGCTGGGCAGAGCAGCCGAGTAATTATTCGGGTCTCAGATGACGGCAGAAGCATCCGGCGGGCATCAGGAGCAATGCCGCCAACAAATTTCCAAATGCCCAGAGCGGAGTCTCGCATTTATGATCCTAAGACTCTCTGTTTTCCCTTCAACTTTACAGCCTCCTCTCACTTCAACAGACAACCATTCAGGTGGATTTAATGATCCAAAATACACCATGCTCTGGGCTGGAAGTGAGATTTAGAAACAAAAGGTGAATGGCTCCTTGTCAATCTTAAAACACATCCTTATTATCAAAGAATTAACAAAGGAGAAAGTCCCAGAAGGTCAGGTGGGCTAGCGCACTGTAGAGGGTGAGAAGAGAGAGGTCTTTTTTGTTTTTAAAGGTTTATTTATTTATTTTAGAGAGAGTGCGCATGTGCAAGCGGGCAGGGTTGGGGGGAGGGGGAGGGGGAGAGGCATCCCCCAACAGACTCCCCACACAGCATAGAGCCGTATGCGGGGCTCAATCCCAAGACCTCGAGACCATGACCTGAGCTGAAACCAAGAGTCAGCCACCCAACCGACTGAGCAACCCAGGTGCCCCAAAGAGAGAGATCTTGAGAAAAAAACACCCATTGCGCTGGGTTCCTTCACAGACATGAATATGTGACCACTCCCTAGAGCAGTTTTTAGGAACGCTGTGAGTAAAATCACCAGCAGGAGGGAACCTAAAAGAAATCCCTCCAAAGGGCGCCTGGGTGGCTCAGTGGGTTAAGCCTCTGCCTTCAGCTCAGGTCATGGTCTCAGGGGGATCGAGTCCCACATAGGGCTCTCTGCTCAGCAGGGAGCCTGCTTCCTCCTCTCTCTCTCTCTCTCTCTCTCTGCCTGCCTCTCTGCCTACTTGTGATTTCTGTCAAATAAATAAATAAAATCTTAAAAAAAAAAAATTCCCTCCAAGGAAACTACCAAACTACCCCTCTCCCAAATTTTGCTTATTTGGTGAGATGGGTATGACTTTATCATGAGCTCTGGTGTCATTATTCCGCTCTTTCTTCTCATTTTATACTGAACACTGAATGGGCCTGGTCATAGATTCTAATTTGTATTCACAATTCCTCCATCCTCCCCTTTGCGGGGTGGGGGAATTATACATCCCCACTCTACGCCTCCACTTGCCTTCGTCCCACTGTCAAGGCTGGGCACGTGAGTTGCTGGGGCCAATGAACATGAGAGGATGTGAAGGTCACAGCCTCCAAGCGGAAGGTGTAAGAGGGATGGCCAGGTGTGACCAACAGGGGCTGCCCCCTGCACCCCGAGTCTCAGAATAAGAATTCAGGCAGAGCAAAACCACACCCAGCCACACACACCTGTGAGCCAGGGATGTTCCAGCATGGCTGACTGCATAGCTTCGGGGCGGGGGGAGGTCGCAGAACAGAGCACCAGGAATGTGACTTGGTCATGATGCATTTGACAAAGCGCTACAAGAAAGAGAAGAGCTCGGAAAAGGATCAACCCATTTCCAGTAGGGGTGAGAGAAGAAAAGGAAATCTAGACAATTTGGAACTTTGAAGATTGGAAGCTGCAACTGCTTCTCATCTCTTATCAATAAAGGCAAAAGAAAGAGAGTCAGCCTCTGAAGGGAAGACCATGGAAGACCTAGCCTCAGGACACACACCAAACCAAGGGCATAGGAAGATCTCTAAAGGGATTAAAACACACCCCCACCCCATTCCACCTCCAGCAAATCCTTCTACACCTGGACAAAATGTCCAGAGGAAGAGTGATTCGTGACCTAGCTCAAAGTGCCTGTAATTACATCTAGAGAGAGAGGTATGTCTGGAAAAGGATTGTGGGTGTGGCGACTGGCCCATGGAAGAAGTGAAATGAAATGGCACTAAAAACTGAAAATGACTTAGAACGAGTTAAATTATCAAGAGAGACACCACCCTAGCATGAAAGAGACTGTGACTACTGGACACCTAAAAATAACTTTAGGGTCCCAAATTTCTACAGGCAGGAAGAAGCCTGGGAAAGCTGCTGGGTCCCCAAGGAAGGGATATGCTTGCCTATTTTTTCAGATGTGTCCAAAGGGGATCATCAGGAAGGAAGGATCTCCCAACGTGAGAAGTCTAGAGCTGTGGGGAATGATGGAGTTTCCTCCAGGGTGCAGGAACAGACCCACTCGAGGAACATTCCACATGCTCTGGACTTCTCACGTTTGTCCAATAGGATTTCAAATTGATATGCATCAGTGATGGCTATGTGGCTGCCATTCTTCCTCCTTGTAAGTGGAAGCCTATATTCTTTATCCATGCGAACAGGAAACTTTTTTTTTAGTTGGTGAGTCTCCAAATCAAGAGCAACTGGATTCAAGAGAATCCAGACCTGGGGAAGAACCTTAAAGTTACCATAAGATCCTGAAATTCACACCTGATTCCATGACTGGATGAGAATTTTGAGGTTTCTTTGTTTGGGTCAATACTGAATTTATTTTGTGGATGGAAGCAACGGAAGTGTTTATTGGTGACCGAGAGGGAAGACCATAGCAAATTGTATCACCTGCGCACTGATTCATGCCTGTCTCCCCTCTAGAGGATTTTTAGCTTCCCACCTGGACTTGCAGTGCCTCCCTAAATGTCAAGTACATCTCCCTGCACAAGGACAGGTGTTCCCATATGATATGTTGGGCAACAGAACGTGAGTGGAGATGAACGCCAGACCCGAGCAGAATTCTTCCAAGGCATGCCTTGTTTCCACCAGCTCTCTCATTCTTCCCCTCTACCGTGACACTGGGCATGTCCCAAAAGGAGATGCTTCCTCAGCTGGGACCCGGAAGGCGAAGACAGGTGGAGCAGAGACACAGTCAACCCACAGCCTGCATGTATTCTGAAAGCAAACCACACTTTTGTGGTTGAAAGCCTCTGAGATTCGAGAGTGGCTCCGCAAAAGGCAAAGCTGACTCTTAAAGCCTATTACGCTCAGATAAATGAAGTCAACGCTAAAAGTCTTGGCAGGACACAGTCTAATGCAAGGAAAATGCCTGGAGTCATATATGGGCCCTTGAGCCTTTAAATCTTCATCTTTCCTAGGAAGGATCCTAGAGCACACTTGTCTCTATTTAAATGCTTCTTCAAATTTTGAGCAAATGCCATCATCTCTGTGAGTCATCTAGCAGTGAAACTTAATAATGTTGAAAACAAGAATTCAAACCATGATTTTTTTTTAAACCAGCCATGTTTTGGACAAAAAAAAAAAAAAAAAAAACTGGATCTAGAGTTTGTCCTCATCTCTCTTCTCACCAACCTCAACAACTCCAGAGACCAGGGGAAGGCCAGCGAAAGCCACAAAGGCCAAACAGACATGAGAAAATGGCCTAAAAATCCAGCGCCAGGGAATGGCTGTGCCTTGGGAACCCTTGAGCCCTTCTGGTTTTGGAATAATTATTTTAAATGTTTTGGGGAAAGAAAAATGTTTTGAGAATGCTGCTGTTGTTACGATCATGCCTAATCACAACAAAAATAGACTGGGTTTTGTTGTTTTTGTTGTTTTGGGGTTTTGTGTGTGTGTGTTTTGTTTTGTTTTTAAACTCAGATTGTAAATTTGGATTGTAAATCAACCCAAAGAAGTCCCTAAGAAACTTCTAGAAATCTCTGGCATAACGCCATCATCCCAAATCGATCACTTCCAGAGGGGTCCAAACTCACTCATTCAGAGCAGTCCTGTACTGTCTGTTCACGTGTCAGTGTATTATTTTTTCATCAGTTGTTACTTTTGACTCAGAAGGGGATTAAGGAGCACCTCAGAATGGAGCTCAGGGGCATGTGGACCCTAGTGGCTCTTTTGGCTCCTGACCCAGCTCCCCAGGAGACTTACAGACTGGGCTGGGGTGAAAAGCAGACTCAAAGTCTTCTGGTAGCACAGAGACGTGCCATGGGAGCTAGGATCCGAGTTGCTGGACGGAAGAGACCATTTATCCTAATCTGAACAGCACCCAACACCGAGAGAGCTCTGGATGCCAAGCTTCCTGCCGGTGACAATACGTGGTGTCCCAATTCTGGATGTGAACTGGTGACCAATCCTGGATGTGAACTGGCTTTCCAAGCCCATCACCATGTTCTTAGGTCTACATGTCTCAGCACATATTCTAGAGAGGATCTTACCAATGTTACGGAGACTGGAAAGGAGCCCGTGAGTTTCATAAACGCTGTTTTTATTGTAAAAAAGAAGAAAGAAACTCTAGTGATTTTAAAGCTTATAGAAAGTAGCACACTGATCTCATAAGTGAGCATTCATTGACCAGGACCTGTGGGAAAGCCAACTTCATTGCGTAGTCATGTTCCCCTGCCCACAAGCATGTTAGCAGGTACACCGTGAACAGTCAGTCACCTTTCGGGCTCCTATCAGGTTTGAGGGAAAAGGTGCATTGGACCCAAATAGTCTATCAAATCAATAGGCAATTTCATTGCTTACGTAGAGCAGTATTTAATTCTATCCGGAAATATACATGTCAGCAGGCATACACATACACGCACACACAGGCATGCCAACACGCACACGTGTGTGCACACACACTCCAGAGGGGCCTCATGCCCCCTTTACGCACACAGAGAATATCCATGAAAGGGAGCATTTGCAATATCCTCCTGACACATATACCTTAGTCCAAAGAACATGGGTTGATAAAAGAAGGAACCATCTGATTCTCCATAAGGTACAATTAATCCAGAAACAATGGTAAGATTCCTGCAAAGAAACGGATCCCAGGTATAATGATCAGGTTCTTTCCTAGACAACCATAACCATCCTCCAGAGACTATAAAAGAAATCAAGCATCAAAATTGTAGTACGACTATTCGTTATTGCTGGGTAACGGCCTGTTTTAGGCAGCTGCTTCTCCCACAATCCTTGAAAGGAGAGACCAAGTTCGCGAATTAGACTCAGCCAAGCAGAGTGGTTGGCCTGATAGAGTATGAATGAACGGATTTAATGAACTAGTGAAAAAGAAGAAGAAGAAGAAGAACATGAAAGTGCCTAACCAAAGGAGAGCAGTGAGTCTGCCGCACCAAGACTGGTCCTACCCGACCAGAAACCTGGTGGGCAGATAAGGAAACAGAAGGATAATGGGGAATCTTTACTCCAAGCTCCAAGGACAGCACACAATTCCAGAACATCCCAGGAAGAGGTCAGGATCGGAGATGAGCATGGGATGGAAGGAAAGAGAAGCCAAACAGGGCAGTGCATAGGGGCAAGCTGAGGCTGAGACTCTTAACACCAAAAAGCCTAGGGTGTGGCTTCGAACCCCTGGTCCTCAGCACTTTACCTGCTGGTTTTCCATCTCTCTCCTCCTCGAGTCCATGCCAATAGTCTCACAGCCTCAGTGTCCCTAGCAGCACCCCAGCTTCCTACCATCTGCACCACAAGTGTGAGTACAAGACCAAGATCCCTTCGAGATGGAGGTGCAGATGGAGGGAAGTTCTAGACCACCACATAGAACTATGAATGGGCTTTATTTCACTCAGTCACTAGCTGTGCCTCTAGCTCCTGGTGTGTGCCAGGCACTGTGCTAAGCCAGGCCTGACATGCTGGAAATCAAAGGTAAAATGTCTGTGAACTCACAGGTGCGCTTTTTGGGGGGAGAGGGTTGTTAGCAGCAGGTCTCAGCCAGGGGCAATTCAGACTCTTTGAGTTGGCACCCCTGTGCAAGACCCAGCCTGCTCTGTCTTATCTGCTCCCTCGTGCACAGTGCTCCAGGGGACGTTTGGAAACATCTGGGGTGCTTCTGCCCCACCATCACATTGACTAGGGGGCACTCCAGCATCTGCTGGCTGGGGACCGGGGCTTACTAAGCAACATGTAATGTGGCCCCAGCAGAGAACCGTCCCACCCCCAGCTGCCAATAACCCAACAGCATATGGCGTTCATCAGGAGCTCCGGGGACCTCCTCCCCACAAAACCGTCAAGACAGATGTCCTGAGGATGATGGGCTGGGGTCAGGGTGGGAGGGGGCATCATGTGAGGGGCCAAATAAATAAGAGGCGAACAGCTACTTCAGAGCACCTAGACAGACATCATGGAAACCTTAGAAGAACCGTGACCTGATTCTGAGCCACCATTTCTATTTAATTTAAAATTTTTCAAACAATTGAAGTGTTACATTTTGAGTTTAAAGGCCCATCTCTGTTTCCGAAAGGAGAGGAGAACTGGTGTCAGGCCCCTTTGCTAGTCACTAGTATTGGTGGGGACCCAAGGTCTTGGAACCCTTGGGAACTGTGGATTTCCTTTCTATTAAGCTCCCTCCAGATCAAAGGAGGTAATTACCAACTGGTTCAAAGAAGACATTGTGCTGTGAAGATAACACGCTTCTCTGCATTTAACGTGTAGCGCTCTGGACTCCCTTCCTGGGCAAGGAGGCGCCCTTGTCAGCCCCCATGTGCCCAGGGTGAGAGGGAAATGTCTCTGACTTTTGCCCACCTAACTTAAAAGCAGAATGAGGGTGAGGGGGAGAACACAGTCCCCTCCACCCCCAGCTATAGCTCTCCTCACCAGCCTTTCAGATCATAGGTCTGCGGTTAAAACGCCCTGTCCTGCTGCTCTGGTCGTGTGATCAAAACCTGCCTCTGTGTGGCCTTCTGCATTCAGAATTTTAAACAAGCTTTCGGAGCCCCATAACTGTCCATTAGCAGGCCGGTGGGAAAGCCAAGAGCGCCTCATTAGTTCTGGGAGAGCCGTTTCAATCCGCTTCTGGTTGTAGCCTTTCCTGCTCTCTGCCTTTGGTGTTCAACAGTGCGCAGCCCACCCCCCCACCCCTCAAGGCCTCACTCCCTGTGCCGGGTCCTGAAAATTGGCCGGTCGGCAGGACCATGTGATCCAACCACTAGCAAACATGAGCTCTGAAGTGTCCGCCAGCTAACTAGAATCCTGTTAGCTGCCAGCTCGGAGTCTAGCCGCCTCCCCCCTGCTCTTTTCCAGGCTGAGACTGGGAGAGCGCGCAAAGGAGAGAAGAGCGGTACAATTCGACACCTTGAATAGTGTTGGATCATAAGACCCTGCAAAGAAAGAAAATTAATATGGCAAAGCTTTTTCCCCTGACTACGGCAGACATGGAAGCAACAAGCCCAATATGACACGAAGTGGTTAACACCTCTAACCAAGTAGGGCTGGATGATGGGCGGCTTGAAGCACTGTCACCGAGAAGGACACCAAGAAGGATGGCTTCCAGGATAAATAATAACAAACCTCAGGGGAAGGCATCTAGACTCTCACAGGGGTCCACCCCAAACATAAAGCAGGGACCCTGACAACAGATCACGTGGATGGTTTAATCAGCATCGCAAGCTAATGCGCTTCTGCAAAGCCAACCCATAGCAAAGGCCTAAGGGAGAACTTCACCCAGATGGGATTCTCCGGAGAGTGGTGGGAGGAAGCTGCCCGCAAGTCTCTCCAGACACAGAGGGAAGCAAGTGCCTCTGAGGAGCTTTTCTGACTGCTGCCACTCCCAGGAAGGGCTGCCCTGGGGTCATGGAGGCACCCCTGCGCCCCTCGGAGCCCAAGAGGACTCCCCAAGCATCGCCCGTTCTCAGAGCAGGGGAGCGGCTGGCCTCAGAGAGAGAGGAGGAAAGGGAAGGGCAGAGGAGATGAGGAGGGTGGCCGGCACGAAAAGAGATGCTCCAAGGCTGAGATCTGAAGAGGAGAGTGAGAGAGACCAGGAGAGAAGAGACGAGATGAGATGCAAACAGACAAGGGGAGATGCAGTCCTGTTAACCAGGCTCAGAGGGGCTGGGGGGGGGGGGGGGGGGGGGGGGGGGGGGGAGGGGAGAGGTTGCCATGGCAACACCTGGCAGGAAGCATGGCAGGAAGCACAGGCCCGGTAGCTGAGCCCAGAGAAGGCACCTGCAGCCCCTGATGGCCAGGCCCATGCTGTTCCTACTAACCTGTGAGACTGCCCGGGGGCTGGTGCCCAAGCTCCCACTAGCAGGCTCCAGGACCTCAGGCCAGAAGCTGCTGCCCCAGACTTTCAGGTCCCACAAGCCCAACAGGCAGATGAGGTCTACCCCAGGTGCCCTTGGTAGACTCAGGGATGAGGAATCTTGGAGCAGAAAGCAGGCTCAGCAGTTGCTAAGCCCAAACTTCCACACTGCACAGTGAGCTGCTCTATAACTTCCCTACCTAGCCTGTACTTGAATCCTTCCAGTGACGGGCAGCTCAGCCCCCTTCACAGGCCCAGTGCTTAACCACTTCCACTTTCGTTCTCTGAGCTAAGACACTGTTCTGTGTCCTGGCCAGAGAAAAAGGGAAAGTGGGCAAAGTCCATTCCTATGCTAATGAAGGAAGCCCAGGTTACTACCACACGCCCTGACTCTATCCCGCTGTTCCACACACACACACGCGCGCACACACGTTCTTTCCTCCTCACCTCCCAGTTCTCTGTAATTTCTCACATCTATCTGATGGTCTATTTTTCCTTAACCACACATTTATGCTTCTTGAATTTCTTTAGGGATTTCCTTTTCCTCGGAGAAACCTCCTCTTCCAGCTCAGGGCTAATCTGTTCTTTTCCAATGTGGCCACCAAATGGAAATGCTGTACATCTCTGTCTGAGCCCCTTGAGAGCATCATAGACCCAAATGTGCTCAATGACTGGAGAATCCATGCGCAAACCCGAAAGCTTCCTGTAGTTTTTATTTTGTTTTTTTTTTTTTTAAAGATTTTATTTATTTATTTGACAGAGAGAGATCACAAGTAGACGGAGAGGCAGGCAGAGAGAGAGAGAGAGGGAAGCAGGCTCCCTGCTGAGCAGAGAGCCCGCCGTGGGCCTCGATCCCAGGACCCTGAGATCATGACCTGAGCCGAAGGCAGCGGCTTAACCCACCGAGCCACCCAGGCGCCCCAGCTTCCTGTAGTTTTTAATATGGGCAGCAACATCTTCACGATCTGGGCCAAAAAAGAAAAAAAAAAAGTCCCACATCCAGGCACGCTGAGCTCTTGGGCCATTTGAGCAGTTGTCTTTCTAGAATAATGATGACTAATATTCACTGAGGGCATACAGAACACTAAGCACTATTCTAAGCATTTTACACATATCGTCCTCACCTAGGTGCACAGCAGCTCCATGAGGCAATTACTGTTACCCCCAGTTTGGAGAGAGAAACTGAGGGGGATAAGGTTATGAAGGTTGTGCAATGTCTACTGCTAAGGGGTGCAGTCAGAATTCAAACCCAGTCCCTCCACACATCCTATTTTCTGACCCATTCTAACTCTGTATCATTTCTGTATTGTGACATCTCTTAGGATCCAGGTGGCTTTTCAAATTTGTATGCCTTTCATCTCTCATAAACCTATAGATAACACCATACTTAATGGTGAAAAATGGAATACTTTCTCCCTAAGATTAGGAGTAAGGCAAGAATATCTACTCTCACCATTCCTATTCAACAGTGTACTAGAAGTCTTAGCCAGTACAAATAAGAAAAAGAAATAAAATGCATATAGGTTGGAAGTAATAAAACAGCCACTATTCACAGATAGGACATAGAAAATCCCAAGAGGGGCACCTGAGTGGCTCAGTGGGTTAAAGCCTCTGCCTTCCACTCAGGTCAGGATCCCAGGGTCCCTGGGATGGAGCCCCTCATCGGGCTCTCTGCTCAGCAGAGAGCCTGCTTCCTCCTCTCTCTCTGACTGCCTTTCTGCCTACTTGTGATCTCTGTCTGTCAAATAAATAAATAAAATCTTAAAAAAAAAAAAGAAAATCCCAAGAAATCTGCATAAAAACCTCTTAGAACTAATAAATGAGTTTACCAAAGTTGCAGGAACAAGACTAATTCATGAGAGTCCATTATATTTCTGTAAAATAGCTATGAACAATTAGCAATCAAAATTTAAAATACAGTATCATTTATAATAGCACCATAAAAGGAAATACTCGGGCAAAAATCTAACCAAATATGTGTAGGATATATATGCTGCAAACCACAAAATGCTGATAAAAGAAATCCAAGACAGCTTAAACAAGTAGAGAGATATACCATGTTCATGAAATAGAAGACTAATATTATTAAGATGTCAATTCCCCTAAACTGATTTATAGTCAATGCAATCATAACCAAAAGCCCATCAGGATTTTTTTGTAGATTTTAACAACCTGATTCTAAAAATTGGCATATAACGGCAAAGGAATAACCAAAACAATTTTGAAAAAGAACAAAGAACTGAAATCAATACATCTGATTTCAAGATGTACAATAAAGCTACCATAATTAAGAGAGTGTGATACTGCTAAAAGTAGAGGCACATAAACTGGAGAGGCAGAATGTAGAGTCCAAAAATAGACCCATACAAATATGGTCAATTAATACTTTACAAAAGCACAAAGTCAACTTAGTGGAGAAAGGTCTTTCCAATACATAGCCCTGCAACAACTGAACATCCATATGGAAAAAGCTGAGCCTCAAACTGTGCCCCACTCCTTCTCTAAAAATAAATAACTCAAAATGAAGGGCTCTGCGTGGGAGCACCAAGGACATATTCAAGACCCACTTATGGGACTGTTAGAAGCTTCTATATGTTTCATTAAATCATATAAAATGGCCCATTGGCTTTCCAGGAAGATCTGAATCTCCTTCAGGGCTCAATGTCTCCTAACTGTTTTTATATGTACAACAACAGGAGCCTCCCCACCGGAAAGAACATTGTCAATGTTTACTATGGTTGACTTGAGCAAACCGCACCAAGGCTTACTGAGGATCGGTGCTGTGAAATCACCAGAGGAGACTGATCTGCTCGGAAAGACAGTAGACATCTGGTCCAGCATATCTGAGAGTTGCAAGAGACATCTTATGCATCCTCTCCTGCCCCTCCCTCCCTGCCCCGGTGATCGCCTCTGCCTCCGCTAGCAGCTGATGATGAGTTTGGGATAATCAAGGAGTCAAAGAACCCTGTGAATTAGTTCTGTCTGGGATGATCAAGTAGGAATTCACTGGCACATCCCTTAATAGCTCCAGCTCCAAAATGCTATAGCCCTTGAAATCATGTTTCATTGAGACAATTGATTTAGTTTTAAGACACCTGGAGCTATTTTCTTTCTCCAGCCCTAGGAGGGGAAACGCACTAGAGAGAAGAACGGGGGAGAAAATAACATAACGCACACAAGCTGAATTAAGAGAAGGGAGGTCGGACAGACCGTGTGTGCTAACAAAGAACACCCGGGAGGAATGGAGCTCAGCATGGACTCCTTTTCTTTAAGGCAGGATTGCACTGACCCCATCCCAGATGCCAGAGTTGTTGGTGCTGACTGCACGGATTGGAACCCTACTCCTCCCCCTCCCTCGCAGCCCGTGCCTGCTTCTCCAAGGCTGCCTGTCTCCGTGAGTGGCACCTCCCAGGTCCACGGGCTTACAACAAGCTTCCATTCCTTCTTAGGCACTTTCCATAACAGGCCCAAGGAAAAGAAAAACAAACAATGGAGATGGGAGTGCATACACGGAGGGACTCCCGAAGACCTTAAATCTTGCAACCAAAGCACCACCCTGTGCTTCTCTCCAGCTTAAGCGGCGTCTGCAAAAAATCCCATCCGGAAAACAAAACACAACGGCATGAAGGGAGCCCAGGTTGCGCACTTTGACAGCAGCCCCCTCCATCTCCGGGTAATAAAAGCCTGGCAGGAGTATCCTAACGGTGGGGAGGGGGGGCTGGCACTGCCCAAGCCACTTGTCTGCTCTGTTTCCCAAAAGCACATTAAAAACACATTTCCCAGTGTAATGGACTTATGAGCTGAAATGAATGTGTCAGAACTCTTATAAATATGATAGAATCTGCTAGCCCAGCAAATGTTAAATTTTGCATAAGGAGACAGTATCCCTAACTCCTCAGTAGACACTTAATGAATATTTCAAACAAAGAGCCCCGGCAGCTGCTCCACAGGCTCCTGACGAATTAAATGGGGCTTTATTAGTGCTAGGATTAGCCTCCTCTTGTCGCCTCTCGTTTTCTCTCATCTTCCTCGCTGGTGCGTGACACAGGAGCCCCTTCAGACTAACGTGGATCCTGGAGGCCGGTCAGCAGTGATCAGAGGCAGGGGCTGGTCAGCGTCCTGGGTTGAGAAGGGCCCCCCACCCCCCAACCCAGATTCCATGTCCTCCCAGCACCTCAGAATGTGACCTTACTTGGAAATAGAGATGGAATCACAGATGTTAATTAGTTAAGAGACGGTCACCCTGGCTTAGGGTGGGTCCTAAACCAACAACCTAAACCCAACAACTGGTGTCTTTGCAGGAGAAAGAAGAGGGGGATCACACCCAGACACGCAGGGAACGAGGCCATGAGCTGACAGCGGGTAGAAATATAAGGGTGCAACGACAAGCCAAGGAATGTCAGAGCCACCAGAAGTCATCAGAGCCCAGGAAGGCCCCGTCCCCGGAGCCTTCGGAGAGGGCGTGGCCCTGCCGACTTCCAGTCTCCGGATCTGAGACCGAGAGCACATAGATGTCTACGGTTTGCAGCCACCAGTCTGGGGAACGACATCATGGCAGCCGCAGCAGGTGAATCCTGCCAGGAGAGCATGTCTACACGTTCACGTGCGCATGCATATTGATCTCCCTCAAAGACACCCAAGCCTATCATTTCGCGGGACGGCCAGCTTTGTCCCGCCCCTTAAGTTCATTAAGCACAGACGGTGCACCTGCTAGCAGCTTCCGGCCATCAGACTTCAGATCACCCCGACTGACTTTCTTGGTGCTGACCCCGAGGGCGTTTTCAGTTTCATTCAGTCCTGCTCCGTACCCCTTTCTCTGCATCCCCAGCCCGTCCAGCTATGAGTCTAACAGACGAGGCAGAAATAAGGTAAGAGGCTCTAAAAGGCAGAGGGAAACCAGGAGAACCCCATTCTCTTGCCGCCCCGTTCTCTTCCTGTAGGCTGATTGCCATCCGGAGGAAGATGACCTTTTCTAAAAAATTGTGAAGTGCTGCTATGGGTGGAGTTGTGTGCCCCTCCAATTCCTGCGTTGAAGCCTTAACCCTTGTACCCAAGAATGTCACTGGATTTGGAGACAGGATCTTTCAAAATTAGGCGGAAAGGAGGTCATCTGGCCCCTAATCCATCTGACTGGTAAGGCGAGGTAAGGACACTGCAGCACAGAGGGGAGACCATGTGAGGTCCCAGGGAGAAAACAGCCACCTACAAAGCAAGGAGAGGGGCCTCCGAGGACACCAGTCCAGCTGCCACCTCAGACGTTCAGCCTCCGGAACTTGGCGAGGGGGTGAGGTTCTGCTGTTTAAGTCACCCAGTCTGTGGGACTTCGTTACGGCAGCCTGAAGACTGCCATAAGTCTGCCTCTAAGCCCAGGCCTTGTGAAAAAGCACACGCCCCAAATGACTGCCTAGCTTAGGAAAAGGCACACAGACGGGAAAAGTGCTACTTGAGCGTTCAGTATTAGCTGACATATGATACTCTGCAGAAGCACAAGGATCCATAAGATGTCTGCACCTAGTGAGGTTTCCAGGAGCTGGGACATGCAAACGGTCATTCGCCCCACCCACGCAGAGTCCTGGCTCCTCAGTGTGACTTCCTCCTTCAACATCCTCGATGCCAAAGCGCTCCTGGTGATTCTTTTCATTGAACACTTTGCTCTTAGTCCTTCTGAAAAATATTTCCCTATTTCCATGTATGAAGATGTGGTGTATTTTAATAGCCCCAGTGCTGTGGCCGTGGGTTGGCAGGTGTGGCTCATTCCCAAACTTTGAAGAAACCCAGCTTGCAGGCCTTGGTCCAGAAGGGAGGTGGCAATGCCAGGACCTGCCTACTTTCCCGGCCCCAGACAACTCTCCATTAGGCCAGGAGAAGACTTGCAGCTGTCCCCTCACCAACCAGTTATGTGGGGGTGGGGGGAAGTGGGGACAGTCTAATTGCTAAAACCACACGCCAAGATACTAGATTTACATTAAAAACCGTGAAGTTGTTCTTTCATCTTTAGAGGTCTTACTGATCAAAAGTCAAAGTCACCAAGAAACTTCTTGGAACAAACCTAAACATGTGATTTTAGAGACCTGATTACAAAGAAACATTGAGAATTTCTCCTAGGAGCTATCTCTGACTCTTGACAGATTTCAGTTAACTAAATATGACTCCACCGGGGACAGAAGGAGCATCTTCTTCAAGGAAGACTCGAAAAGTCAGAAGATATGGAAGAAGAAAGAAGCAGTTGTCACAGGAGCTTGGAAGCTGTTTAAGTAAGTCCTCTCTGCTTTGCTAGGATTAAGTTACTGCCAAGGAGTTTCAGTGCCAAAGAAATCTGGCAGCTGGGAGTGGAACACAAGTGGATGGGCTTACGGAGAGAACAGGCAGCTGTCTCGCAAGAGGGGATTTCTCCCTGCACAGTGCCTTCCCCAGGTACCCCCATATCTATCGAAAAAGAGAATCCTCCAAAGATCAACCAGCATGAAAATCTAACTCCTAGGTTCATTACCCAGCTAGAGAAGCTGTCTGCAGTTAAAATGCAAATGCACAAGCAGGAGTAAAACACTGTGGATTGTTGGACACCTCAGTGTTTAGCAGCTATTCCAATCTTTTCCCAGAGGTGCCTAAGAGAGGATGTTTAACTGGGAAAACAGGGGAGAGCCCAAGGTTAAAAGGGGACAGTAAGATACCTGGAGGAGAAAAGAGGGTGTCCTGAGGAGGGACAAAGTTATCGGAGAACAGCTGGATTCCATTCTGGTTCTGGACTGGCAAGCCCCCTAGGGTGCTAATCTGGGCGTCAGGCACGTGGGAACCTTGAGTGCGAAGAGGCAACGCCTCTCCCCCAAGCTCAGTTCTGTCTCCACAGGAGGATATGACCCAGCAAGTCAGTGGCATAACCAAGAAGGAATTCGAGATGTTAGACTAAGATAACAGCAAACCCATGCTGACAATGGGCTGGTGATGGCCACCCACGCAGACCTAAAACCCACCCAACACTAGGTCTGTGCTGGTTTCATTTTGCAAAACGTGGCTTCTAATGGGCCAGTGTGTCTAGTTAAAATTATTCCTTCTGGGCAAGTTCTACTATTACAAAAGAACAGGACATAAAGGAAAAATCTGTTTCTAACTAGAGATCCTTACAGCTTATGCTTTCCTGACTCAAGTCCCCCTTCACTTACCCCTTTGACAAGATTTGGAAAGGTTTATGGAAACCTTAAACAGGTGCCACTTTGTAACTAAAGAATTCCCCAAATTGAATCCACCCCTTTCTCTACTGGAAAATGATGTTACTCCTGTTCCTTCCACAGATACACAGAATTATGATTCTCCATCTGCCAAGCTAATGGGTCAATGGAAAACAAACAAACAAATAAAAAACCAACCTCATTCTTGAAGAAGAGTTTCAAGATCCTCCCTCAGAACAAACAACAGATTGAAATGGGCAGTTAACAACGAGTAAAAGAATGGACTGATTCACTTTTTACTAACCTTCTTTAACCTAGAGGGAGTGCCAGTAAAAAAATAAAAATAAAAATCCAACTGGGCAGCTGAATGGGGAAAGCTGAGGGAAAAAACAAAACAAAACAAAACAAAAAACAACAAACAAACAAACAAAAAAAACCCCAAGATCTAGATGACCATCAGGGTCAAGGAGCCATTAGAAGTGTGATGAATGGTATAGACCTTTGGCTTCTAAAAACACATTATTTTGCATAAAATGTCAAGAGATACATGAACCTTTTGGTTACCATTCATGGACCCCAGATGTATAGAACTTCTGGCCTAATTTCTAGAATTTACTCAACTTTTCTGCCCACAGGGAGGTACCTATAAAAAGGCTCTCTGCCACATTCTTTATAAAAGCCTAAGACGGGAAACAACCTACAGCGCCACCAAGAGGGGACTAAGTAAGTAAGATCATGGCCAGCAGCAAGAATGGGAAGGTGTTTTCACCGAAAAAACACAAGGTAAGAAACACTGGGCCAAGCATGACCGTAAAATCGTATTATTTCTGAAAGGGCACACAAAGGACTAGAAATGGCGTGCGTGCCTGAGATGGAAGCCTGGACCATAAAGGGCTCGAAGTTGGGAGAAAAATTACTTTTCTATTTTGAATCCATGTGATTCCTTTTTTAATTAAAAGAAAACTAGTTGGTGAGAGAGAAAGAAGTAGCCGAATCAAGAGACAGACAGACTGATGGTTTCCAAAGAACTTCTGGTCTAGCAAAGTCCCCAAAGATCCCAGCCTTGAGAACAGCTGATACCATAACACATTTGGAACCAAGACAGAAATAGGAAAGTATCTCCTGAACGCTGTCCCCAGCCCGGTGGGGCTGCCGCCGCCGCTCAGAGCAGCTGAACCTTCTCTCCCATAGTGTGGCTTTTCTGGCTTTTCCTCCTGCCGAAGCAATTATGAAACATTATAACAGCAGCGCCAATATTATTTTTTAAAGGCTGATGTTATTCACTAAATACCCATCAAACCGATCTCCTTGCTCCATTGACAGCCCGCTGCAGGGAAACCCAGAGAGCATAAATAATGCATCTTTGGGCTCGATTGCTGGCGGGTCGGCAAATGGCCCTTCTCAGCTTTGGAGGCTTCCATTGCCTGATGCCCACAGGTGTGTCCAAGGGAGCAGAAGAGCGACCTTCTGGAGATGGCTGGGCGCCCTCAGGCTCAGCAAACCACCTCCGTGCTCTCAGGAGCACATCTGACAAGTTAGCAACGGCGAGGGAGGGCAGCCCGGTCACCAGCTGTGACTAGGTGCGTGTCCTCAGCAGAGGACAGGACATCTCCCTCCCACACAGCCCCCAACTTTCCCCCTCCACCCTGGGTTGCCAAGAAGATCCGAGAGTCCCGGGAGGCTTTCCTGCAGAGCCAACTCCCTCTGGCCTATGTTCTCCTGGCTGCTCTGGACAGGGCTATCCAAGGGATTGCTACTGTTTACCTTTTTTGACTAACAGGCTCTGAACCTCCCCACTATAGCCTTGAAAATTAAAAAAAAAAAAAAAAAAGAACTGGGGGGTTGGAATAAAATCTGGCCAACCTTTTCATCCGAGAGAAGGCTCAGAATCAGAACTTTTACAAAGGCTTCATAGGGGTACACAGGAGTGCCAGCTAGTAAGGGCTGACAGAAGCCTTCTGCCTCTGTGTTCCCACGGTTCGGCATGACAAATGGCAAGCTTTCCTGGAGGACAGGCTCCATCCTGGTCTCCGGATAGTTCCTGACTCTCCAGTAGAAGGGGAACAGCAGAAAACACCTACGTCGCTCTGACTCAAATATGAATGGCATGTGTGATTGTTGGGCAGGGGGCAGAATGTTTGCGCTAACCCTCTCATACGGGAGCCGATGTTAGATGAGTCTGCACCTCCTGACTACGTCCCACCGGGGAAGTCCTAAGAGGCCGTGAGGATCAACCCAAGTGGGGAAGATATTCGAGGTCTGCACAGATGATTCATGCCGGACACAGTCAGAACACAGATCAGCGAGAACTGGCCTCACTGTGACTTCGGCGCACTGACTCCCCCTGAGGTCTAGAGATTGCCTTGGTCTACATGTGGCAAAAAGATCAAATTCAAATCCCAGTGTGGAAACGTGAAAGGACTCTCCTCCTGTGAACGCTAACGCGAAGACAATGACCGTACTCCAGTCTGTCTTTCCCCAATTCATCAAGACAGAACCCTGTGCAGGGGAGGAGCCACCCGTTCTCGACATCTTTTCAGTGGTTTTAGCCCCAAGTCCATGGTCCATGGAAGAAGTGGCGGGGCGGGGGGCATACATGTCACAGCCTGGGACTTCAATAAATTCAAAGGGAAAGAAAGGCATCTACCTCTCCTCGTGCTAACTGGTTCTCCAATTAGCCAAATGCCCTGAACGAGCGTGTGATGATGAGACGAGGAGGGGAAGTCTTCCCCCGAGGCTGGAAAACCATGTACCCCTTCCCAGGGTACCCTCCACCCCTTGTCAGTGGGACACAGCCTGGCTGCCACCGTTTCCCAGCTGCGTCAAAAAGAGGAAAGTCGTGTGGATGGAAAGGAGCATTCGGGGTCTGTTAGGGGGAGACGGGGGGACAAGTGCCAGGTGCTGTCACCCAAATCAGCCCAGTCCCATCAGAGGGGTCCCACTTGGCCCGGCTGGGAAGGCAAAGAGAAGGCTCTGTGAGCTCCTGCAGGTGGTCTGGAGAGCAACAGGGAAGGAAGATACGGGGCCAGATACCGGTCCAACCCTGTGCCACGGTGGGGTAAGGCACGTGTATGGACAGGACAGAACACGGTCCTTTCCCCTGTCCTTCCTCTGACACCACGCCTGAGCCTCGGCTGCCTGACTCAGCCCAGGGTCTGCAGGGAGCTTGCCTGAAAGGAGCCCAGCTCTACCTATCCGGATGGAAAGTTCACTCTCAGGGAAGAGCAGCCGGGGACCCTCAGTGTCAGACTTCTTCAGCGACGCAGGGGTGAAGTTCAGTGCCAGGGCCGTCGGGGGATCTTCTGCTGCACCCTGAAACAAGAAGCAGTGACGTCACTGTAACACCCCACCACCTTCGCTCCCCAGGCCCCTCCAGCTCAGAGCCGCCCAGGCAGACAGCCAGTCTGTCCCCAAAGTGCTGGGGCTCCTCACAAGGAAGACGACGAGCCTTCTGGTTGTAGAGCTTCTGGGGTGACAAAAGCCCTGGGATCTGAGGACCGTTCGATGCTGATCCTAAAAATGGGAAGAACACATCCTGGGAAAGGGAGGGGGGCAGTCCACGCGGCATCACCGCAGGGCAAAGGGCACAAGGAACTCAGCTCCCGAACCGTCCCTAGAAGGCTACGTGGCAGGTTCTCTTGGATGGTGGCCTTGCTACATACAGGAACAAGGTCAACGTTTTTAGGAATTGACCACCTTCACGGTTCTCGTGAGATCCAGAGGAGAAGCAATCCAAATAAAAGCACCTGAAAAGAAGGAAACAGCGCCCATCGAGGGGACCCAACATATTTGGAGTGAAGTCCGATGGACCTTAAGACAGCCATGTCACCTTTGTGCTTTGTCTGTCGCTCCTTAATGCGATGGTCTCTACATTAATGAGGCAAAATCTTAATTTTGATCCCCATGTTTATGTGATTAAGACTTACAGACTGCCAACGTCGTGGCTCCTTGGTGAACAAGACAAAGTCATAGCTTTTCGTGAAGCCAACGTTCCAGTAGGAACAGATAAATGAGACCATAATGGGACCGAGCTTCTCTTCCAAAGGTATCTGGGGAAACCCCTCGGACTCTGCTAATGGGTCACAGAGGCACAGAGGAAGATGGGTAAGCAGCTCTGAGAGGGCTTTCCCCAAACATGCTGATGCTGGTCACTGAGGGAAGGTGAGTAGAATCACCTCGATGGGCAAACAAAACAAAACAAACAAAAAATCCAAACCAACCACCAAGATATTTTTTAAAATCCAGGCAAAAATAGTTTCAAAACAGAAGTTTCCATTTAAAATATGTGTCTTGGGTGCCTGGGTGGCTCAGTGGGTTAAGCCTCTGCCGTCAACTCAGGTCATGATCTCAGGGTCCTGGGATCGAGCCCCCCATCGGGCTCTCTGCTTGGCAGGGAGCCTGCTTCCTCCTCTCTCTTTCTGCCTGCCTCTCTGCCTACTTGTGATCTCTGTCTGTCAAATAAATAAAGAAAATCTTTAAAAAAATAAAAATAAAATATGTGTCTCTAATATAGGAGAGAAGACTGATGATCTAATCACTGAAATGCTCCCATGTATAAGCAACTACTAAAAGTCCCGGTTAAACTGCTTTCCGGAAGGACCCTCATCAAAGTTATGCCTGGGTGTGTCTTACACAGACACACACACACACACATACACACACACGCACAAGCACACATGTCTCCTTGTTTTCCAGTGTCCCTGGGGATCAGGAGTCGAAAGAGAATCTAATAATTCAGATATTTAAGTTCATTATTTCTTTCCAATGACATGTTGAAAACGAAGGCATAAGCCTTTCCTCCCACGTCATCCCATTTGTCCAACACATCGACATTGTCCTGGTCATTTTATTGGGCAACATCGTCCATAAGCCATTTGAAATAAGGGTGGTGACACCTCAGAGAACCGTGTTGTTAAAGAGGGGAAAAAAAAGAAAAGCCTTGTGGCTCTGTCTGAGCTTCTCTCGTTCCGGTCCTCGGGCCCCTTTATGGAGTCCCAGGGGCGGCAGGATGTCCCCCACTCTGTCCCTGGGAGGAGCACCAAGAGAGGCGGCCTGTCACACCATATCACAGTCAAGGCTGGCACTACAGATGGACGGAATCGTGGGGACAGAAGGGACTTTGAGAGGGCCAGTCTCTCCCCCTGGAGAAACCCCCTCTCGGCACCCCCGGGTGACAGCTGGTGTCTGCGCTGTGCCGCGGGCCACCGAGTCACGGCTCTGTGTTTGTTTGTGTGCTTTACTTGTTTCTAATTCTCTGCCGCACGCTGACATCTGAGGAATTACTGCGGCAATAAAAGACGTGTTTCACCGCGAGAATGTGTCAGCTGATTTTCCTTCCTTTGTTTTCCTTCATAAGGGGATGTTTTTATAATGTGATTGATGCATCACTGGGGAAAGGATAGGGAAAGAGGACCACTTCCTTACAGCAGAAACATCACACCATTTAGACGCCTGACGTTGCTTACTTGGCCCGTTCAGCAAGGTGTGGCTTGGGGGGACCGGGTTTTGCCTGAGAACAGTGGTTTTCAGCCTGGGTGATTCTGCTGCCCAAGGGACACTGGCAATGGGCACTTTTTTGTGCAGGGAGTGGGGGAAAGGAATATTGCCTTCTAATGGGCAGAAGCTAGGGGAGCTGCTAAACATCCTAACTGCACGGGACAGGGCCCCCCCAACAAAATGACGCAGCCAGAGGTCACCAAGACAAGGCTGAGGGAGCACTGCTTTTGAATGATTTAGGATGGTCAGGGCCCCGAAGCACCCCATGTTGTTAGTAACGCTAGAAACTCACAGGCCCCCTTTTTTACTGTGAAGGTCAGAATTTTGCCACTTTTTCTAGGAAGCCTGCCTCCCTTCGTGGATCTGGCAAATTCTTAGGAAGCAACCACCGAGTCCCAGAACCACACCAGGTTCTGGCAAAATGAGGTGAGCCAAGTCCTCGTGAATCTTGAGTTCTCCTTCCAGAGACAGACGATAAAGTAACAATAAATGCAAAACAGAGTGCCGGGAACTGATAAAGCAAGAAGACATCACAGTCCCAGCCAGTCAGCCCGGCCACGCGCCCGGGGATCCGGCGTCCGGGGAGGCCTTGTTCCCACACGTGGCAGGTGTGCTAGCTGGCCGGGAAATGTTAAGGATGGAGCGCTCCCCTCCAGGGAAGACGCTGAAGGTGGCCTCCCCGGTGTTTGAGCAAAGTCCCTGGAAGTCAGGGAAGAAGCCACACTGATTTCTGAAGACCATGCTTCCGGCAAGGCCCAGCAAGGCAAACGTCCCCCCGCCCAGACATCTCCTTTTTCCATTTTATCCCACCTCCAACTCACTTAGAAGCTGTCCATCTAAAGAACCAAGATGTCCTTCAACGGACGAATGGATAAGGAAGATGTGGTCCATATACACTATGGAGTATTACGCCTCCATCAGAAAGGATGAACACCCAACTTTTGTAGCAACATGGATGGGACTGGAAGAGATTATGCTGAGTGAAAGAAGTCAAGCAGAGAGAGTCAGTTATCATATGGTTTCACTTATTTGTGGAGCATAACAAATAGCATGGAGGACATGGGGAGATGGAGAGGAGATGGGAGTTGAGGGAAATTGGAAGGGGAGGTGAACCATGAGAGACTATGGACTCTGAAAAACAACCTGAGGGTTTTGAAGGGGCGGGGGGTGGGAGGTTGGGGGACCCAGGTGGTGGGTATTAGGGAGGGCACAGATTGCATGGAGCACTGGGTGTGGTGCAAAAACAATGAATACTGTTACGCTGAAAAGAAATAAAAAATAAAAATTAAAAAAAAAAAAGAAGAAGAAGAAGAAGCTGTCCATCTAAAAGCTAGACAAGGACCCAGCACATCCACCCGGCTCACAGGGCACACCCACAGAGTGAAGCCAAGGATTGTTTCCGCACCCCATGCCTGGCGACACTCCCCACACCTCTCGGAGTCCAGACACCGGCCAGCCTCCTAGCACTCCTTCCAGACTCCCTTCTGGGATTCTCCATGTCGCCCACCTTCTCCACTCAACTGCGGATGGGGACAACAGAAGTAGAAATGTGTCCCTAGGAATTTCAAGGAATGGCCCCCGTGGGAGATGCCAGGGCTGCTTTGGTGGCTCGATCTAATGCCCACGAACGCAGTCAGGAAAATCAGGAAGCTCCTGCAGGGCTGACCCCACACCTCGCTCCTTGGGGGCTGGGCTGCTCCCGGAGCACACAGACTGCCCGTGGAGGGGGCGCTGCCTTGAACACAGCCTTGGCCTGTTCACCAGTGATTAAGAGCCTGGGAGAAATTCCTTCTCTACATCCTCCTCTTGCTTTGCTGACGACGGCACAGCCCTCTCGACGGGTTATCACCACCTTACAGGTCTGGGGCTTTTCTGTTCTTTTGTATCTTCTGCAAAGCTTTTCCAGTCGTGCTCCCCACTCCATCCCTGCCGGCCCTGCGAGGACAGCAAGGTGAGGCCTTCCTCACCTTGCTTCCTTGACTAACGCAAGCTGCTCCCGACTCCCCACCACAGCCCTAAGAGCCGGCTGGGCTGCCCATCGGCACGGGGTGGGTCTGGCAGGCCCCTGGGCTCCTGGGCTCCTGGGTCACCAAATGCCAAGGTGCCAGACACACAGGCTCCATCCCAAAGTACAAGTCTTGATTTTCTTCTGCACCACCCCCCCAAGTCCTCCTCCAGCCCTTCTCCCCCCCTCCCCGCCCACCCCTCCAAATCCAGCGTGGTCCCCAAAGCAGGGAGGGAACTGCCGGGAGGCACCAGGCAACACCACCAGGGCCACGGAACTTGAGATGCTGTCTTCTTGCGACAGAATTATTATTAATTGTTATTATTATTATTAATGGCTCAGAGCAAGTGTCTGGTTCAGAACAAACACAGCCATTTCCACCCACTCTGGAAGGGCTGTGCAAAGGGGCAGGAGTTGGAGAATAATTAACACTTTCCAGAAGCCAAAGAGAAGGAATGGAGAGGAAAGGAAAGAAGGAAGAAAGAAAATGGGGGGAGGGAGGGCGGAGGAAAGCAGTCCCCCAGGATGTCTTACATGAAAACATAAGGGCTTCAGAAAATAATGCCGTTTATCTCCACTAAGAAATACAGTCCGGGTGCCGCTCATCGGGGTTTGCTGTCCTGGGTACCAGGGGGAGAAGCGCTGCCCGCGGAAGTTTCTAGAGCCCCAGAGAAATGAGTCCCACAAGGAAAAGCCTAGAGCACAGCCAGGGGGATGAAGCCATGCGGAGATGAATAAGTCTGTAAGGCCAAACGGAAGCCCATTGCCAAAGCACAACGGACATGGGACCCTAGGAGCCAAGGCACCGCAGGCCCCAAACTCACTGCAAGCAGTTCTGGGCCATTTGCTGCAAGTCCCAATGGCCAGCTTCGACGTGTTCACCTGTCTCTGGCTCTTCTCCCACTGGGATGTCCATTGCTGTGAATAACCTCCAGGGCAGGGCAGAGCAGACCACCCTCAACCACTCATGGGCAAGCTGCCTGCCAAGTTCATTCAGGCTGGGGGAGCTCTGGGATGGCTCTGAGCTCCCCCGACCCCACGCAGTGCAGGTTCTTTAACTGGGGTCGACCAGCAGGTCAGAGTTCTCTAATGAGGGGTGAAGGCAAAGGTCAGAGGACGATGTGGTGCCCCTGCCAGCCCCTCAGCCACAGCTAAAGCGAGGCCATGATACACCCCGATGGAGAAGGGAACGAGGGTCTGAGCAGGGCCGCAGCCCCTCCCATGGGGACGCAGGCCAAGCTGATGCTATGGAAGGTGCCTGGAGCCCACGCGGGCTGAGCCTCCCCCTCCGCCCAGCCTCTGCCTCCCGTCATCCCCACTTCACCCAGACACACAAGGTGACATTAAATAATTGATGCTGTTTTTATTACCGGGAAATTGCAATAATAATGACACTCGTAACACAATCTTAAATTATTCCACATAATGGAAAAAAAATTAAATGTCGCCACTGATCACTAGCCAGACTAGGGATGACACTTACATAATAGATGACCTTCTCTCCCAGGGAGCCCAGCAGCCTGCTGCCCAGAGCCCGGCTGGCCTAAGGTGACAAGCGGCTGGCCTCAAAGCAACAGGGACACAGAGCAGTGTCACAGAGGGTACAGTCCTGCCTCAGGCTCTTTCAGGCAGGACGCTGCCATCTTTCTTACCTCAGTCTCCCTATGTGTTCAGGGATCATGGCTCATAACCAGGAGCTTTACAGACAAGGAAAATCACAGCTCCAAGAACTTGGTCCCCCACCTGGTTTACCCTGCCTGAGGCCACTAGGATTGCACCTCTAACTCAGCCTACGTCCCCTCTCTCCATGGCAACAGCAATGGCCGGCAACGCAGGTTTTCAAGCTTCTAAGTGCTCGATGCTGGATACTTCTTTTTTTTTTTTTTTTTTAAAGGTTTTTTTTTTTTTTTTTTCAGAGGGAGAGAGGGGGAGAGAGAGCAAGCACAGGCAGACAGAATGGCAGGCAGAGGCAGAGGGAGAAGCAGGCTCCCTGATGAGCAAGGAGCCCGATGTGGGACTCGATCCCAGGACACTGGGATCATGACCTGAGCCGAAGGCAGCTGCTTAACCAACTGAGCCACCCAGGCGTCCCGATGCTGGATACTTCTAAAATCTGGGCTAAAGAACTACTGAGCTCCCTTCTCCAGGAAGCCTTCCTGGATAGGCCCGGCCTCATTTGGATTAGAAATGTTTCCCTCTCTGTGCTCCCCGGACATCCCACCCATGCTCCTGTCACGGCATTTACCAAATAGCACACAGTAACTTC
Organism: Enhydra lutris kenyoni; assembly: GCF_002288905.1. Taxonomy (NCBI): domain Eukaryota; kingdom Metazoa; phylum Chordata; class Mammalia; order Carnivora; family Mustelidae; genus Enhydra; species Enhydra lutris. The sequence goes on along the minus strand of NW_019154141.1, from coordinate 1,336,022 downwards.
TGGGCATCCTTGGCTACCCCAAAACCATGGGATCCTCAAAGCAGGAGCCGTGCCTTCCTGCTCCCCTGTCAGGCCTCAGTACTATGTCCGCGTTCACTAACCCCATTAATTGTCAGAATGAAATGATCTCCCAAACCTCCACAATGAGAGGGGAAATGTTGCAGAACATACAACACAAAGACCCAGGTGACCACAAAACGTTTAGGTCTTGAGAAAGAAGGAAAGAGGGATTCGTGCAGAACGGGAAAGCAAAGCCCTCGCAGTATTCAAGGTGGTCTAGCTAAGGGCAAGAAGGAGGGCCTCCCACCCACGCCTGCTTCTGCCCTCCTGATAATGACGGTGTGCAACCCTCAACGTCACCCCTGAGACCACGTGAGGATGGGGAGTCCCCTACCCTGTGACCTGCTGCCCAAAGGCTCCGTGTCCACACCCCTTCCTGGCAGGAACGTTCAGAGTGGGACAGCACAGCTCGCTCCCCTCAAAGGTAAGACCTCCCTACTCTGAAGCCCATGACCCCTCCAAGGTCACATCTTCCCCCTTCCTGCCCACGTCCTCCATGACCTTGGCCTGGAGCTTCACAACGGCAGAAGTTAATCATGGACTTGTAGCTATATATAAGCTACGTAAGTCTGCTATCACTCAGACTATCTTTTTAAGGACAAAACCTTCTCCTATTTCTGATGCCAAATTACTATTCATAATCAAGCCTATTTAATCACATAAAACTGATTTTAAAGCACATGGCTCTGCAAAGATACAGCTCTCCGAGAGCCTGCAAAGACAGCCCTCCTACAGCGGGCCCAGGTAACTGGGTCCATACCACGCCTGTGTTCCAAAGAGTCAAGTCTTCGGCTAGCATGGCTGACAGAGAGATGGGGGCTGGCAGAGTTTTCCAAACTATTCTGTGCTTTCTGATAACTTGAAATATAACTTTTCCTTGAAACAAAAATACAAATCTAAAGAAATGCAGGTACCTACATATAATGAGGTCTCACCTTCCTAACCCTCAAGGATTATCCATCACTTTTAGCCTACTTCTCGGCCTCGCTCTGGAGTTCATTAAAATCCACCCTTATGATCCACACTGAGCCTTTTCTGGCTTCCCCCCAGCTGGGCTTTCTCAGGCAACTCTTTCTTACCTACATTTTCCTTTGAAAAGATATCAGATCCCTCCAGAAATCTGCAAAAGGACAAGATTTCTCTTCCCAGAAAAAAAAGGTTAATAAATGCATGTGTATCAGACGGTCATTGCTAGGTAACAAAACGCCTCAGAACTTAGTAGCTTAAAGCAATGGTTATTAATGCCCCTGAGTCTCCAGTCAATGGGGCGCTGCTGCCCATCTGCTGTCTGGGCTCAGTCAAGGTTGCCTGGACGCCTGGCTCGCCCAGGGGCTGGACGGTCCAGGACGGCACATGCGTCTGGCGGTGCACACGCTGCTGGCCAAGAGTTGCCTGACTCTTGGCTAGGACACAGGATTCTTCTCGATGTGACCTGTCATTCTCCAGCGGATGACACCAGGCTTATTAGTACAGTGAATTCAGGGGTTCGGGGCCAGCAAGATAAGGCAGCGTCCAACGTCAAGTGCTGTTCAAGTCTCTGCCAGGATCACATCTGCTACCCTCCCATTGACCACAGCCAAGCCAGTGAGCACTGAAGGCATGGATAGGTCAACCACACAGCTTGTTGGGAGGATCTGATGTCGTGTTGCCAGAGCACAGAGGACAACAGGGGAGGGATCTGTGCCTGTTTTTGCGAACTACAGTAGCATATATGCACAGACACATAAAATGTTGCACCAAACATTTGGGGCCCACAAACCACATGCAGTCCCCCACAGATCTAGCCTGTAAACAACGGCTCCTGATTAAACTTGCAAATTCAGTCTCATTCCCCCAAAACAGTGCTTCTCTGATGGGGACCCTAGGACACATTCTCAGAGATCTGAAGGTTTTACATAAAATTTTTTAAATTTTATATTTTCACTTAAATGATAAGCTATAGAAAAGAAAGAATACTGACAATCTGAATCACCAAGGTGACCCCTTTATGACCAAATCCTACTGCTCGATCTCAGGGCCTTTGTTTGCATTCACGTTTACACTGAGTTGGTCCGAGCTAATTGCTAAGCACAGATTCAACAGACAGGTTGTGTGTTTGAGCCAACCTCAGACCTAATGACTTCATGGAGGCTTGCACAGACGATCGAGGGTTCCAAGTAGTTCCAGGAGAGCAGCTGGAGAGCTGACTCCATCCAGCAGCTTTCACTGGACACATGTGCCAGAACCAGTGTTAGAGAAGGCAACTCTGTCTGCAGAAAACATCTTGTTACACCGTGCTCAGCATCGAACGTGCCCTCTTATGATACCATATGTGATCCTCCGTACCTTCTTCTGATGTAGACCGACAGGTAGTTTCACCACCTCCACGATGGGCTGAACTTCCCCACCACTAAAATTCCTATGCTCAAATCCTAACCCCCAGAACCTCAGAATGAGACTCTATTTGAAGATAAGATCTTTAAAGAGGTAATTAAATCAAAATGCAGTTGTTGGGATGGGATGTAATCTAATCTGACTGGTGTTCTTATAAGAGAAGGAAATCTGACATGCGGAGAAGGCAATCTGAAGACACAGAAACAAAATGGCGGGCGACATGCCAAGGAGAGAGGCTTGGAATGGATCTTTCCTTCAGGGCCCTCAGAAGGAACCAACCCTGCCAACCTTGATCTTGGACTTACAGCTTCCAGAACTGGGGCTATAAATTTCTACTGTTGAAGCTATCCAGTCTGTGGTACTTTGTAATGGCAGTCCAAGCTGACGGATGTAATCCACCCACCCACCCCCATTTTACATTTGAGGAAACTAAGTCATAAAAGCTAATGACTCAGCTAACATCACACCATTAGTCAGAGGTACAAGCAGGATTTGAACCCAGAACTACTGATTCCAAATCTCTCTACTCCTTCTCCCACCAGGGTGTGGTCAACCAGGAATGTACTAAGGCAACTCAAGAAGGGACTCCACAGAGAGTGACCCAAGGAGGGTGTGTGGGAACACGCACACAGTGGGCACAAAGTCTTATGCTATTATGTTGAGCAAGGAGAGTTGTCTGAGCACAGTGTTCACACAGAGCGATTGGTGTGGCGGTCTCTCCAGGCCTGGCACAACCCCGAGATATGGAATCACGACCTTTAACATCTCAGCCCACACACGACAGTGAACACTCACTTCACGAGCACAGCTAGATGGAAACCAGAGCAAGGTTCTGTGGGGTAACGGCCCAACGTCATAACTGGGTCTCCAGGCAACAAGAGAAGAACCTAGAAATCTTATTCCTGGTAAAGATGCCCTAAAATGGAAAGCAAGACACAGAGATTGGTCATCAGAAGGGAGAGGGGTGCCCTTGGTGCCAAGCTGGGGGCACTGACCTATCCATGCAGCGAATCAGAGACATAAGCATCAACTCTAACAGAGTTGGAGAGAAGCAGCACAGTTGAGAATTCAACACAGCGTCAGTGTTTGTGTCCTGAGCCACTTGGGCACAGTATGGCTTCCCCTGCAGCCCACCAGGTAGTGGCCTGGAAGGACAGCGGTGGTGGAGACAGGGTGGTTGCCCCCCACCCCACCCCCGGTGAGCGGAGGACTTCCAGCACCGTCACCGCCCCTCACACTCCCAGTCCACATCTCCACTGTCAATCCCTCAGCCTCCCGCCCCTACTTAGCTGCACTGGTCCCCAGGAGACCTTGACCACCAGGGTCTGAAGCCTCAAACCGTTGCTGAAAACAGTCTGTCCGCCTCCCCATGATTGTGTCTCCGAGGCTGAGACACACAGCTTCCTAACAGGGCTGTGACCAGGGCTTGGGGCCCAGAGGAAGCCTGCTGCGAAAGGTGGAATCAGGGGCCTCTTAGTGACTCAAAGAAGTGGGGGGGGGGGCCTTGGGGGAGGGTGGAAACCCCTGAGCGTTTTTATGCTAAGGAAGCAGCCTGGAAATGGCATTCAAACCACTTCAAAAGAGAAGCTCTGCCTTTGAAGAACAGACTTGATTTTTTTTTTTTAATGGGGCTTTATGCAAGGCCTCACTCTGCTCAGAGCAGAATTAATTATTCAACGTTATCTGGGCCTGATGCGCACTTGGCAGCTGAACACGAACCTGAACTGCCTGCATCTACGGAATGATTTTCTGCCTCCTGCCTTGGGGAGGTAGAGACCCACACCTTCCCCTTTCTCTCTTCCCTAAGCCTAAATTCCAAAGCGCACGCCCCAGGGGAGACACAGGGCCTGCTTGCCAGAGGTTACCACTGCTGCACAAAATCCCGCCTGGTCGGGGGGGCTGTGAGCGTCTGTCATTTCCTATCTTGGTTGCCATAGGTCAAGAATCCAGGAGTAAGTTAAATTGGGCCCTTGGCTCAGGGTGTCCTTGGGCTGAAATCAAAGCCGCGATCTCATCTGAGGCTCGGGGCCCGCTTCCAAGGGCACTGGTCATTGGCAGAATTCGGTTTCGGGTAGATGATCCCAGGGCCCTGAGATCAAGTCTCTCATTAGGATCCCCGTTCAGCTGGAGTCTGCTTCTTCCTCTCCCTCTGCTTGTGCTCTCTCTCTCAAATAAATAAAATCTTTAAAAAAATAAATAAATAATGAATCCAGCTTGCACGATATTCATCTTTACACTAACCTAGCTGTAAAGTATGACTTTTAGTCTTTTTTTGGTCTTTTTTTTTTTTTGGTGGAGGAAGGGGCCCATGAAAGTCCAAAGGTAAGCCAGGTATGGTGCCTCTTTGGGGTACACAATGGTTCTCCTTGCACAGCTCCACAGGGACTGAAAAGGGCAAAAAAGATTGTGGGGGCAAGGGGAGCCAGTCCAGCTTGTGGTCCTAAAATGCTGACCTTTGGACTAAGTGACAAACCAGGATAGTCCCCGGGCAGCTGCAGGACAGTGCTGATATGCTAATTAGTGTGAGGGGAACAAACCAGCCTCAAGTTATGAACACAGGGCTATAAGGCCATGTTTGGTACCAGCATGGGCCACTTGGTTTAGTCAGAGTCTCCGGTTGTCAGAGTCCCTGGTTAGGCGGGACTCCTAATTCCCATCAACTACCTCACAGCTGGGAGCCAAAGGCCTCCAGGGGTAGGTAAGGATATTACTGAAGCAATTAAAATCCTTCTCAAACACCAGAAAACGGGCATAAATCTATTCATTACTAACAATGTCAATAAGACCATTATCCTATTAAAAATCCCATTAAAAAGGAGGAAGAAGAAGAAACTGTGTGTCACTCCATGCTAACTCGAGTTAAGTATTAGTGCGAAATACCTGGGCAGTAGGATGACGGGGGTACAGAAATGCCAACAAGACGTGGGGAAAGTTGGTATCAAGAGAAAAGCATAAGGGAGAGGCTTCCTGGGTGGAGAGGAAGGCAGGACGGACGACCACGGGCAGCTACAGGGACAGGCAGGGTCAAGGCCACCCCAAGAGCCGCAAAGCCTGAACAGGAACAAAGCTCTGCTGAGACCACACTTCGACTCTTGCTCGTAAAACAAGGGGCTTTGGCGCAGACCATGGTGAAGGCCTGTTCTACCCCCAACCTTCGATAAATCCACAAATGTCTAATTCCAGACGAAGGCATCTGCTGCCTCCATGGGAGAATATCCACCAGTCACACCTCCCCAGAACTTTCCCAGCCACTTCTGAGGTGCATCCGGAGCAAAAGCCCTCAGTGGCTGCAAGGTGGGGTGCCATCCCGGCTGGATCTGGGTGACGAGACGAGCAGAGGGCAACAACAGAGTGACTCTAGACCCAAAGGGGCATCAAGGGGGGACAGGGTCTGCCACCACTAGTGGCAGAGAGTTGCTGCAGGGCTGTCTTTCCTCAGAAAGGTATCGCACGCAGAGGGCTCACAAGAGAAGATGGCCCGGCTCTCCTGAGCGAGGATTCCCTGGATTTCAAGGCCAAGGAAAAAACCCACACAAGCTCGCCCGACTAGCTTTCAGGCATGGGCTCGTCTCCCACAAGGACTATCAGTAGCCACGGCTCCCTCCCTACCACGCACAGAAGCTGAGCAGATACCCACAGCTGGAAGATAGGCAGGTTTGGAAGGTGATGGTATTTTCAGAAGTTCGGGATCTGCTACAGCGAGAAACCACACCTTTTATTATGAGACAGCACCCTGCTGAGACGAATCTGCATACAAGAATGTGTTACCCGTGTGTCCCTGTTGTGTGGGCTCTAACAGAGAAAGCCCGGTGAAAGCCTCCAACACCAGAGTCCCCTCTCAGCGCGGAGACTAGGGCTGGCGTGTCTGCAGGTACCCTGGAGGGGGAGGCTAATTGAAGAGAGAAAAAGCACGGGCGTCTCCTCCCAAACGAGAAAAACAATCCACCACGGAAAGCCCCAGCCGCCAGGACAGACGGCCTTTGCAAAATCATGCAAACCTGTCAGAGGCAAAAAGGGACTGATCGCTTTCCTCTAGCACGTCTGCACAGGTGGGACGATACGGGAGGTATTCCCACTGAACACCTCCGGAGCGGATGCAGGAGGCCAGCAAGTCAGCCTCGGCTTAACTGGAGGGCCGGCTGGAGAGACAGTCATTGCCAGGATGCTGCTCTCGAGGAGAGAGGTTAATATGCGGGTTAACTGTGTCGTGGCCCCTAGACTATGGAGGGTGCTTTCCTCGGCCATATCTGTTCCTTTCCACCCTCCGTGGTTGCTGTTTCTCCAGGGAAGCAACTAATAGCATTCAGACCCCTCTCCCCACCCTCCCCCTCCTCCCCCAGCATCATCTCTCATCTGACCCAGAACAGCGCCCTGCATGCCTCGTGGGCACAAGGAGACAAGATTAATGTGTTCCTCCGGGAGCCTGGAAAGCAAAGTTTGGATGTGGCAGCAGGAGCAAACACAGATTTGGAAAATTAGCTGTTGCCCCCAAAATCCCATGAGCTAAAGGGGGCCGGCAGGAAGGAAGGTGTCCGTTTTTGAATTAGGAGGGGCATCTCCACAAAGTGCAAGGCTCAGTGCAGGAACAGATTCACAGCAAACCAGTTGCTTGACATTGTCTCTTTTTCCTACTATTTCTAAGACCAGGACATTTTTGTGGAGGGACCTAGGTGAGGGTCTGAAGGGCTGCTGACAGTGCTTAAGGTCACACAGAGAGAAATGACTAAAGCACAGGCGCATCCCCCCAGCCACCTGACTGCCGCCCACCTGCCTAAGGGACCAGGTAGGTGGGGCATCTGACATCCACAGCAGCCCCGCCTACCACACACACCTGCACCTGCTGCGCACACCTGCACCTGCGCAGTTGGTGCCTGAGCCCTCCGCACCAGGTAAGCGAGGCCACACGGGAAAATGTGAGAGCTACACTTCAGGACGTAACCAATCTCAACCCCGGATTATTCTACCTCCCAAAGAGTTAACTAAAAGGAAAAAAATATTATTTGTTGGGGGGAGCATGCTGCACTGACTTCCCAAGCCACTTAGGGTTCTTCTGGCCCCTAAGCAGCTCCCTGCAGGAGCCCGGGATCGAATCTAGAGCCCTTGACTCCCCCACCTGAAATGCACAGCTCATGGGTCTGCTCGGGGAGCCAGTGCCAGGGAAGGGGAGGTGGCAGAGCCCTGGGGGCTCTTCCCATGCCTGGGACACATTCCCCCAGTTACGGAGCCACGCTATGGGCGGGAAGCAGGACCACAGGGAAGTTTTGGGGTTAGATCCCTTGCGGAAACCAGCACCAGGGAAGGATGGCCAAACCAGCTAGTTCCAAGGAGAACACAACTGAACTGGTTTCAGGGGGTGGGAGGAACAGCAGATATGAGCCATGGCAACTGTCCCCTAAAACAACGCCCTGGGACAAACAACAGGGCAGCTCCAGAACACCAGCCATGGGACCATAAGCATGAACAATATGCCGCGCATGTTCTCATGGGCTCTCTCCCTCCCTCTCTTGCCCTCCCTCTTCTTGTGCGTGTGCGTGTGTCCTCCTCTCCTTCTCTCTCTCTGACACACACACACACACGCACACTATATTTCCTATGGGTATTTTCAGGACGCCCGTAAATACGCAGGAAAAACTATCCAGAAGGAGACACACCAAACTCATCTCCCAGGTTTCCGGGGAGAAGAAGACACTGAGAACAGCTGATGATCGAAGACAAGGATGTCGCTCTTTAATATTTTGTAAATATCGTGAAGCCCAGAGGGCATACGTGACACCCAGAGTTCGATGTCGCAGAGTATCACAGCCTCTCGCATATTCTCCCAAGCCTGGCGTTTCAGCCGCCAGGGCTCCTCCTCCACAAACGGACTCATTCTGCCAGAGTCTGGGGATTGGTGCCCAGGGAGAAAGAGGCCAGGGGTGCCCAGCACCACCAGCCAGGGCTTCCCAGCACCCACAGAAAGTCCCAAAAGCCCCAAACCATTCGTCTTTACGCTGGCAACAGTTAAAAAGCCAGCTTTTAAAAAATAAAACAAATCACGGGGAACCTGGGTGGCTCAGTGGGTTAAGCCTCTGCCTTCGGCTCAGGTCATGATCTCAGGGTCCTGGGATCGAGCCCCGCATCGGGCTCTCTGCTCAGCAGGGAGCCTGCCTCCCCCCCCCCCCACTGTCTGCCTCTTTGCCTACTTGTGATCTCTGTCTGTCAAATAAATAAATAAAATCTTAAAAAAAAAAAAAAAAGACAAATCAGCACTCCATAAGTCAGGGTCCTTTGTGGGGTTAGAGAAAAGATGCCAACAACTTATCCTCTCTCTACCCCACACCCAAACTTCTCCCCTGCAAAAAATAAACAAATAAATAGTTCCTCTTAGCCAGGAACCCGCAAGCTAAGTCCAAGCTTGCAACTTTCTGCTTCTCAAAGCTGCAAGTTCTCAGCGTTGCACTGGCAGTACTGTTTATCTGGGCTGGGAAACACGAGCCCGTTACAGGTGACAAGCCCTTCATCAGAAGCTGTGCGTTCGGGAATCAGCCGCACCACACTAACAGGGTTTCCCCTTTAAGCCCGAAACAAAGAGAATCCTGAGTGTCTATGCTGAATTGCCGGAGAGGCAGAGAAAAGAAGGCGCTAATAACAGCAAATATATAACAGCCCTATCAACTTAATATCTACATGAAAAAACAAGCTTTGACATCTTGCTGAGGGCAAAACTTATCGAAGAGAATTAAGTCCACTGTAATATACCAGGATTTGCCCCAGAAGGCTCCCATTTATGCCTATTAAGAAGGAGATTGAAGGATTAGCTAAGAGAACAGCAATCCAGGGGGGCCTGAGTCGAAGGACTGTGAGTCCTGGGGTCATGTTGGGCTTCTAACCTCTCCAGGAGGTGAGAGGAAGGCTCCCCCACAAAAGCAAAGCAGAGAACCAGTATAAAGTAATTTTCTCCTGAAAGGACTCCTGCAAGCTCACCTCACCCAATAGGCTCTCCCCTGTGTTTCCTTGTCAACGCCACCCCCGTGGGGCTCTGGACTCAGTGTCCCCGGCCACCTCTCCAGTGTTTGGGGCACAGGATGACAGCCAGCAGTGCCTCCCCTGTGCTACTGGATGGGATCACCAAGACGCGGAGTTTCCTGCCTCTGAATCAGCCAGACTTCTTATTTCTCAAATTTCTCAAATTTCATGAGGCAGGAGGAAAGAGAAGGTAAAGTCGCAGAGTAATGGTGACCGCTCGCTCACTATGACCCTCTCTTAGGACAGGTTTGGGCATGGTGGTGAACCTGAGTTAAAATGAGACTTTCCGGGGGTGTCTGGGGGGCTCAGTGGGTTAAGCCTCTGCCTTCAGCTCAGATCATGATCTCGGGGTCCTGGGATCAAGCCCCGCATTGGGCTCTCTGCTCAGCAAGGAGCCTGCTTCCTCCTCTCTCTCTCTCTGCCGGCCTCTCTGCCTACTTGTGATCTCTGTTAAATAAATAAAATCTTTTTAAAAAATTATTTAAAAAAAATGAGACTTTCCGTAGCCAGTTACCCTAGAGTCTGCTTATAGACATCATCAAGGTTTGTATTCACCACCGAACACGTGCGCACAAACACACACACACGCACACACATTCAGTTCTCCTCCCTCTCTCTGAAAATCAGTTTATTTCTCAGGTGGCCGGAAATCAGCTCGGGTTGACAGTGCAATTCTATCTCCCACAGGAAATGGCAGGACACCCCCAATTCTCAGGAAAACCTCACCCCTTATTCCCAAACCCCTCCCGATGGAGAAGGTGTTCTCTCCTATCTTCTACCCAGATGGAGAGCAGGCATTAAAATCACGTGAGTGAGACCACCATCAGCCCTTGTGGTCAGTAGCTCTGCAACGAAGTTTGCCACCGTCTTGAGTGGAGTAACACGAACAAATGTGACCAGTCCTGAGCAGCTCCCCTTCAGCTGGGGAAGGGGCAGAGCACCAGGAGTGCACCTGGGCCAAACTCTTCCTTCCCCAGAAGGGCAGCCCACCCAGGGAGGGCTGTGGTCAGGAGCCCAAGGCGCCCCCAACCCAAAGTATAACGGGGCACACGGAGACCTAAACTGAAGGGTGTGTGCTATGGGGAGTCCTGTGAATCGTATAATCCTGATGAATCACAGACCTGTAGCCCTGGAACAAAAAATACATTAAATGTTAATAAAAATAGGGCGCCTGGGTGGCTCAGTGGGTTAAGCCTCTGCCTTCGTTCGGCTCAGGTCATGATCTCAGGGTCCTGGGATCAAGTCCTGCATCGGGCTCTCTGCTCCGCAGGGACCCTGCTTCCTCCTCTCTCTCTCTGCCTGCCTCTCTGCCTACTTGTGATCTCTGTCTGTTAAATAAATAAATAAAATATTTTTTAAAATGTTAATAAAAATAAATTAATTAAAATAAAATATTGTATTGTATTTGGGGCCCACAAAAAAGGGGGGAAAAAAGGTGGTGGAGGGGACCTCCAATACAGCCACATGGGGAGTCAAGATTTTATCTAACAAAGCCCCTATGGTTTGCGAAAAGGGGCTGAAATCCCGACTTTAGGCCAAGTGTCCAGGTGCAAGTTCTGCTTCCAACCTGCTCAGACGTGAGCTTCTCTATGGAATGAGAATGAAAACATTTACGTAACAAGTTTCGCAGGACACCCGGCATGTACTAAACGCTCAATTAATATTATCTCATTATCACATGGAGTAGTGTGACCGCGGCCGTCTTCGCAGTGGAAACCACAGGGAAAGGGGAAAGAAAAGGGACTCAATGTCATCAGGCTCCCACCACGGAAGAGAAAAAGACATTGCCCGGTTGTCAGCACCACTTTCTCCCCTCGTGGCGGATACCGGCTATTGTGGCCTGTGGCGTTAGGAAAGTGCAGGAGTGCATCAGCAGACAGAAGGAGGCGGGGGAGGGTGCAGAGTGGGGCCAGGTTTGGGCGCTAAGATATAGACAGCCGCCTCCCCCTCCCCAACCCTTCCATTTGATAGAGTCCCTCTGTAGTGTCCCCATCCAACCATAAGCCTAATATTTACCCAGCGAAAGCAGTGCTTGTGTACGTTGCCATCTAAAATCCAATAAGTACGGGACAGAAAAGAGGCCGCCTGCTCATGAGGCATGAGGGCAAACAGAGCGAGCTCTTTAAAGAGCCATCCAGCTAATCGATACCCCTCGCCCACTTCCATTCAGGGCCCCTGGGCCCTCGGAGACTTCATAATTATTTTCCATTGTTATCTCCCTCAGAGAAGCTTAAAAAGAAAAGGTCGCTGTTTCTAAGTTCGTTCTCCTCTATTTGCCAACGACGGATTATCTCCTGGGGTCCGTGAGGCTCCCTTCCCAGACCGCGGCAACCAAAGTCAGTCTGCACAGGGCCTTGACTTTGGAGACAGGATGTGGTTCTATGCAAGGAAAGCACTCTGGTCATTACGCCCGGTTGACTGGGTTCCTGCCCCCCACTTTCTCTGCTAGGGTCAGGTTTGGGGTAAAACTCCTGTTGGACATTCTTTTTCTTTGTCCAGAACTCAAAAGACAAAGAGCCAACTCTGTGGGAGGTCAGGCAGGACGGAGGAGAATGCCGTGGGTTTCTAGACGTCACGACCGGCTCCTTCAACATGGATCCTTCCTCTCCAGTGACCACACAGGCTGCCAGCTGAGCCCTTGTATCCGCCATGGGTACCTCCAAATCTGCTTCTGCTTGTCCTTTATTCGAGGGAATTTGAACTAACAGTAAAATAGAAAAATGACAGAAGCCCTCTTTTCCTTGCAAAAAGTCAGTTCAAATAACTAGTTAAGACTAGGTTTGATTAGAAGAAACAGCAAATCCAGGGGTGCCTGGGTGGCTCAGTCAGATAAGCGTCGGACTCTTGATTTTGGTTCAGGTCATGATCTCAGGGTTGTGGGATCGAGCCCCATATTGGGCTCTGCGCTGAGTGCAGAGTCTACTTGAGATTCTCTCCTCTGTCTATCCCCCAGCTCATGCTCCCACTTTCTCTCCCAAATAAATAAAAACTTGAAGAGGAAGAGGAGGAGGAGGAGGAGGAGGAGGAGAAGGAGACAGAAAACCCTATTGCAATAACTTAAACACGTAAAGCGTTGTTTGTCTCACTCAGCAAGAAGGCTTGGGGTCAAGAATGAAGCTGGTTCCACGGATCCAAGACTGCCCGGAGGAACCAGGCTCCTTCTGGGTGCCTGCCCTGTCGCCCTTAGCCATGCAGGCTGCATCCTCAGGTGCTGAGTCCTGTTGTCCCACAGGAGGAGGAGTGAAGAGAAGATGAGAAGGAAAGCCGCCCCCTAAAGACTTCCGCCAACCCCGTCCTCTGGGTCTAGCCACAAAGGAAGCTACCAGATTGAGGCTTTCCAGCTGGGCACATCACGACGTCAAACAAAACTGGAGTTCTGTTAGAAAGGAAGGTCGGGTATGTGGATATTTGGCAGGGAACCCACTCAGCTGCTGTAACAAAAATAGAAAGTTAGCAGTGGCCAAAGGACAAGAGACTATTTCTTAGGAAAAGGTCCTCGCAGTCAATCTAGGGCAGGTATGGAGAATAGGACAGGTACAAGCAAGGACTCAGGCTTGGAGGGGATGAGAGGGAAAAAAGCAAAATCTTTGTATTGTTATAAAGTTAACTCGCTTTTTCATGATTCAGTTTATTATTGTTATTTAGACCTCTCATCGCCCCTGAAAGGATCTCGAGGAACTTTCCGGAGTCCCCAGACCACACTTTGAGAACCACCACCGTGTTACGGTCACAGCTCCCTAGTAAATGAACAAAGGAGTCTGGACATCACGGATGGTAACTTAGCTCCTGGGGTCCAACATTCACCTCCCATCCCAGTTTTCCACTTAAAGATCTTTTATTAGGTGGTAATTGACATTTCAGAGGAAGTAGGAGTCATCTGTTGGCAACCACTGTTTAGGAAAGTACACGGGGGAGGTGGGGGGAAGGTGCTGATCTGTAGTTAGGCAAGCAAGTTTTTCCGTTAGGTTCCTGGATCACACATTTCAACGACTCCCGGGCCAAGCGTGGTAGGCAGAATTTCTAAAACGGCCCCCAAAGATGTCCTGCCCTAAACACCAGAACCTGGGACTAAGACAAGCTCTTGGTCCCATGACTATGGTAGGTTGATATGGATCAACTGTCCTTAGGAAGGGAGATGACCTGAGGGGCCTCCTCTAGTCACAGGAGCCCTCCAAAGCAGAGAGTTTTCTGGGGTGATGTCAGAGAGATTCAAAGGTCAGAAGGAGCTGATGACCACTGCTGGTTTGAAGATGGGAGGCCATGTGGGGAGGAACTTGAGTGGCCTTAAGGAACTGAGAGCAGCCCTTGGCCAACGGCCAGCAAGAGAATGGAGGGACCTCACTCTGCAGCTTGCAGGAATGAGTTTGGAAGAGCACTCCAGGCTCCAGATGAGAACAGTGCTGGCCGCCATCTTGATTTTAGCTTGTGAGTCCCATGCAGGGAACCCAACCGCCATGTTGGCCCAGACTTAGCCCTCCAGAACTTTGAGCTAACAAATGGTGCTGTTTAAAGCCACCAAGCTTGTGATCATTTGTTATGTGGCAAGATAAAGCTACCATACCAGGGCAGGGAAAGAGGTGTGGCCCAGGGGCCTAATCTCTGTGAACGAAACCCGTCTTGCACATCACTGAGGCAGTAGGAGAGGGCTCCTCTGCCCTGGTTAGGTGAACCAGCTGCAAAAGCATGAGAGCACGAGAAGAGACAAAGAGCAGCTCCCCACAGTGCCCAGAGAAAAGGACTCCGGCAGATGTGTGGAAAATAACCACGAGGTCGTGGCCCCTTATGTAATATACACAAAATAAAGAGCCGTCATGAAAACCTACACAACAGTGAGTTTGGGAAAATGAGAGTCACATTAGTGGTAATATCCAAAGGGCAACAGCTCCCCAAGTGAATGAATGCTTTCATTCAGTAAAGCAATACACTGAGACGCCCTGGAAAACGCCATCAGCCAGCCAGCTGCCGTGGGGAGCACAGGTGCCCAGGAATTAGGCTCCATGAGCAGCTGCTCCCATGGGGCCTCTACAACCCGCAAAACTGTGGGAACAAGAACCAGCCGTGAGTCACGGGGCCACCAGAGAAATGCGACAGAGGGTCGGTCCCCAGGGTGCTCCATCATGGCTGGTTTCCTGGCTGGGACGGCAGCTGGGAGGCTTCCAGGCCCTTCTCCAGCCTGCGGCATAGACAAAACCACAGAGAAACCCCAGGAGCTCCTCACTTCCTGAGTCCGGGCCCCCATCTGTAAACCCCAGGAACAGCAATTATCTTCCCTGCACCTGGGGCTTTCCTTCTTTCCTTCCTTCACTGGAGACTCACTGAATAGTTACCGACATCAGTCCCTCTGCTGGGGGCTGATGGTTGGGCTGAGAGGGAGTCTGACAGGTGTCTGTCCTCAAGGAACCTATAACCGAGTGGGGAGGACAGACAGTAAAGATGTAAAAAAGCAAACACACAAGGTAAAGACTGGATAATGAAAGATGATGGCAGGATCTAGAAAGGAAGGAACGCTGGGCGGAAGGTGGTGGCGGGGAATGACACTTGCTGGGAGGCAGGTGCAGAGCCCCCGGAGGCCTAAATCAGAGAGAAGGAGCAGCGGGCATAGAGGTCTGGTGGTGGGACAGGGCATGGTGAGCTCAAGGAGGACAGGGGGGCCGGCTGAGCTGGAACAGGTTGGAGGGGTATGTGTGAGATGGTGCAGGGCACATGTGTAGGAGCCACGGCTGTGGAATGACATCTGTCCTTGGTTTTAAGAGCAAAGGCAAGTTTCAGGGACTCAAGGCAGGCAGTGGCAGGGCAGAGGGGGGTGGGTATTGGGGCCGGAACACCAGTCTACATGTGTTAAAGTGCGGAGAACGACTGGACAGGGCTGAAGGCCATGGAAGCAGGGAGACCTGTAGGGAGGCGCTTACAGAGGGACTCCCAGGAAAGAGCCGATGACGGGTTAGGATATCGGCAGCGGAGGTGGAAAGGAGCTCATGGATCCAGCAGCCCTTTTGGGAGTGGAGCCAGCAGCACTTGTGTGTGAGGATGAGATGAACGGGCGGTTCACCTTTACTCCCATCCACACTCACCGCGTGCCGAATCTGGACAAGGGGCTACTCGCAGCCCTGGGACACAAGGTTCTTGCCCTCAGGTGGAGGACCATCACACCAGACACATGGCAAATAAAGATAAAAGCCAGAGGCACTCGCTCAGGGCCAAACAGGTGAGGCTGAGAATTCACGTGGGGGCAGTTCTGAGAGACAGGTGTGAGCCTGGAGAGTGTGGCAGGTGTGGAAGCTTCATCCGTCCTCCTGGCTCTTGAGAAGCAGAGACTGGAGAACATTCCAAGCAAGGGGACTGGGAAGCAATGGACATATCCAATGCTGTGTATTGTTCTAGAATGATCTGCCTTCTCCCTATTCAGCTGACAGCAGAGAGGCTCTTAGACAGGGCTCACTCGCTCTCCCACCTCCGACACTGGACCTAACCCATGCTTACACCAGGTGGCGAGCCAGGACACTAAGACCTTAGACCAACCAGCTGGCAGATTCCAAACCGAGTTGCTGCCCACAGAATGTGGAGGCCAAGCAGCAGGCCCGCTTCCTGTGACCCGCTCCCCAGCACCTGGATCTCTGAAAGCATTCAAAGTGAGAACGTTACAGGCCTGGAAGGAGGCCTCGGGCTCTCAGCAGAGTGGTCCCGGCCATGGGGTTCACCCAAGGGAAATGCTTAAGTCACCAATGTCCACAGGCCAATGTCCACAGAGCTGCCCAGAAGAACCCACCAGGCAAAGTAAGTGAGTAAACAGCAAAACACCCCCACCCACCCAAGGATCGCTGGAAGAGCCGGAGGACACCCCTAATAACAACATTTACTCAACTCTGCTGCCTTCCTCGTGGCCAACGATGAATGAGGGAGGGGACAGTCCACGTGTCATGATGTTCCCAGCCCTACGTCGATGCAGGGCCGTAAGACACATTAGGAACTGAGGCCCCTTCTGGGTCCTGCCGTCACCTAACTGGACTCCCAGCCAGAGCGTGACCAGAACATCACACAAGGGCACACCCCTGCCGGCGCACCAGGAGGGAACAGGTACCGTGCCCTTGAGCAGAGAATCAACAAATCAGGGGACCTACAGAAATCAGGAAGAAATGCAAATATGCCAGTCAGATGCCTCCTACGGTAGGGTCCCAAGTGTCTTGGGGTGGTTGAGTAGGAAGAAATACAAAGGTGTAAGGGAAGGCCACATTCTGCCGTCAAAGTCCAGACCGTCTGAGGTCTGGCACCTGAGGGAGAATCTTCAGGCAGGGGAAAGTATCCTGGGGGGGTCCTCACCCTCTGGGGTCCTTCACCTTGACTGGGGCCCACACGGAGAAGAGCCGGAGTGAAGGAGAAACGAGCAGAAGCCACATGCCCGTGAGGTTGTGCGGGCGCCCTGGGCAGGGATCCTAGACACCGCACAAGTCATGTGTAAGAGTGAGGTCCCAAGGTCCTGACTGGACCTCATTTTTTTTTTAATGTTTTTGTTTAAATTCTAGTTAGTTAACACACAGTGTAACATTAGTTTCAGGTGAACAATATAGCGATTTAACACTTCCAGACGTCACCCAGCGCTCCTCACAAGTGCCCTCGCTCATCCCCATCACCTGTTTCCCCCATCCCCCACCCCCTTTGGTAACCAGCAGCTTGTTCTCTCTGTCCTTAAGAGTCTGTTTCTTGGGGCACCTGGGTGGCTCAGTTAAGCATCTGGGATTAAGCCTCTGCCTCTGGCTCAGGTCATGATCTCGGGGTCTTGGAATTGAGCCCCACATAGGGCTCCCTGCTCAGTGGGGAGCCTGCTTCTCCCTCTGCCCCTTCCCCACCCCACTCATGCTCTCTCCCTCTCTCAAATAAATAAATAAAATCTTAAAAAAAAAAAAAACCGTTGGGGCACCTGGGTGGTTCAATGGGTTAAGCCTCTGCTTTCGGCTCAGGTCATGATCTCAGGGTCCTGGGATCGAGTCCCACATCGGGCTCTCTGCTCCGCAGGGAGCCTGTTTCCTCCTCTCTCTCTCTCTACTTGCCTCTCTGTCCACTTGTGATCTCTCTCTGTCAAATAAATAAAATCTTTAAAAAAAAAAAACTGTTTCTTGGTTTGCAGCTCCCTCTCTCTTCTTTTCCCTCTATGTTCATCTGTTTTGTTTCTTTTCTTTTTTTAACTTCATATCTTTTGAAAAGATTTATTTACCTATTTTTAGAGAGAAAGAGTGCAGGGGGAGGGGCAGAGGGAACTCCCTGCTGAGCACGGAGCTCAGTGCCGGCCCAATGTCACAACCCCAAGGTCATGACCAGAACCTAAACCAAGAGTCAGACAGTTAACCAACTGTACCACCCAGATGCCCCACATCTGTTTTGTTTCTTAAATTCCATATATGAGTGAAACCATGTGGCATTTGTCTTTCTCGGACTTATTCTGCTCAGTATAATACACTCTAATTCCAGCCTCGCCATCGCAAATGGCAAGCTTCCATTCTTTTTGACGGCTGAGTAATATTCCATTATATCTTTAGCCATCCATCAGTTGATGGACACTTGGGCTCTCTCCACAGTTTGGCTATAGATAATGCCGCTATCAACATTGGGGTGCATGTGTTCCTTCAAATCTGTATTTTTGTATCCTCTGGGTACATACCTAGCGGTGGAATTGCCAGATCACAGACTAGTTCTATTTCTAATTTGCTGAGGAACCTCCATTCTCTTCTCCAGAGTAGCCGTGGGGACTGGAGCTCACTCTGCAAGCTGGTCACCCTACACTTTTTGTTTCCCTGTTGTCCTCCCTTAATAGTTAAGTTCTTTTCCAATGTCAGTCCATCTCCGCAAAGAACCAGGTGTTCAAATCCAATTTTATGTTAAAGGGTGAGTGATATTTATCAAAAGTGAAAGTCAGGGAAAGGGTTGAATTTGTCAGGTGCTGGCAATGAGGTCTCCCCCAGTCTGAAACCTCAGGGTCGCCAAGCTCTGTTTCCATCAGAAGCCAGTCATTTCTGCTATGAGAATCACATTGAAGAGAGCAACACCTAAGACCCACTGAACGTCGGGCACTGAGAGGGCTGCTTGAAGCCGATGGTTTAACTCAGTCCTCTCAAACAATCCTGGAGGGCACCTGGATGGCTCCGTCATTAAGCGTCTGCCTTCGGCTTAGGTCACGATCCCAGGGTCCTGGGATCAAGCCCCACATCAGGCTCCCTGCTCAGTGGGAAGCCTGCTTCTCCCTCTCCCACTCCCCCTACTTGTGTTCGCCCTCTCTCTGGGTCTCTCTCTGTCAAATAAATAAATAAAGTCTTAAAAAAAAAAAAATTATCCTGGGGGCCAGGTTGTATTTCTATCCTCGTTCTCCCAGTGAGGAAACTAAGACTCAGGAGGCTAGACCCTCGGCGCATCTCGGAGGAGCTGGGAAATAAAAGTCAGCAACCTGACTCCAGATCTCTACTCTTACAACCACAACCCACGCCCCCTCCTGCCACGAAAGATGCCGCGAGTACCAGGACTGTGGCTCCAAAATTAACTCAGAAGTAACAGGAAACGGAGGGAGAGGCCACCACTGTGTCAGGAAGAAGAGATGAGCACCAGTCTTGCCAGGAACCCTCACAGAAGGGTCTGCCCCAGGAATCCCTAGCGACTGCAACAGCCCTTCCAGAAGAGTTTTTATCTCCTAGGGGCGCCTGGGGGGCTCAGTGGGTTAAGCCTCTGCTTTGGCTCAGGTCATAATCACAGGGTCCTGGGATCGAGCCCCGCATTGGGCTCTGTGCTCAGCGGGGAGCCTGCTTCCTCCTCTCTCTCTGCCTGCCTCTCTGCCTACTTGTGACCTCTCTCTGTCAAATAAATAAATAAAAATCTTTAAAAAAAATAAAAAAGAAGAACCCCAGCCTGCTTATGTGCAGCACCTGAAAAGCCCTTTTTTGTTTATTTTCCCTTTCTAGTTGCAATCTGGTGAGTCTTTGTCAAAAGAATCTAAGAATTAAAACAAAGCACAACAAAATCAGGGACTCTGGAAGTAGCTGTACCGCTGCCCCCTTGGATCCTCAAGCCCAGGCTTAGACAAAGAAAATCATGTCGAATGGCTGATTTATTGCCATTGAGCATGTTCGTTCCAGCTCAAGGAGGCTTTAGTCTGGTTGGCATTTGGGATGCTTTTGCATTCTTGGTTTTTCCTCTGCAGATGCTTTGCAGTCTGCTAAAAGGTCTCCAACGGACACATCCTCAACTATGTTTCCTGGTGGGTAAAAATGCCTTCTCTCCCTCAAGGGACTCAGAAAGCCTATGGTTAAAAAAGAAAGAAAGAAAAGAAAAGAAAAGGAAAGAAAAGAAAAGAAAAGAAAAGAAAAGAAAAGAAAAGAAAAGAAAAGAAAAGAAAAGAAAAGAAAAGAAAAAAGAAAAGAAAAGGAAAGAAAAGAAAAGAAAAAAGAAACGATGCTGCTGAAGTCAGGAGAATCTCTGGGGGTTGAGAAACAAATCGAAGAGGCCAAGTCCTTACAAACATCTATTTCTCAACAAGAACATGGAGTCCCACCTTTAGCCACAGAGCTGACAGCCAGCAGCACGGACAGGATGCTGGGAGGTCTCTGGGGGAGGTCTCTTCTGATTATTTCTTTTAGAGACGATCCCATGTGAATTAAAAAGGAAAAGAAATTATTTGCCCCAACCGCAGATTTTCTCTGACCGCCAAGTGGCCCTTCACCACCAAGACTGAGATACTAGGCAGCCATAAAACTCAGGGCCGCGTCCCTGTGTGGGAATCCAGCCGTTCGACTGCTCTGAAGAGCTCTCTGATGGCAAGCCTGGCACCTAGAGAAAGCAGCAGAGTCTTCACGTGGCTTGCCTTGTAAGAAAAATCCAGTCACTGAAGCCAAAGAGTTTTCTAGAATCCATTCCTCACCTTCTCCTTGGTCCCACTCCTTGGTCTCATTGTACCCAAGAAATCAGAAGACTACCTTAATTTTAGGGGTGCATGGGTGTCTCACTCAGTCAGTTAAGCGGCTGATTCTTGATTTCAGCTCAGGTCGTAAATCTCAGGGTCCCGGGATCGAGCCCCGGGTCGGGCTCTGCGCTCAGCCAGGAGTCAGCTGGAGGATTCCTCGCCACCCTCCTCCTCTGCCCCTCCTCCCATTCATGCCTCGCCCCTCTCTCTCTCAAATAAATAATCTTTGAAAAAAAAAAGAAGAAGAAGACAAAGAAGACGACTTGAATTTCAAAACTGCCCCAAAACAGAATGTGCTGTCCTGTAAAAACAGTAGCTTTCCAGCTCACAAAGCTGTCCGGAGCAGAGGGCAGGATGACCACCTGTTAAGCAAGGTAAAGCCAAGATGTCTGCACTGCGTAGAATATTCGACTGGGGGCCACTGGGTCATTTCGGCCATCAGGCTTCATCCCTACACCTCACATTATCCCCACTGATTCCCTCCCCACACAGGGCCCTTTATTAATAGCTTCCTCACTCCTTTCCCATGGGCACGAAGATTCACGGTCACCCGACCTTCCACGAAGCCGGCCTCACCAATGTGAGCACTAAATTGTCCCCACTGTCCGGAAAAAGCAGAATTAGGGATTTTAGGGCCAGAGAGGACTGGGGTCCAGGCACAGTCCCACCAGGTTCCAGCTGTTCAGCCCTGGGGACACTTTTCACCTCTCCAGACCGAGGTTTCCATGACTGTAAAAAAGGAGAGAATACTGCTCCTGGTCCTGAGGTTTAAATAAAATCAGGTGTGCCCTGTGTGCCTCCCAGCGCTGGGCCACCCAGGGCATCCATAAAATGGGAGTTCTTCCCCGACCCTACCCCCCACCCACTCTTTCTCTGCGCCTGCTCTTGGTCCATAGGCTGCTCCCAGGCAAGATGACATAGCCAGAGAGATCGGAGTCCCGTAAGCTGAACAGTGAATGCCAGACACGTCCTGGCAATCCTTTGTCCAGCCTCCAACTTCCTGCCGCCCTCCCCACTGCAGCTGCTCCCAAGTTTCTCTTTTCCCCTTTCGTTTCCAATCAATAACCAAATATCTGCTGAACAGCCAGTATTCTGAAAGCACCAAATTGCAGTTGTAGGGGAGACAAAGAAGAATTACAAACAGTCTCTGTAAGCCATGCATGCCAATGAAGACACAGCAAACCCTGCGTCCAGAAAGTGCGGCGGGAGGGGGACGGAACCCAACCTGCTGTCCGAGGATCAGAAGGGGGTTGAGGTCGCCCAGAAGGTTTGCTAGAAGCGTCAGTTCAGCTGGGTGTCAAGGAGAGAGGACAACCGTAGAGAGAGTCCGGGGACAGAAAAAATCCAATGAGAAATGGCGGAAAAACAGGAAAGGACAAAAAGAGCTGGAATGTAAGTGCCAGCCGGGCTCAGAAGTAACAAAAGACCACCTGACCTTTTTTAGAATAAGGTAAATTAGATCCTGGACACTATCCACTTCCAAGCGCAGCCTAGAATCCATCCCCTAAAATTCAAAGCCAGGGGTCACAGATCCAATGCCCGGCAGGGCCCAGGTGAGAAGCCTACTGAGCGCACCTGTGCTCATGCCGAGAGGGGGGCGGGGAGACAAGTTCGGGTCCCACCCAGGCAAAGCCACAGCCACCCAGCTCCAGCCAATCGCCACCAGGACACCGGCCTCAGAGTCGCCACAGAGAGATCAAATATCAGGCGTCTCGTCTGACCTTACCTGATTTTTAAAACTATATGCCCGACTTTGGGAGTCAAAGGATAATTTTGTAACAATATGAGCTGCGCTAGAGGTGGTTCCCCCGTGGGGTGGTGAGCTTTCCATCACTGTTCAGAGAGAGGCTGAATGCCAAGGATCTGCCAAGGATCCTGTTAAGAAGGCTTCTGAATGGATTGAGAACAGGAGCAGAGGCTCCGCAGGTCCCTCCTGGTTCTCTAGGCTCTCACCACCCCTCCCTGCTTCGTAACTGACATTGACCTCCAGCTGCAGAGAGAGCAAAAGGAGACCGGTCTCAGGTTCCATGCCCCCATCATGCACCTTTCTTGCCTTGGCCACCACGAGTCCCCACCCACCCACCCACCTTGCCCTGGACTGATAGGCCCGTCCAGGAGAAGTGCTCCCCAAACCCGGACAGCCCTCTCCTCCTCTTGGCAGACCAGACCTGTGCTTCTCCCAGGCCCCTGCTCATCACTGCCTCCCTGCTCTGCTCAAAGACGCTCCCCCCCGCACGGCACATCCAGCAGTGCACACAACCCCCTTTCACTCTGGCTTGCTTAAGGTCACCCGCTGCCCGCCTGCCCTCTGGGCGTGTGGCTCTTATCTCCTCCGAGAGTCTATACCTTCTTGGCAGACGTGGATCTCCCTCTCTCTTCTATTTTTCTACCGTGCCGGAAACAGCATGGTAGAACCATCCCTGGGTTCACAATTCTTGCCGGAACCGAGCAAGAAATGTACCTGGACCCTAAAAGTCTGAACTTAGGATGAAAGGTAATATAAACCTACAGAGGAGATAGTCCCTCACTTCTCAGAGTTTGGCTTTACAATGAAACAGCCACAAAACCCCTAGACTGCATGTTCTTAAAATAGCATAGGAACAAAAACATTAGTGCTCCCATGAGAGCTGCTGAAACATGCCTTAAATATTCTTAAAAAAAAAAAAAAGTCGTCTTGTGCTAATAAACTTCCCCACATCTGCCCTAATTTCAGTTGCAAAAAGGTCTAAATTTGGGGGTTTTTTTTTAAATTTTAAATTTATGCAAAGGCTTTTTTTTTTTTTTTTTTTTGCTGTTCCCAGGCAGGCAACCCCATCATTCAGGTAATGCTTCAGGAAGGGGTCACAAAGAAGAGCACAAACACTAAAAATAAAATGTAAACCCTTCACTGAGTAGCAGCGGGGGAAACGGACAGAAATAAACCTATGGAATAGTGTGGTAGAGTTGATCATTCGAAACTGGGTTATCCATGCAGTCACACAAGACAGAAGAGAGACAGAAAGAAATGAGACATAAAAAGTATAAAAACTGGAGGCGGGGGAGGAAGTATACAAATTGGGGGGAAAAAAGTAAACCATCATTATTTATGACGATCTTACTGTAGCTATATATAAAATCTCAGAGAATTATCTAAAGAACAAACACTACCAATAACAGTATTCAGTGTGGTGGTTCAGTACAAAGAGCTTGGAAAAATCAGTAGTTTTCCTATGCAACGACAGTAGCTAGACAGAATATATCAAGAAAGAAAAGATCTCATTTGCCTTAGAAACAAAAGGATATGCAATACCCAGGAAAACACTCAACCAGAAATATGAACGATCCTTGCAAGGAAAATGTAAAATGCTACTGAGGGACATAATCAATGACTTGAATAAACGGAGGGGCGGACGCACCTTGTTCTTAGAAACTATCAGCATCATAAAGCTGCCACTTCTGCCTAAATTAATCTATAAACGTGAAACTCTATAAAAATACCTAGAGGATGTTTTTGAAACGAAAAAGCTGATTCTGTAGTTCACACAGAGACAGGGGCTGTAAGCATAACAAAGGAATTCTGGAAAAGGAAAAAGCGATACAGGGGATCTAACAGATAATGAAACAACGTTCCGATCATTAAAACAGTACAGAACACGGAGAACAGAGCATATTAAAGCAGTGCTCCACAATAAAATTACAATCTGAGCCACAAATACAATTTTCAATGTTCTGGTGGCCAAAGTAAGCACCGTAAAAAGAAACGGGTGAAATAAATCTTAATAATTTATTTTTCCCAGTATGTCCAAAATAGTATCACTCCGTACATGCAGCTTTCACTTTACGGTGAGACAGCCATAAAACCCACAAAAAAAATCACTGGGATATTATATATCCTTTAGTAAATCTGCATGATCTGGTGTGTCTTTCGCATTTGCAACACATCTCAATTTGGACCAACCACACTTTGAGTGGTAAATACCTACACGTGGCTAAGGGCTGTACCTTTATCCACTTCACGACTACAAGATCCAGAAATGAATCAATGACTATATTCTCTAATTTAGTAGACAATCCAGTTGGCATTTCATATTGAAGGTGTATTATTCGACAAGTTAGGTATGAGGACTTCCAGCAGACATCTGGAAATACCAGCACCTTAATCCCTACCTCACTCCTTACACCAAAATGGATTCTGGACGGATCAAATACTGAAATGGAAAAACCGGGGGATGGGGTAGGGGAGGGGGGGAGCCCCAGAAAAGACAGATGGTATTTGTAATCATCCTGGAACGAGGAAAACTTTATTTACTAAGGATGCCTCATGAAAGACAAGTAAGTTCAAACAAGTAAGTGCAAATTAAATGAAAATCTACATAGTCGAAAGCACCATAAACAAAGTCATAAGGGATGAGCTGAGTAACTGAAAGGATGCAGACATTTTCCTCGATATATAAGCAACTCCCAAGCGAGATGAACAGTGCACAGAAGAGGGAGAGAAATAGACAGTTCACAGAAAAAGCAATGTGAATGGCTTTGAAGCCTGTGGCCAAATGGTCAAGGTGACCTACGAGAAGAAAAATACCCATTCAGACTCCATGAAATACCCTTTTCACTCCCCCCTACTAACAAAAAGCAGGCTAAAACCTCAGGATGATGAGGGTGTGGGGAAAGTCATTCTCAAATACTGCGGGTCAAAGATCAGTACAAGCTCTACACAGGGCTGCTTGAGAATTCCTATAAAAATGGAAAATTTAGGGGCGCCTGGGTGGTTCAGTGGGTTAAGCCTCTGCCTTCGGCTCAGGTCATGATCTCAGGGTCCTGGAATCGAGCCCCGCATCGGGCTCTCTGCTCTGCAGGGAGCCTGCTTCCTCCTCTCTCTCTCTCTGCCTGCCTCTCTGCCTACTTGTGATTTCTCTCTGTCAAAAAAATAAATAAAATCTTTTAAAAAAATGGAAAATTTACAAAATACCATGTAATCCTTTTCTTAGAGGAGTGTATACCACTGACCTGTTCACGTGGCCCAAAATGCACTCAGTACTCCGTAAATATTCTTTCCTCCAATGCGTCCCTAGCCGGTCATTAGCGGGTTAATTTTTAAAGTGGATGAAGGGAAGAATCTCCCTCCAAAAATAACTTTCTAATTTCGAGTTGCATTAGCTTGCTCAATCTAAGACATAACACAGAGGCCGTTTGGTATATACAGGTTAGCTGATCAAGTTCAGCTTCATCTATCTTAAAAAAACCTTATCTGTATTACTTCATTTACAGCCTTCGGATCTGGTTTCTTTGAAGTGGTGTAAGGACTTCGCACATGGGAGGAACTCTGAAAACAGCCATTCTCAATATTTTGGATTTGGTGCCCAATCTTTGACATTTGTCTCTTCTGCGCCTTATCTGATGGAAACTTGGTGATTCAACATTAGCAAATCTCTTCAAAGCAGTCGACCAAACTGTCATCCAAACTTCTTTTTCCCTTTTCACCCTACTTCATCCGTTTGGGTGATGACTGACAACAAGTATAACCAGCATAAATATTTGTACTAACAGACACCAGACGCAGGGTGAGCTGAGGATGGGCACTCCAAGTGTTAGAGGGAACAGAAAGGCAGAACACTTGTTACTCAAACAACGCATTAAGTCAAGGTCAACAAAGAGAGCCTGGGTTTTGTGCAGGAAAGCAGCCATTCTCAGAGTGGGGTCCCTGGGCCAGCACTCGTAACATCCAGGAACTTGCTAGAAACGCAAATTCTCAGGCCCCATTCCAGACCTCCTGAACCAGACATTCTGGGGGTTGGTCTATAATCCAGGTTGGTTCACAGGCTAAAGTATAAGGACCACCACAGTGAGGCAAAGCCCTTTACGGAAGCCAAGAAAAGCACAGGCACGTATCATCTGGTGGCCTGTGTTTGGTGCCACCAAGGGTTGCATGGGGCCCTGAGTCATCCACCATTCCCCCCCGGAAACAGAATGCTAAACAAATAAGTAGGAGGACCATTATTTATCTGAAATGTAGCAATATCCCAAGCCTATTTCATTAACTTCTCAAGCTAATGATTCTGCCGACCAATAACTCCACAAATGGTGTACAGCAGCAATAACCCTCTTAGAGAATTGATTTTCTCTGGTTAGGAACAAAGAAGTCTCTCCCTCTAACAATACAGCCTGCATTGATGAGTTCAGCCGGGTGCTGGCAGGTCCAGGCTGAGGCTGGGCACGAGCATAGCCACTCCTCTGGGCCTGCAGCCCTCCTAGGACTGCATCCACTCATCACGGTCCATGCCTCTCCCCCCACCCCCCGCCCGGAACCAGGCACCAGGCCATGATCTGATGATGCTGAAGGGGCCTGCCAGGGAGAGACACACCAGGGCTGGGCAGGAAAAGCCAGAGGTGCATATGGAGGGAGGGGCAAGTCCCATCATGGCTCTCTGATGTCTGCCTACATTTCTGCTGATAGGGCTGACTGCTCTGGCCCAGTCTGTCAACTGGTATTTATTTGAGATATTCATTTCCCTCCAAACCCTTCTTATTTCCATAGAGCTCCCGATTTTCATCCCCCCCCAACACTGCAACACCAATGTCTGACATTTAATACTTTATTCATTAAGCCTCCAGCTATCTTTGCCCTACCTTCCTATTATGGGTTGAGCAGGGTCCCCCATAAAGAGGTCACAGTTCCCACCCTCAGTACCTGTGAATGTGGCCTGATTTGGAAACAGGGTCTTGTGCAGATGGTCAAGTGAAGATGTGACCATTAGGGTGGGTCTTAATCCAATAGGACCACGTCCTTGTTGAGAGAGGAAACATGGACACAGAGGCCGAGGTGCACACACCGGGGGAATGTCAGGGCAAGTAATGGGGTTATGCCACTATAGCCCAAAGGACAGCCAGAAAGCAGGAAAGAGTCCCTAGAGCCTCCAGAAGGAGAGTAGCCCCGCCAACACCCTGATCTCCACTTTTAGCCTCCAGAATGGACATGATAAATTTCTGTTGTTTAAACCGCTCACTTTGTGGCCCTCTGCCACAGCAGCCCTAGGAAACTAATACACTCTCCGGTAAGACCTTAGGTTCCCCCGTAGGCAGAATGGCCCTGGGACCCAGCGCTGAAAGGAGGACGGTCCAGTGTCTGCACAACCTTTAGGATGAGACGTTTAGGCAGTGACCCAAACTGTAATTAGGGAGCTGGATGCATCTGACCGGTTTCTAAACCCAGCCATGTATCTGAAGCCTTCCATGAAGTTTTTTGGAAATAGAGGAGACAGAGCCCCACCCCAGTCCTCCTCAATCAGAATATCAAAGGGTCAGGTATGAGATGCCACCTGCGAGGCACTGGTTCACAGAACCTTCCAGGGCCCCTCCCACCGTGGGAGTCCACTACTGCTCTACTGCTCTGCCCTCCACCCACACCAGCCGCTCTCAAGTGGGCCCCTCGGACCAGCAACACCAGCCTCCCCCTGGAGCTCCGAGACATCAAGAATCCCAGCCCCGCCTCAGCCCTGCCAAATCAGAATCTGCATTTTAACAAGCCCTCCAGATGAACCCTGTACGCATTCGGGTGGGAAGAACACTTGCAGATTCTCAATAAACGTAAGACAAAAGATCAAGGGGAAAGGAGAATGGCATTAGAGGTGTTTAAGAGGCAGCATTGCACAGCTGTCAACAGCACAGGCACTGCAGCTGGATTCCTTCACATCGCCAGTCTGAGACTCAATTCTTTGATCTGTAAAATGGGAATAATGCAGTACCTGCCTCATAGGACTGAGGACTGATGGGAGTTCACACATAGGCAGGGCTTAGAACAGTAACAAGGGTATATATTAAGCACCCAAGAAGTGCTACCTAGGGTGCCTGGGTAGCTCAGTGGGTTAAGCCTCTGCCTTCGGCTCAGGTCAAGATCTCAGGGTCCTGGGATTGAGCCCCGAGTCAGGCTCTCTGCTCAGCAGGGAGCCTGCTTCCCCCTCTCTCTCTGCCTGCCTCTCTGCCTACTTGTGATCTCTGCCTGTCAAATAAATAAATAAAATCTTAAAAAAAAAAAAAAAGAAGAAGAAGAAGAAGTGCTACCTAGCCCCAGGCAAAAACCCAGAGACTGCCTAGTTACTATCTCCAACTACAAGCAGCACAGCTTTTTTCTTTAAAAAGGGTTTCTACAAACCAGAAGAGTCACGGACAAAGCAGCAACCAGTTTCTGCTCTGTTTCTTTGTTAGCTGAGCAACACCTAAAACAAATGAAAAAGTCTCCAGTCCTGAGTTTTGTTTTACAAAGCCAAGTGTTCATTTTGCAAGTATAGCTATGAACTCGACACCTTTTTTTAAAACTAACTATAAGCGGTCCAATTTTTTCAAAGGAGATTCTACTTTGCCAATGATTTTCGCTTTTAAAAATGGAAGTGCCATATTTGAAAAAAGTTCTCCCCCATTAAGTTCAATTGAAAAGCCTAGATAGGAAAACAGGCAACAAAAAATTCAAATAACCCTATTAAAAAATGGGCAAGGGGCCCAAATACACATTTCTCCAAAGATGACATAGAAATGGCCAAAGAGCATAGGAAAAGATGCTCAACATCCCTGATCATCAGAGAAATCAGAACCACTGTGATATATCATCTCACACAAGGAGGTGTTTCTTAGGATGGCTACTATCAAAAAAAACCAAAATGAAATGAAAACAGCAAACAACCGGTGCTGGTGAGGATATGGAGAAATTGGAACCCTTATGCACTGTTGGTGAAATTGTAAACTAGGACAACTGCTATGAAAAACAGTATGGAAATTCCTCAAAGAATTAAAAATAAAACTACCTTATGATCCAGCAATACCCTATCTGAGTTACAAAAGAATTGAAAGCAGGGTCTCAATGAGATACTGACACGCTCGTGTTCACAGCAGCGCTACTCACAAGAGCCGAAAGATAGAAGCAACCCAAACATTTAGCAACAGATGAGCGGGTAAACTAAATGTGGCAAATCCATTCAGTGGAACATTACCTGGCCTCAAAAAGGAAGGGAATTCTGACACCTGCTACAACACCGATGAACCTTGAGGACATTGGCTAAGTGAAATAAGCCAGACAAATACTATACGATTCCACATATATGAGGTATCTGAGGTAGTCAAATTCAAAGAAACAGAGCAGGAAGGTGGTTACCGGGGGAGTGGGAGGCACGGGAGAGAGAAAATCAAGG
Source organism: Enhydra lutris kenyoni (assembly GCF_002288905.1). Lineage (NCBI taxonomy): Eukaryota > Metazoa > Chordata > Mammalia > Carnivora > Mustelidae > Enhydra > Enhydra lutris. The sequence goes on along the minus strand of NW_019154141.1, from coordinate 1,306,487 downwards.
GCGGGGAGGTAGCTGCGGAATGCATACGGAGTTTCAGACCTGGAAGATGACGAAGTTCTGGAGATCTGTGGCACGAGACAGTGAACAAACTTAACTGTACCTAACTGCATACAAAAAGCAGTTAAGATGGGCAATTTTATGTTCTGTGTTTTTGTATGATAAACAAAAAGAAAAACAAAACAGGGACAACAAAGGGGAAGTCAGCTGTCCTCATTCAATGCTAGAGGTTGGAATGTCACAGCAGAGTGGAATCTTGGCTCCATGTTACCCTGTTTTCCTTACCCTGGTATTTCCTTTCCTCTTAATTGTTTAATCCTTTTATTTGCAATGAAGTGATTTTCCTGGGATAACAACGAACAAGGAAGGTGTCACCTGCGGTATAGGCTTCCCTTAAATTGCTGGGAGCAACTCTCTTGCCTTATAACACGGTAATAGCAAGGGTATAAATATTCCATTTATGTCAAATCATTCTGCTTACGCCCTTGCCAGATATGTCTTAAGGATACAGATTACCTTTAAACGATCCAGTCTGGTATCTTTGTTTTTGCCTTTTAAGAGGATTCTTAAAGGGCAGCTACTGTTCTAAGAAATCACCATTGTACTTGAGAAGTATATTAACTCGTAATGACAAGCTGTCACGCGTCCTCACCTCTGGCACTTGATCGAGCCAGGCTTTGAGTGAAGATGGTTTTTCTTATTCTACTGTTTCAAGGTGTAGGCCTGCACATTTATTAAAAGAAAAGGAATAAGTTCCCACCTTGAAAATTAAACACAGGCCACTGCACGGACCATCCATCAATGTTTGGGTCCTCGACTGCCGCTCTTCCAGCAGTGGGCTTCACAAATGGATATGATAAAAGTTAATTATTTGGGGACATTACTGTCACCTAAGAGGAAATGAATGTTCTTATAAGAGGTGCTTCAGTAATTTTTTTTGTCTTCATCACTAGAGCAATTTTCTCTTTCGACAAGAAGTCATCCTAAATCACCCAGCATAAAAATGGGTAATGCTGCACATATTATCAGACTATTTGCAGATGATGCTGTAAATGGCTTATCTGTCTCATTACACGAAAGGCATAACATCACAAATATTCCATCTCGGAAGGAAGCGGAGGCTGAAAACTTAATTAAACAAAATAAAATTGTTGGCATGCGCTACCCTTGTGTCCTGCTTGGTTCCCAAGTTAGAACACTGAGATTCACGCTAACGCACTACCTTGATAACAACAATGGATAAATTATTACAACCGGTTACAAACTCAAAAGACTGTCAAATATGGACAAACCGATTCTCGGTAGTTATCAAAATCAGAAATGTGACTATGGTCACTAAAAAAGGATCAGGAAGAAGATACAGGAGGGGCTCAAGTATCATGGGGTGAACACATTCAATGTAGGCATCTCCTTCCATTATTTTTTTTATTTTTTTAAGGTTTTTATTTATTTGACAGAGAGAGACACATCAAGAGAGGGAACACAAGCAGGGGGAGTGGGAAAGGGAGAAGCAGGCTTCCCGCTAACCAGGGACCCCCATGCAGGGTTTGATCCCAGGACCCTGGGATCACAACCTGAGCTGAAGGCAGACGCTTAATGACTGAGCCACCCAGGTGCCCCATTTTTCTTAAGATTTTTTTTAATTGATTCAGATTTTTTTTTAAAGATTTTATTTATTTATCTGACAGAAAGAGATCACAAGTAGGCAGAGAGGCAGGCAGAGATGGCGGGGAGCGGGAAGCAGGCTCCCTGCTGAGCAGAGAACCCGATGCGGGGCTCGATCCCAGGACTCTGAGACCATGACCTGAGCCGAAGGCAAAGGCTTAACCCACTGAGCCACCCAGGTGCCCTGATTCAGATTTTTTAAATAAAATATTGCAAAAAGAATTGGAGATTCCTCCCCGCCACACACACACTTAGAAGTACCAAATTTCTGGAAAAGCTCATGAGGATCGTTCATAGCTACATTTTACACATTTTTTTAAAATTATTCATTTGAGACAGAGAGATACAGAGAGAGAGAGAGAGAAAATGAGCAGGGAAAGGCAGAGGGAGAGGGAGAAGCAGACTCCCCACTGAGCTGGGAGCCCAATGTGGAGCTCAATCCCAGGACCTGGAGGAGATCATGAGCCAGCGCAGACACCCAACCATCCCAGCCAGCCAAGCATCCCCGTTTTTACACTTTTAACAGACATGCTTATAGATTCCTATAAACCCATAAAAATACACAGTGTGATTTTATGTAATTTCAAACTTATAAGTTAAACAGTATTTTACTATACGTAGCATTTTGCAACTTAATGTTGGTTTCTGCTAAATAACGGACATTTATCTGCGTCAATATACAGATCTGGTTCATGCATTTTAACCACTGTTTAACATACCATTTTGTGAATTCAATGCAACTTCGTTATCCATTCTTCCTATGACTGGTATTTTCTTTCCGGTTTTTCCCCATTATGAGACATGCTGCCACAGACATTCCTATGCGTGGCTCCTTGTGTACCTTTGTAAAAACGTTTAGAGAGCATGGACCTGAAATGGGAAGTATCTGGTCATGGAATAGGGGCATCTTCAGTATTACTAGATATTTCCAAATTACTTACCAAGATGGTTGTATCAATTTGCATTCCCACGGACAGCACATGCAAGTTCCCATTGCCCGTCTTGCTTTGCCAACACCTAGTATTGTCAAACTTTTTTTTTTTTTTTTTTTTTTTTTGTCAGATATAATGGGTGGGAATTTAAGGTGCATTTACCTAATGACTAGGGATGTTGAGCACCTTTTTGTGTATTTATTGGTCCTCTAGGGTTTCCTTCTCTGAATTCCTAACCAAATACTTGGTTCATTTTGTATTGAATATGGTTTGTCCTTTTCTCTTTGATTTCGATATATTTGAGACACCAACACTCTGTCAGCTACATGCCCTGCAAACATCTCACTGCCTCTGACTTGGATTTGACTTGTTGGTCTTTTGTCATAGAGAAGTTTCTTGTCGGTTTCCTTTAACATTACCAAATTTTTTTTTAAGATTTTTTTTATTTATTTGACAGAGATCACAAGCAGGCAGAGAGGCAGGCAGAGAGAGAGGGGGAAGCAGGCTCCCCACTGAGCAGAGAGCCCAATGTGGGACTGAGCTGAAGGCAGAGGCTTTAACCCACTGAGCCACCCAGGTGCCCCAACATTACCAAATTTTAAAGGCTTCCTTTTATCATTAGTTGGCTACTCATTAGAATCACCTGGACAGGTTTTAAAACTACTGAGGCCTAGGGACACCCGGTGGGCTCAGTCGGTTAAGCTTTTGCCTTCAGCTCTGTTCATGATCCCAGGGTCCTGGGATTGAGCCCCACATCGGGCTCCCTGCTTCTCCCTCTCCCTCTGCCTGCCACTCCCTCTGCTCATGCTCTCTCTCTCTCTCTGTCAAAGGAATAAAATCTTTAAAAAATAAAATAAAAATTAAAAAATAAACTACTGAGGCCTAAAACTGTGGGGGGGGGTGGGAAACAACAGAAATGTATTCTCCCATGTTTCTAGGAGCCAGAAGTCTGAAACTGAGATGTGGGCAGGGTCGTGCTCCTATGAACACCAGTCCTTACTGGATTCTTCCTTGTCTCTTCAGTTCCCATGGTTCTGGGCAACCTATGGCATTCCCTGGCTTGTGGTAGCAGAGCTCCAATCTCTGTCCCATCTGCACGTGGCTGTCTTTCATCCTCCTTTTGATCCCGTGTCCCTTCTCTTCTTCTTCTAAGGACATCAGTCATACTGGATTCAGGACCCATTCTACTCTAACATGACGTCTCCTAATTATATTGGCAAAGACCATATTTCCAAGTAAAGGCCCATTCTGAGGTTCCAGGAAAAATAAGAATTTGAGGGGATTCGTATCCAACCCCTGGACAACCACCCCTCAACTTTGGATTCTGCCCCGTGACTTGCTGAGCCAGTGATATGTGGACGAAAGTATCAGTGCATGACTTCCATGCCTGGGCCCTTGGGGGCTTCGTTTCTGCTCTTGCTTTAATGTCTCTGCCCACACGAGGAGAACATGCTCTGGTCTAAGGCAGACAAGCCTGTGCAGCAGGGCCTCCCCACCTATCTGCAACCTTGCCACACTGCCAATTTGCTGACAGCTGGGAAATCGGTCCTTACAGATCGTGGCACGCCACTGAGACAGCGTTTTTGCTTGTTACGCAGCAACAGCTAACTAATACACACGCTCTGTACCATGGCAACAGTGAACGAGGCGGCCTGCTGCAGCGCATCTGTAGCTACATTGTTCCCATTGTCTGAAATGCACACCCCACCTCCTGTCAAGGCCATCTACCTGACAAAGCCCAACTTCACCTTTAGGTCTAAGCATAAGCATCAACCCCAAGAATCCTCTTATGATTCCCCCAAGCCAAGTGGGTCACTACTCACCAAGTGCTCCCATTTTCTACTCTTTTCCATTACAGCAATTACTGCTCTGTAACTGCTTGTTTATATAATTATAAGGCTTTTGATCTCTGGCACTAGCAAGATGTCTGGTTCCAAAATCTGGCACTGAATGAACCACAGAAGAAAAGACCTGGTGGGAACAGGGCAGCAGGGGATAAGGGGGGAAAGGGAAGAAGAGTCACAGCCTGGGAAGAAAGACTTCAACCCCCGGCAAAAACCTGCATGTCCAGACACCATCGAAATGTGGTCCTGACACATGGGGCTGCTTTGGGGTATTCCCCCAGCCCTCGGATAAAAACTCGTGCAATCCTAGCGAACCACAGAACAGAGTGGGGAAGGGAAGCAAATGTCTGGGGGTCCCTGCTGAGGCATCTCAGTGAGGACGCAAGGAAAGCCAGGCCACATATGGACTTCGGCGACTCTGAGATGGAACGGAGCTGATGATGTTTCCGGTGATAAAGGGATTCAAAGAGAAGAGCAGCAGTTTTAAACAGTTGGTACTTAGGGGTGCCTGGGTGGTTCAGTCAGTTAAGTGTCTGCCTTCGGCTCAGGTCGTGATCCTGGGGTCCTGGGATGGAGCCCCATATCAGGCTCCCTGGGAGGCTGCTTTTCTCTGCCTGCTCTGCCTACCACTCCGCCCGCTTGTACCTTCTCTCTCTCTGACAAATAAATAGAATCTTTGGGGGGCCTGGGTGGCTCAGTGGGTTAAGCCTCTGCCTTCAGCTCGAATCATGATCCCAGGGTCCTGGGATCGAGCCCCACATCAGGCTCTCTGCTCAGCGGGGAGCCTGCTTCCCTTCCTCTCTCTCTGCCTGCCTCTCTGCCTCCTTGTGATCTCTGTCTGTTAAATAAATAAATAAAATATTTTTAAAAATAAAATAAAATAAATAGAATCTTTAAAAATAAATAAATACATACACAAATAGCTAGTAGTTAGACATTCCTGCCTCATGTGGTGAGTGGGGTGTATACCAGAAGGGGGCTTGGGGTCTCACAGAGAAAGACGACAAAGGACAAAGATGATGATCATGACACAGAGAAGGGGACAGGCCTGCAAATGCACACACAGCCCCACCTCCCTCGGAAGACAGTGGTGGCCGACCGCTCAAGCCCCAGCAGCTCCGGGTGGACCCCACCAAGAAAAGAGAATTCACGTGCCCTCGAGACAACACGAGTGTCCCTTTCTGGAGCTGTCAGTTATCCAAGTTACATTGCTCCCTTCCTGGCCGGCTCTCAACTCCTTGTGCCACCCTCAAAAATGTGCTCTTCTTCTCCCCACCCTGCCTTTGTCCGGAATGCAAGAACAGCTCATCTTCCCACTCTGCAGGCTGCTGGGGGATTAACTAAAACCAGAGGGGGCTCAAAGAGACCCTTCCCATCCTGGAATCTCATAGGGTTTAGCCCTCTGCAGGGTAAGGTCCTCTTGGGGCTGCTCATCATTAATAAAGCTGCTGAACACCTTGAAATCCCAACCATCAAAGGGTTCTTCTTACCAGGGATTTATGGCGCCCTTAGACTTAGAGGGAAGTTTACGCATGTGTAACAAGCACTCCCTGTGGAGCAATCTTCAGCCTTTTTCAGCATGTTGGCGGTTGCAGACTCCACAGAGAACCCACGGGAAGTCATGGACCCATTTCCTACTGAGATGAACCCTGCCCAGTAGAGTGGATGGTTTTCTTTCGGTGGTGCTTTATCTGAATCCCTTCGTATCCAGGGAATCGCCCGCTTTCTGACAGGGGATAGAGAATGAAAAGGTCTTCCCACAACCGAGGCTGAAAATCGAGACCCTCAACCTTGGCATGACTGGGCTGTGCCGCTCAAATGCACCCAAACCAGACCGACCGAGAAGGTAGTGAAGTCAGCTGGGCCCTCCGCTCTGCCCCCCTCCCCGCCCCTCTGCTCTGCTGGTGTTGGCTGGTGCAAAAGTAGCAGCAGGTACCTCCCAGTCGTGCATCTGGCAAATCTGCAGGCGCCAGGCAAACTGGCCGGCGGTGCTCAGCTCTTCAGAGCAAGGCAGGGACTTGGCCTGGGGTCTTGTGCTTGAAATGTGAGCCTTGAGCCTCATCCTCCAGCTCCCTCCTCTCCTGCCAGCATTCTGGGAGCTCCATGGTGAGCTCTTCCAAGCTCCGCTTCTGTTTAATCAGCCAGAGGCAGTATCTGTTGCTCACGATCCAGAGCCCTGATGGACGGGCACCCTCGGTTCCATAGCCAGAATCATGAGCCAGCTGAAGGGGGCTGAAGTCCGAACCAGCCCCGGTGCAGCTTTCTAGATCTCCGTAACCCCGGGGCTGAGGCTTCACGAACTAATGTTTGTTTTGCTGGTTGTTCTTCGCGAGGTTCTGCCGATCAGGCCCATGAGAGGAAACCACGGGGCGTGGGAAGGGGCACGCACCTTCCCGTGTGCTGGCCGCTGCCGTGAGCGCCCCTCCAGCTGAGGTCCACCACGACAGCGGCAATCCCTGCCTGTGCTACCCGCCGAGGCCGCTCCAGGCTTCTTCCGGTACTTGCAGAACTAGCTTCACCGTGCCCCAGCCCACGACATTGGCACCAGCCTGCTGGTGTGTCCTCCTTGGACACTGGAGTTTCCCTCTAAGGGGCCCCTCCATAGTTCTAACTTCTCCATTTCCTCAGTCCTAGGGGTGGTAGCTGCCTTCAGCAGGTACCCTAACAAATTCATACCTAGTTATATTATCTTTATATTATAGTATAAAATATAACTCTATGATATATATTATACATTACAAAATATAATATACTTTATAATATACAGTATAAAGATATTATATTACATTATATATTATATGTTATATAATATAAATATATTATATTATATTTATATTTATATTAAATTCTTTGTGTTCGGATGACTGCTATGGTTTCTCTCCCAGATCACTAGACCCTGACAGATACAGAATCCTCGCCTTAAGAAATGCTACAGGAGTACTTCATCTGCTCCCAGAGAGCACAGAAACAAAAATGAGACAGAAGAAAAACCAACGGGCAAGTCAAGATTGAAGGTCTCAAAAGACCCTGTAAAACACTAAGTAAAAAAAGAAAGATTTTAAGGTCTCAGCACAGAGGCCATGGGAGCAAGTTCAAGTTATACAAGTCCAGTAAGCAAGGCCATGACTATACCTGGGCAGTTTCTGCAAGGTAGGGAGGAAAGAGGAGAACAGGATCAGACCTATCACTTGGAAACACGGATTCTCACTCTCCTGCCGCAGGTTCTGCAGAGCCGCTGTATCAGGGGAATGGAAATGACGGGAGACAGGGCAGGGGAGGTTCCTGAGCACAGGGAGGAGAGAGGAAGAGTATCAGGTATCAGGTGCATCTAAAACCCTCTGCCTCCTTGCTACAACTGAAACAACCACTTCATTGCAAACAGTTATTGAGCTCTTAAAACATGCAGACACTGAGTTCGGCCCATCTGCACGGATTACCATGTTCATCGATTCCAAAATGCCTTCTGCCACAGATGCACCGTCCCACAAGGTATCGCTAAGAAAGAAAAATACAGTCACAATGACCTGCCATTGCCTGTAATAATGCATCCCAATTTTAGAGAGGTGAGGATGTGCAAAAATGTTTCTAGAATCAGTGAAACCTGGCAGCTCACTCTATCCTTGTAACCATCTCTGTGAAGTAGGGAGAGCAGGGCATAGCAGGGAGAGGTTGAGTAACTAGTCCTAGGTCCCGTAGTCAAAAAGTAGCAGAGCATGGATCTGATCTCAGTCGGTAGGATTCCAGGGCCCAGGCTATTGGCAATTATGCTCTGCAGCCTCTTAAGCCACTGAGAATTCAGGGATCAAACTCTCACTGAATGTGTGCAAAAGCCGCTCATCTATCCTGAGATTTTAGATGTGCAAAAGATGGCACCCACGAGCAGTAAGTTGGTCAAAGAAAGGACTCACTGCTGAACTGCTTCACAGAACACCACCAGCTCCCAGGGCAGTGAGGGGTGGGAGGGGCAGCAGCAGCAAGGAGAGAATTAACCACACAAACTGTATCAGTTTCCTGTGGCTGCAGTAACAAATTATCACAAAACGATGGTTTAAAACAACAGAAACTCATTGTCTCACAGTTCCAGAAGCTGGAAATCCAAAATCGTACCACTGGGGTGAAGCCAGAGGGTGACAGGACCAAACTTCCAGCAGAGGCCCTACAGTAGGATCCACTCCCCGCTTCCTGCACCATCGAGGGGCTCCTGGCGCTCCTGGATTCTGGGCTTCGTCACTCCAACCTCTGCCTCCAGGGCCGGAAGAGGCCCTTTCCTCTACCGGGTCAAATTCTCCTCTGCCTCCCTTTTATAATTATGGACACATGTGACTGCATGTAGGGTCCGCCTGGATAAACCAGGTCGGCCTCTTCATCCCAAAGTCCCTAACGTCATCACAGCTGTGAAGACCCTTTTCCCATATAAAGTAATACTCACGGGTTCCAGGGATTAGGACCTGGATATCGTTGGGGGCCATTATTCATCTGACCACCCAAACCAAAGGTGGAACATGTTTCTAGGGCCTTCCAAGCCTGGATACCTAAGCAAATAGGTACAAGTTTTTGAAATATTCATCCATATTTTAATATTTCCAAACTTGTGATGGAAGAGAACCTTTACCCAATGTATCTGGAAATGCAATGACCGCTCCAACTAAATGTGCCTGGAATTATTATAAAAGAAATCAGGGTCTAGTTTGCTAATGCTACAAAGGACAGGTTTGACCAATGGCCTCGGGCAGGTCTGATGGGGCTTGTGAAGCAGAGTCCTGGATGGGGAGTTGAGATAGGGAAACTGAAGGGACCCCATGAAAACCTGCTTCTGGGTGGGGGTTGGGATGGGGAGGGAGAGGGAAAGAAGCTGAGGCAGACTCCACACCCAGCGCGGAGCCCAACTCAGGGCTGGATCTCACAAACCAGGGATCATGATGGAGCGGAAATCAAGAGTCTGAAGCTTACCTGACTGAACCACCCAGGTGCTCTGAAAACTTGTTTTTTTGTTTTTTTTTTCCCTCCTTTTCCTGTTTCTATTCTTGCTAGGACCTGCAGCCCCACCTTACACACACCTTATAGAACAGACAATATATGTCTTCTTTATAAAAGTCAAAGATTTAGTGATTTCTTTGGAGGATTCCAGCGCAACAGATAACATCTAAGGAGGGATCAGATGGGGTTGGCATGACCATGGACTCATCAAAATTCCTGCCTCTAGGGCATGAGTGATTTACGGGGACACCTAAACACCTGTCTTTGTTCCTAGATTGCTGAAAAGACACAGACCACCGTCCTCAGAAAACCCCCCCACACCCCATGCAAAGAGGAGATTCACCATCTTTCCTGAGTCTCCTAGACGCTCTGTCCATATCTACACTCTCTCTTTCAGACTCTACTCTCACTTCCTCACTTTTGATTTCTTTCCAGCACAAAGTCAAGGACCCCCTTGGCTGGTCCTGCCAGACCACCCCCCCGCCCCGCCCATGTCCTTGGACCCAACCAGCCTAGAACTAGAACACTTACAAAGAAACCAGAGGAAGGAGACCGACACCTGTTTTAGAGAGAAAGCAGCCCGTGCGTACAGACAGAGAGTACAATCTGGCCCCGCATTAGTAAGGGACAAAAGGACACTCCACAGAGATGTCCTGGGGGTAGTGACAGGACCGCTGAGGGGCTGCAGAGAGTGACGCACACCCATGCAAGGGGCAAAGAAGGACCGAGTCACCCAAGATCTGAGACAATAGTTTTCACCAACGTCTGAGTGCCAGCCGCCCTAACAAAGCCCCCACACACTGGGTGACTTAACACAAAGGGGCTTCTCACAGTTCTGGAGCCTGAGGGTCCAAGATCGGGGTGCCAGGAGGGCTGGGTTCTGGGAAGGACTGCGATTTATAACAAGAAATATCTGATTGGTCTTTGCCCCTATTTCTAGCACAAGAGCTCTTAAAAACGCTTGGGGAGTCCTCTCAGTGATAAGAGAGATTAAAGTGTCTCAGTAATTGTCACCAACCTCTTTCCACCACGCCTGAGCTTATGTTAATCAGGTGACCTCTAGAAAGCGCCCCAGGAGGGGGTCGGTTGCCAAGGGAAACCGACCACGTGACTAGAGGGTTGGAACTTTCCACCCCACCCCCTGACCACCGGCCTGGAGGCAAAGTGGGAATGGAGAATGAATCAATGATTTAATCGGTCATGCCCAGGTAATAAAACCACGATAAAAACCCAAGACAGGGTTCAGAGAGCTTCCGGTTTGGTGAACACACAGAGATGCGGCCAATTGAGGTGTGGGGAGAGAGGAGAGACCTCCCCGTCTCCCCCGCCTTTCCCCATACTTGGCCCCATGCTTTTCTCCTTTTGGCTTTTTTTAGAGCTTTATCTTTTTGTAACAGACCAGTAATCTCAAGAGTACAGCTGACCCTTGAACACATGAGCGGCATGGGTCCAATTAGCTGAGAATTTTTTCCCATAAAGACAGTACAGTCCTGTAAATGCACTTTTTTCTTCCCTATGATTTTCTTAATATTTTCTTTTCTCTAGCTTACTTTATTATAATACAGCACATAATATACATAACATGCCAAATATGTATTAATCCACTGCTGATGGTATCAGTGGGGCTTTTAGTCAACACTGCGAGCTCACTATGAACAGTTCCGTTCCGGAAGATTCAAAAGTTATACGGGGATTTTGGACTGTGTGTATGTGGGGGGGCAGGGGTTGGCACCCCTAACCCCTGTCCTGTCCAGGGGTCAACCGTAAGCTGTTTTCCTGAGTTCTGTGAGCCGCTATAGCAAATTAATCAAATCCAAGGAGGGGGGATGGGAACTTCTGCTCTACAGCAGACCGACACAACCAGGACTTGATGCTGGCAGGCAGGTAGATATCTGCAGGGAGATAGCGTCGGGATGAACTTGAACTGTAGGATGCCCAGCTAGTGTTGAAGAACTGCTTCGTGGTATGGAGAAAACACACACAACAGAGCTTTCTTCCTGGCCGGCAGTCAGCTGCCTTCTCACCTCTGCACAGGGCAGAGACAGAAGGAACATTCAAGCTCTCCGGTGTCCGCTCTTGTAAGAGCGCTAATCCCACAATAAGGGGTCCCACCCTCGGGGCCTTATCGAAGCCTCACACTCTCCCAAAGACTTCCCTTCAAATACGCACTGGGGTTTAGGGCCTCAACATATGTATGGGAAGGAGGGGGAGGCACCATTCCCTTGGTAGCAACAACTTGGATGTCAAACCTGGTGGAGAGCCCACTAGCAACCTGTGACAGGAGTAAAATAATCTAGTCAGTTACAGTGAGGCACGGGAGGACTGAAGGTTTCCACCTCACCCTGTCAAATCGTTTTGGTCTCCAAATGGCCAGTTGGTTACTAATCGGTCTGAAAGAAAGACCCCACAGGATGAGTGGCAAAGATGGGCAATGGTCCTACGGGTCCAGTTGTATAGGCACAACTTTTCAACCTGTTCCCTTGGGAACAGTAGAAAGAAGGGGCCATCTGTCTATAGATAGCCAAACATCTACGAAAGGACATCTCACCTTCTAGAACCCAGAGGCAAGAGGGATGAACATCACAATGAAGCCCTCCTCTCCAATAAATACATAAATCTTAAAAGAGAGAGTGAAAGAGTTAAAATACAATGTAAAAGTATGGTATTGGCTCAAAAACAGACACATAGATCAATGGAACAGAACAGAGAGCCCAGAAATGGACCCTCAACTCTATGGTCAACTAATTTTCAACAAAGCAGGAAAGAATGTCCAATGGAGAAAAGACAGTCTCTTCAACAAATGGTGTTGGGAAAACTGGACAGCCATATGCAGAAGAATGAAACTGGACCATTTTCTTACACCACACACAAAAATAGACTCAAAATGGATGAAACACCTCAAAGTGAGACAGGAATCCATCAAAATCCTTGAGGAGAACACAGGCAGCAAACTCTTCGACCTCAGCCACAGCGGCTTCTTCCTAGAGATATCACCAAAGGCAAGGGAAGCAAGGGCAAAAATGAACTACTGGGACTTCATCAAGATCAAAAGCTTTTGTACAGCAAAGGAAACAGTTAACAAAACCAAAAGACAACTGACGGAATGGGAAGAAGATATTTGCAAATGACATATCAGATAGAGGGCTAGTATCCAAAATCTATAAAGAACTTATCAAACTCAACACCCAAAGAACAAATAATCCAATCAAGAAATGTGCAGAAGACATGAACAGCCATTTCTGCAAAGAAGACATCCAGACGGCCAACAGATACATGAAAAAGTGCTCCACATCACATCACAACAGACACACATCAAAGTGCTCACTGGTGTGAGATACCATCTCACACTAGTCAGAATGGCTAAAATTAACCAGTCAGGAAACAACGGGTGTTGGTGAAGATGCAGAGAAAGGGAAACCCTCTTACACTGCTGGTGGGAATGCAAGCTGGTGCAGCCACTCTGGAAAAAAGAATGGAGGTTCCTCAAAAAGTTGAAAATAGAGCTACCCTATGACCTGGCAATTGCACTACTGGGTATTTACCCTAAAGATACAAATGCAGGGATCTGAAGGGGCACATGCACCCCAATGTTTATGCAGCAATGTCCACAATAGCCAAACTACAGAAAGAGCCTAGATGTCCATCAACAAATGAATGGATAAAGAAGATGTGGTATGTATATACAATGGAATACTATGCAGCCATCAAAAGAAATGAAATCTTGCCATTTGCACGACATGGATGGAACTAGAGAGTATTATGCTAAGCGAAATAAGTCAATCAGAGAAAGACAATTATCACATGATCTGATATGAGGAATTTGAGAGGTAGGGAGGGGGGTCATGGGGGGTAGGGAAGGAAAAAATGAAACAAGACAGGATTGGGAGGGAGACAAACCGTAAGAGACTCTTACTCTCATGAAACAAACTAAGGGTTGCTGGAGGGTGCAGGGGAGGGATAGGGTGACTGGGTTATGGACACTGGGAGGGTATGTGCTATGGTGAGTGCTGTGAAATGTGTACACCTGGCCATTCACAGACCTGCACCCCTGGGGCAAATAATACAGTACATGGTAATTTTTTAAAAAGATACAATACATAATGAACAAATTGTTACATAATGGCATTATGGAATATCCTTATATATCATCATCTAAAATGCCATCAGAAACTGCAGTATCATGATACAATATAAATCACCCACTTCTACCCCCAACCGTGATGTCAAACTAGAACACTCTCGGCAAGAAAACCTAGCCTTAGCCTGCACTTCCTGCACCTCATGACCTACAGGTCCTGCCCTAAACCACTTCTGGCATCTTCATGCCCCTTGCTCCGCCATATGGAAATTTGACATTCAAGCAGCTTTTGGTGAAATGGGGAGGGCTGCGCAGAGTCAGGACTCAGGGTGTCAGACATGATTGCTTCTACAAAGGCTGCCAGGAGAACCAGGGGAGGAGCAAGGCAGCGGTAAATGGGAATATGGGCCAAAAGGAAGCTAGAGCCTCTCGGGGAAAAGGAGGTCTCCCTGGTGATTCTGGTGAGCTCTGAAATCTGCAACCCAGAGAACCAGATCCTCCCCCCTTTCATCTTGAGGCCGCCCCTACATCGCCAGCAGGAAGCCCTTCTTTCCCTCTGTTCTCAATCTTTGGCAATAGTAAAACTTGGCTTAGAAGGGAAAGAGAAAGGTGCTGGAACTGCAGTGAATCACCCCAGAAAACAACACCCGAACAAAAGCAAGTCACGTAGCCTTCATTCGGGGGTCACCGACCTTGGCTGCACACCAGAGCCTGTGTGGGGGTTCTGTTTCAGACGCTAGGCCCCGCCATGCACAGAGTGAAATCAGAACCCCCCCAGGGAGTTTCAGGGGGTCTCCATATTTTTCTAAAGCACCAAAGACAACGTTCCCTGCTCCTTCCCACCCCTACCCCGCCCCACCCACTCCACTTCCCACACACTTCCTGATCACTTTGCTCAGAAAATGCCTGTTCTAAAAGGCACTATAAACCTTTAGCTTCTTAGGTAAAACAGCATTAAGAAAGGAAAGCCATGACAAATCATAGAACAGATTCAAATCTCAGATTAAGGTTTTCTAATTTTTACCCGCACGGTTCATTATCCGTGCCTCATCCGTGTCTGTTGTGCCCAGAAAGTGGTCCTTGCAAAGGGCACGGATCTGCTTCCAGGCGTTGAGCCCTTTAAACTTAGAAGCTGGAGGGAGTTTTCTCAGAGACCATCCCATTTGATCTTCCCAACATCTTCATTCCCACATTCACCAAGTTCCTCCTGCAGACCTACTGTGCACCAGGCACTGTGCTGATTGGTGTGGAGGACACAGGGGGCACCAGAGCAGACCCACCCCTGCCCATGCTCCAGCCTTCAGGCCACAGAGGATCAAGGCCACAGGTGAGGACAGGGTAGGGAAGAGAAAGCCCACTGTGGGAGAGGTGCCAAGTGGAACCAAGACATGGGGCGGCCAGGGAAGCTTTGCAGGGGAGGAACACACCAACCACATCAGAAGCAGGAGAGAACGGCGTCCTGAGCTACTCCCCACTGCCATGGGTTAGTAAGTATCACTTAACTTTTGCAGTGGACTCAGCACACCTCGGTCGTGCTCGGGTCAAAGTGAGGAGAACTTCTACACTTATTCACCCAAGTCATTGGCAAAAGGAGGCTCCAGAGGGGACTGGCTATGATTTTGGAGCCACGGTGTGCTCCTGGGCCACGGGGATGAAACCCCTTCCCCTCCACCCACGCCTAAGACACAGGACAGAGAAAGGAACTGCAGACCTAGACCAGCACAGAGCATTTCTGGAGGGAGGTACTGAAGAGTGGTACTACTATACATGGGCCTTGTCGTCTGTGCCCAGGGCTCAGTCAGTTCTATGTTGGACTCTTGACTTTGGCTCAGGTCATGATCTTGGGGTCGTGGGATTGAGCCCTCCCTGCTTGGCGGGGGGGAGTCTGCTTGAGAGTCTCTCGCTTTCCTTCTTCCTCTGCCTCTCCCCCTGCTCACACGCTCACGCTCTTTCTTTCGCAAATGAGTCAATAAATCTTTTTAGAAAATCAGTTAATTATAAACTGCCAGTTTATTATAAAAACAAGAAGCACGTAGTGCTTGGCTAAAGCGAAGCAGAAGCTCTGGTGTGTGCACATGTGCGTGTGTGCACACGTGTGTGTGCACACACGCGTGTATGCGTTTTCATGCCAGACCCTCTTGCCTCCGGGAAAACACCGCACTGACACAGGAGGGTTCTGAGCTCGGGCCAAGAGCCAGAGCGCACGGTCTCCAATGCTCTAGGCCACGGGCAAAGCTACCAGTTTCTCCCGCAGCCCAGGGAGCCAGGACCACGGGCACACCAACCGCCGGAGCAGTGCCTGTGCACAGCTAAACATGCACCGCAAGACGGCCAGGGACCGGTGAAAGCCATGCGTTTTCCTTCTCCCAGAGGCAGCAAGCACAGTGTACGAGAAGACTGTGTCCACTCCTTCAGCCCCTCTGCGGGCCGGCGAGACCAAAGCCAACACCCGAGCTTCTTCCCTAAAGTCGCAAGAGGCTGCTGAACGCATCACTCGCAAAACAAGCCTCAAGCCTGGCTCCCACTTGCACCTGGGGACCGGGTGCTCGCCCCCAGCGGGCCCTGAATGCCACTGTCACCAAGTTCCCATTCGGAAGGGCAAGCAGCTCCCCTGTGCCAAGCCCGGGACGTTGACATATCCTGTCAGCTCCATGAAAGACTCAAAACCCTTTTTGTCAGTGGATCGCTCCGGGAGACCACCTTTCCAGGGTGCCCTCTGGCCATCAGAAATGAGCGCACCCATCAGCGGTGTCTCACTTAGCGAGCTCTGCCGCTTGGGGAGCAGACTCGGTCAGCCCGCCAGCTCAGCGGCCGGAACATCGTCTTGTTCTTATTCAAAACACCCAGTGCTTAACTGATGGCCTCTGGTGATGTCTGCGGCATGAGCTGTCCCTACCCGAGTCACCTCTCAACCTTAGTACCATCAACACCAAAAGAAACTAAGAGAATGTTGTTAGGGGCTGAATTGTGTCCCCTAAAATTCCTAAGTTGCAGCCCGAACCCCTGGACCTCAGAATGTGGCTGTCTTTAGAGAGAGGGTCTTTGAAAGAGGTGATCAAGTTAAAAGGAGACCATTAGGGTGGGCCCTAGTCCATCCGACCGGTGTCCGTAGGAGAGGACATTCAGATGCACGGGGAGACACCGAGCATGTCCCTGCATAGAAGCAAGACCGCGTGAGGGCCCAGCAGGACGGGAGTGTGTGCAAGCCAGCGAGAGAGGACGCAGAGGAAGCCCGACCCGCAGGCTCCCTGATCGCAGAGTTTCGGCCTCCAGAGTCGGGAGGAAACATACTACTGTTTCTGGAGGGCCCTGGTCTGCAGCACTCCGTGCTGGTGGCCCCAGAAATGAGCACAGGTGTGTGGACAGGGAAGCAATACGCCCATCTGCAAAACCTCATCCCTCTTTGACCGGATTCTACAGCCAGTGGAGTCGCCGGATAACCCCCCGGTGCCCCAGCCCCTGCACTGGAGGCTCTCTCCAGCCTAGCGACAACGGCAACAACCCATCAGACCCAGTTTACCCTCCAGTAGGAAGAGAATTGCATCTGCCAAAGCTCAACCAAGCATGAGAAAGAAGGAAGCACCACGGGGCGCCTGGGTGGCTCAGTCGGTGAAGCGCCTGACTTGATCTCGGGGCCCTCTGCTTCCTCCCTCCCTCCCCTTCCTCCCCCACCTCCCATTCACGCAGGAGCATGTGTACTTTCTCTCTCAAATAAATAAATAAATAAAATCTTAAACAAAAACAAAAACAAAAAACAGAAGGAAGCACTAAAACGGAGGCAGAGGGTCAGTCTTGTCCGGGCTTAGCAGACCATGCCAGGCTTCCGCTCCAGGCTCTCGGGTGGTTTTATCGTCGCAGTTTCTCCCTGGGGCATTCTGTAAGGTGCTCCTGCCTCCCCCACGGTCCCCCTCCGCCATCCCATCTTCTCTCTGCAAGGTGTTCTTTGGTGAAGTAGAATCAGAATGCTGAAGATGGAGAGAACCTATACAAGAGGAAAAAACACTTCCAAAGGCCCCCTCTGGGGACAAAATACTTGCCTCCTGCAACCTGGACTGCTTCCAGAAACGTGTCCTAGGTGGCTGCTCAGAGCAACCCCAGCCGGGCAGTACTGACATCAGCCAACGTTGGCCACATAGTAAAAGTTCGGGCACCCACTGCTCGGTCAGGTTTTCAGCAGAAGCGTCTTCTCTGCCATTACAGAGACAGCAAAGAGAAGAAGCTCTATGGGACTGGAGACACAGATAAATTAAGGAGGGGGTGGAGAAGAAGGCAGTACCCCCAAAGCTTGGGAATCGGCCCTGACCCCAGAGCCTCTCTGGACAGGACCACCAGCCACGCTCTCTCAGACGAGAGACTCCGAGGCAATCGCAGAGACCACCTTCTTCCCTTCCCCACGGCAGTCCCTGGGCAGCCTCCTCAAGATGTCACATCCCAAGGGAGGGGAGGGAGAGGGTGGGGAGCGCGTATCTCCCGGGGAGACTGCCAAGATGGAAAGCAAAAGCCGAAGAAAGCAAGTAGCAACAACACAGTATGTTCCCATGTGTTTTTCAGAAAACACAAAACAAAATTACATTTCCAGATGTACACAGACACATATGTAAAGACGCGGAGCAACCCAGCTACTCAATGATCGGGGAAATTACCAGGCGAACGACACACAGGAACGTGGTGGGACGCTGCACAGGGACTAGAAGGACTGTAGATCAAAGTCAGTTCAAACGTTAAAAACAGCCCCCGAGAGGAGGCACACACTGCTTCCGGGGGTGTGAAAACGCACTGTACACAAGCACCCTAGAGAAAGGAGCTCGAAACGAGGCAGAGCTGGGATTGCTCCAGAGCGGATTTAAAGCATGTTCGAGCGAAACAAACAAATGGGGAAAGTGTCTACCTTTCAGTATATAAAAGACACAGCATAGTTCATTTTCTTAAAGAAAAGACAAAAAGTCTGGAAGGATACCCACTAAACCGTTAACAATGGTTGGTCTGGGGACAGCAGAGGAAGATGGAAGTGTCAGTCCATTCGGGATCGCTAGAAAAAATTACTCTAGGGGGCGCCTGGCTGGCTCAGCCCATGGAGCTCGCAACTCTTGATCTTGGGGTTGTGGGTTCAAGCCCCACGTTGGGGGTAGAGGTTATTTAAAAAAATAAAATCTATTAAAATTAGGAGCGCCTGAGTGGCTCAGTCAGTTAACCATCTGTCCTCAGCTCAGGCCCAATGATCCTGGGGTCCTAGGATGGAGCCCTACCGCAGGCTCCCTAGCTCAGGGGCAACTCTGCTTCTCCCTCTCCCTCTGCCACTCCCCTCCACTTGTGCTCTGTCTCTCGAGTTCTCTCTCTCTCTCCAATAAATAAAAAAAATCTTTTGAAAAAAATATATAAATAAATAAATTGTTTTGAAAAAATTAAGAAATTACTGTAGACCGAGTGGCTTATATACAACAGAAATGTATTTCTCACACTTCTGGAGGCTGGAAGGCGAGTATCAGAGAGGCTGGCAGGACCGGAGTCGGGTTTCTTGTTCATAGACATCATCGTGTGTATCCTCACAGGGCAGAACAGGGAGCTCTGGGGGACCTCTTTATAAGGGCACTAATCTCATCATAAGGAAACCATGCCCATGACCTGACCACCTCCACAAGGTCCACCTCCTAATACCATCACACTGGGGGTTAGGATTTCACTGCATGAATTTTAAGGGGACACAGTCTATACCAGGAAGGGACCTTCATAGAAATTTTTTTTCTTTAGTTTTTATGACGAGATTTTTGGGTTGTAGTTGTAATACTATGTGATTACAAAGAAAGACAGGAGGGAGGGCACCTGGGTGGCTCAGGCGGTTAAGCATCTGCCTTTGGCTCAGGTCATGATCTCTGGGTCTTGGGATGGAGTCCTGCTTCGGACTCCCTGCTCCGTGGGGAGTCTGCTTCCCCCTCTACCCCTTTTCCCTGACTTGTGCTCTCTGTCTCTCAATTAAATAAATAAAATCTTTAAAAAGAAAGGAAGGAAGGAAGGAAGGAAGAAAGGAAGGAAGGAAGGAAGGAAGGAAGGAAGCAGGCCTTCGGAACACACACCCTACCATCCTTCCCAACCCCACCCTTCTACCCACCAGTGGAAAATCACTGCTTTAAACTCAAGGTAAAGGCCACCCACCTACTACCATCCTGAACTTCATACAGAACCAGAACTGCAAAGATCATAAAAATGTCAACGTCTCCAAACAGCTGTTCACTATCTGTTCTGTCTCTCCCTAGGGCCTCCGGAGGGGAAGCCTGGGCTCAGGCTGGCCCCAGTCACATTGCTCATCAGCCCCCTCCTGGCAGCCGTCTTCCCGAGGTCCAGCAGCGGGCTACCTCCAGGCCGACCCACTGCCTCTTTCCCTCTCCCATTAAGACACCATTTGGCAAAATCTCCACAAATCTCTGTAAGCTCATTTCCCATTAACGGTTACTGCCGGAGCCTTCTCTACTTTATTCGCAGATAAAGAAATGAAAACAAATACCCAGTTCAGAGAGCAATTTGATGTATCTGAAGTTAACAAAGCCGCAACGGGTTCAACCTGACAGGCTGTGATGAGTAAAACCCTTTTCATGAGCGGCATTTTGCTTGGGCTCCAAAAGGGGGACAGATGAATCTGAAAAGCTGAACAAACAGAAATAGCATTGGTAGACCAGAGTTGGTGGTTAACCATCTCCTTCCCACAGACCCAAGAGTCTGGGTTCGCAAACCGACTTCTAGCAGCCCGAGAAGGCTACCTTCCCTGTGGGTGCTTAGTCAGGGTCAGATAAGAGATCCAAACCCATTAGCTCACACTCCACGAAGCACCTCGGACAGATCCACACTGCTACCCTTCCTGGGTCTAGAAAGCCCACTAAGAGCGAGACCTAAGGGTGCCTGGGGGGCTCGGTGGGCTAAAGCCTCTGCCTTTAGCTCGGGTCATGATTTCAGGGTCCTGGGATCGAGCCCCATGTCGGGCTCTCTGCTCGGCAGGGAGCCTGCTTTCCCCTCTCTCTCTCTGCCTGCCTCTCTGCCTGCTTGTGATCTCTGTCTGTCAAATAAGTAAGTGAAATCATTAAAAAAAAAAAAGAGTGAGACCTAGGGGAACCTCAGGCCGTCTCAGAGCAATGGTGGCCTGTCTTTGCCACTCTCAACGGCAACATCTGTATTCAGTGACTGTAGCACTTATAAATTATTCTTATCTGTTTATAGGCCTTCCAGAACAAATTCCCCTTCTCACATCAACAGCAAGAATTAATTTCTTTTTAAATGTCCTAGAACAGATGTTTACTGTCAGGCCGATCTTTCTGCCAATTAGCGTGGTTCTGGGCGTTCACGGTTATCATGTCCGTTCTCGAGCCCCTTCAAATTCTCTCCCTGGACGTGCAGCCACTACTCCCAAGCCATTGCTAATTTTCTGTGCAGTCTGTCCACGACTCTCCCCTGGGACCTTCTCCATATTCAAAGCATATATTAGAACGAACACCAAGCAAAAGGTTAAAACAATGATGCTGCACAGTACAAGCCGGTCAATGACTATTTACACTGCCCAGAGGAAGTCCCCACATTCACACAGCTGATCAAATATATCAGCCCCCATCCCCGCCCCCAGTACTGGGGAGCAGTGACCCATCATGAGTGCAAAGAGCCCTCCCCAAGATACGGTCTTAGAAGCCCCAGGTAGGAAAGGCAGAATGAGAACCAATGGAGGCTGTGCAGAGCCACTGAGCCAGCCCCTGGTCCACTGTTCTGAGAGTTAAGGCCACTGGCCCTAAGATCTTCCTGCCAGGGCGAGTAGAATACACCCCCACAGCCAGTTCACCCATGACCAGGGTGGGTCTGAGAGCAGAACATGGCAGCCCACATGGAGGACCTCTCAAAGTTCTTATCATGCAGCTATAAACAAGGGCAATTAGTCAAGGGTCCTAGGGCCAGAAACGGACACTGACATTCAAGCTTGTGATGATAAAAACATGACACATGGTCCTTCCTCCGAGATAAAGTCATGACTCTCCATCCAACCAACTGTCTGGTCCAGAGGCCGGTCCTTCTATGACACAAGGAATCAGTTTCTTATTGGTCCTAAGGACAATTCAAGCTTGTGATGAAAAAAACATGACACATGGTCCTTCCTCCAAGATAAAGTCATGACTCTCCATCCAACCGTCTGGTCCAGAGGCCGGTCCTTCTATGACACAAGGAATCAGTTTCTTATTGGTCCTAAGGACAAGTTCCCAAGAACCCTTCCTTTTCTTTCTCCATTCAGGAATTTATGACAGCAAAGAAGGCAGGTAGGCAGATGTCTGACCTGGGCTAGATGTCCAGCTGACTCCGGAGAGCCTGACCTGATCCTAGCTCATCACAGTCCAAAAGAAGAAATGACCTCCAACCCCATTCTCCCCTATAGCGTCCTTCTTGTGCCTCCTTCCTTTCTGAATGAGAAAACAATTCAAGGACCAGTCCCAGATCTCACAGAGGACTTGTGCCTACCTCTAGGGCTGGATGGGACCCAGCATCGGGTCATATTCCTGTCCTGGGTTCTTATGGACACTGACCCTTCACACCATGTGATTTTAACCAATGGCGCCTGGATATGATCCATGGCCAGATTTCAGGCTGTGGTTCGTACCACGCTTCTACATGAGCAATTAAGTACACGCTCACTCCCCAAACCTAACCCACCAGCCCCATTTCAGCAAAGAAAACCTAAAATCTGTGGCTCGCCCCCAGTTCTGGTGTCTCTTTAGATTTTTCAATTTTTACTTTGCAGCTCCTAAAGGGAGTTATCCTCAAGCTACAGGAAGGAAAACTGGAGCCAAGGGGCACGCAACCAGGCAACAGCAGAAGTGAACTTGAACTCAGGGCTCTGCTACCCAGTGTCCCCACCTCACCCTCCCATTAATAAGCCCTTGTTGATGTGACACTTTGTCAATGGTCTTGTGCTGTAGCTGGGTGTCGTCATCTCCCTGATGACAGTGTAGGCCCCTTAAGGGTCAAGTCCATGATCATAATCACTCACTTCTCCCAGCCGCTGGGTCCTTTCAGAGACACAGGGCCACACGGTTCCGCACTAGCTGAACTCTCTATTTATAACGAAATCTGACATTTCAAATCTGAACTTACCAAAATGTAACTAAGGGAATGATTAGTCATATTACCAAGAGCTTATTTTCTTTTAGGAAAAAAAAAAAAAAAGTCCGAATTCACAGTAAAATTCTAGGTAAAAGCCCTAAATGGCTTGAAATACCTATTTCGCTATCACTGGCGACTCAACAGAGCCATGAGTGGGTACATCAAGTCTGAAGAGTGGTACTCACCAGGTGAGGCATCAGGAGGTCAGCCAGGTAGACAAAAGCAGCTCCGAGCGTGAACCCAACGGCCACAGGGAAGAAGGCAAAGGAACCAAAGCCCCCAGAGGATGTGGCCATCTCAACAGCTGGGGCCAGGAGAGACCAATAGGAAGCCGCTAACATGACCTGCAAAACCACAGTGAACAAGCCATTAAACCAACCACAACCCCAAAAGGCCTTCCAACTGCCGACTTCAGCTGCTCTCTGGGGCCCACAGCGAACCCCACGCAAGCATAAGCCCTTCATCTTCAGTGGTCGGTAATCTCTCAAACCAAAAAGCCACCACCAGAATGCCTGAAGCAGACACCATAGGAACTCAATGGGGCGTGGGATGGAGGGGACCTTGGAAGGATGGAGTCCAGCGGGCTCTCATCTAGCCTCGAACTCAGCGGGTCTCAACCCTGGGCAACTCTACTCTCTGGTACAGTTTGGCAACAATGTGTGGAGACATTTTTGGTTGTCCCAGTAGACGTGTGTCACACACATCCATCTCCCTTCTATTTTTACCTGGTAGCTCTACGTCTGCTCTCTGGAGCATCAAAGAAGGGATCCTTCTTCTAAGGATACATGGCAGCCTTTGAAATATTTGAAGACAACCGCTGATCAATGTCAGCCTGGGCTTGCCCACTTTGTTATCTCTCCAAGGAAAGAAGGGAACTAATATTTATTGATCCCCTACTATGTCCAGGGAAATAGATCTTGATATCCTCTTTTATCATGGCCACAACCCCGGGAGGCAGATGCTGCTTTCTGTTGCTATCTACAGATAAAGAAATCGAATCTAGAAGTAATGAGACCATGTGAAGGAGGTCACATGGTCAGTAAGTGGCGGGTTCACAGACCTGAGCAAGCAGGACCAGAATCACCTGAATGAGGGCAGAACCATGAAAGGGAAGAGAAAAATGAAGCGGAACCCAAGTCTCAATGAGGTCAATCTAATAGAACTTCTCCAGTGTTTACTGAATTAAATGCTCATCCACGGCTGTTTACTCTTAAAGATGCTGTGACATCTTCTTGGCAAGGGTACACCCACGACCCATCGTAACCATATGACAGTCATCACGGACATGTAAAATGTTGAATGGGTTTCTAAAAATGATTTAATTATGCCCTGCCTTAAAAAAAAAAAACAACTGCATCACCCGTCTCCAAAATAACATTCGGAGTGACAGAACCAGGTATTACAAAAGCAACAATAAAGAACAAATCCATGCAGAAAGCAATTTCCCTTCTGCCAACCATCATCCACAGACAGTCACTTGCTTTGGGCCTGATTCTCCCACCAAAAGAATTAGTGCCACCCACAGAAAGAGTCTATCTGCCTCAGAAACTTCCAGAAAGAAAATGCCTCATCAGTTCAGTTCCATGAGACCATCTAAGGAAGCTTGTGGACTCCTTCCCCATGCCAGAGCTTAACCTGTCCCTTTCCCAGACTGTTGTCTCATGGGATTTTGAATTCAACAGCCCTCAGGAGCTGCTGTTCATGATAAACTCTG
Source organism: Enhydra lutris kenyoni (assembly GCF_002288905.1). Lineage (NCBI taxonomy): Eukaryota > Metazoa > Chordata > Mammalia > Carnivora > Mustelidae > Enhydra > Enhydra lutris. Next base: position 1,282,154 of record NW_019154141.1, on the reverse strand, counting down.
CACCGAGGAGGACGCAGCCACACCTGTCTGGCAACCTCTCTGTGTGCACATTCCAAAGCCTCGCAAACAGCCCCACCGTTAGCGACTCTAATGCCACACACTGTCCAGGAAGGCCACTCATCTCATCCTCCAACCCCTCCCTGCGTCCCTTCCTTGCTGATGCCATGGGGTAGCGGTGGGGGGTGGGGAGGGAGCACTTCTCTTTTTTTCTGCCCAAGCTCCTTTCCATCCCTCTGCATCCCCGGATGCCAACTTATTTCTCACGTCTGCAGATGAGAAATACAAAATATTCCCACCGATGAGTGACAGGAGGTAGAGCAGGAGAGAGGTGCCTCTCAGTGGAGAGTGCTGGGATGCTGGGATGCTTGAAAGAGAAGACCATGCTGGGGGATTCATATGGGCCCCTCCTTGAGAATCACCATTCTCTATCCTTCCAGCGAAATCCAGGAGCCAACTGGATTTCCTTCATTTCTTTTCCTCACCAGACTCCCTGCCTCCTACATAAACTGGACAAATGACCAAAGAAAAATCATGACATAGAACCGGGTTGCCTGTCGGAAGTGACGACAGGGCCCAAAGAAAAGCTATTTAGAGGATGTATGTGGGAGACAAAATAATGACCTCTCCCCAAACACAGCCACATCCTGATCCCCCAAAACCTGGGACTATGTCCCCCTTACGTGGCAAAAGGGACTCTGCAGCAGTGATTAAGTTAAGGACCTTGAGATGGAGAGCTTATCCTGGATGATCTGGGTGGAGCCAATGTGATCCCATGTGTCCTTAGGAAAAGACAAGAAGAGTCAGAGACAGATGTGATGACAAGAGCAGAGGTCACAGTCAGCAAGGGACTGGAAGATGCTGCCGGGCTGGCGTGAAGACGGAGGAAAGGTCATGAACCAAGAAATACGGGTGGCCCCTAGAAAGTGGAAACAGCAAGGAAACAGACTGTCTAGACTGTCCCCCAGAGCCTCCAGAAGGAACGCGGCCCGGCCAACACCTTGACTGTAACCAAGTAAAACCATTCTGGATTTGAGCTCCAGGACTTTCCGATGGCGTATGTGTGTCCTTCTGAGCTGCTACATTTGTGGTATTCTCTTACGGTGGCAACAAGAAACTAATAGAGCCTTTGAAGGCATATGTTACTTTTTTTTTTTTTTCTAGAGCAGTTATAGGTTCACAGCAAAATAGAGCAGAAAGTACAGAGAAGTCCCATGCCCCACAGGTTCATTAAGTCCCAGGATAGGCCTCCCACACATTAGTGGCGTATTCGTTACGGTACACGGATACACCAGCATCATCTGAAGGCCACCTTTTACGTCAGAGTTCAGGCTTGCTGTGTACAGCCTATGGGCTTCTATAAATACATAAAGGTAGGTATCCGCCATTACGGTATCATTAGAGGGTCGTTTCAAGGCCCTACAAATCTTAGGTGCTCTGTGCATTCATCCCCTCCTCCTCCCAACCCTGGGCAACCACTGATTTCTTTACAGTTTCCATAGTCTTTCGTCTTTTCTAGAATGTCACACAGTTGGAATCACACAGTCCGTAGCCTTTTCAGACTAGCTTCTTCCACTCAGGGATATGCTTTTAAGATTCCTCCGTGTCTTTCCATGGCCTGGAGAGCTCACTTCTTTTTAGCCCTGAATTCCATGGTCCAGATGGACCCCCATTCATTTACCCATTCACCTGTGGAAGGACATCTCGACTGCTTTCAAGTTTTGGCAAGTATGAATAATGAATAAAGCGGCTATCAGCAACCGTGTGCAGGTTTTCGTGTACACATAACTTTTCAGTTCATCTCGGTAAATACCAAGGAGCACAATGGCTGAATTGCATGTTAAGCCTTATTTAATAATTCCGCCCACATAGGTGGCCGACCTGAAACTCTCAATGCTAGCAAAGCTCCTTTAAATGTCAAGCATTTTTTAAATCTGGATGTAGCCAATTACCTTCCTGATACAGGAAGTCTGATTAACCCTCATTTACTCCTAACAAGCAGGGCCTGGAGGGGACAGGCTACCAAGAAGAAGGTGGTGAAAAGTGGGCCCAAGACTTCAGGTAATGAGTTCCATAGGGAGGGCCTTGCCAGCCAGTCCCTTTATGACCCAGATGACAGATACCCAAAGCCCTCCTACTGCTACAACACGGCTTATAAAGGCAAAAACTAGTCTAGCAGCACCAGTCTGGAAGACATCAGAGAGAAGCATGAGGACCAGACAAGGAGCACCTTCCTCTTCCCACCTTTGTCTAGAAAAGGAATGGATAATCAAGTTTTAGGGCACACAGCAGGGGTCTCACTGTTCCCCCAAAGCCCTTTTCTTGCCTCTTCGTTGCCAAAAATAAAACGTAAAGCCCAATCCATCAAATGCACTACAGGAAAGCCCGCGTGAACGCCACCCTCCAAGCCAGAGGTTGCCAAGACCAAAGAGGCCCCAGTTTTTGCTCAAGCGAGCATTTCAATAACAATGACGATCCCTGTGAGAGGAGCTAAGGAGGAAATATGTTTTTTTTTTTTAAAAAGAGAACCGAATATTTCACTTCCGTCTGGCTGGCTTGGTAGGCCTACTGCAGGGCCCGGAAACCTGAAGATGGAAGGGCATGATTGTCAGGCAAGCTGGCGTTTGAGAAGCTGTGTCTAGTCCTCACTTCCCATGACTGGCGTTGATCCCGCCCTGGCCCTCTTCTCGACATGCTGCCTGGGGCATCTCAGCCCCTAACTGACCCCAACGTCCAGCCCTCCAGAGGGATGAGTGAGAGAATGGATGATCTGAGTTCCTTTTAAAGAAAATGGACGTCAGGGCGCCTGGGTGGCTCAGTGGGTTAAAGCCTCTGCCTTCAGCTCCGGTCATGATCTCAGGGTCATGGGATCGAGCCCCGCATCGGGCTCTCCGCTCAGCGGGGAGCCTGCTTCCTCCTCTCTCTCTGCCTGCCTCTCTGCCTACTTGTGATCTGTCTGCCAAATAAATAAATAATCTTAAAAAAAAAAAAAAGGAAAAGGGGTGTCGATCTTGTTCACGGTTGACAAAAGGTGGGAACAGCCCAAATGTCCATTAACGGGTGAATGGAGAAATAACATGTTCCACTTGACAGAGAACTTTTCAGCCATGAGAAAGAACGGAGTGCTGGGGACATATTACAATACAAGGGAGCCTCAAAAACATTAATTACGTGGAGTGGAAGAAGCCAGACACAGAAGACCACATAGAATATGATTCCAATTAAAGAAAATGAGGTGCATCTATATGCACAATGGAATATGACTCAGCCTTCAAAAAAATGAAATCTTGCCACTTGCAACGACATGGATGGAACTAGAGGGTATTATGCTAAGCAAAATAAGTCAGTTAGAGAAAGACAATTATCATATGATTTCCCTCACATGTGGAATTTAGGAAATAAAACAGAAGATCATAGGGGAAGGGAGGGAAAAATAAAATAAAACCAAATGAGAGAGGGAGGCAAACCATAAGAGACGCTTCACTATGGAGAACAAACTGAGGGCGCCTGGAAGGGAGGGGGATGGGTGGGGGGATGGGGTAACTGGGGGATGGGTGGGGGGATGGGGTAACTGGGGGATGGACATTGAGGAGGGCCGGAGACGTAATGAGCACTGGCTGTCACATGCGCCTAATGAATCACTGAACTCTACCTCTGAAACTAATAATACACTGTATGTTAATTAAGATTAAATTTTAAAAAGAATAGATAAAAAAATAAAAAATAAGGAAAAGAATATAATTCCATTCACACAAAATATCCACACTAGGTCAATCCTAGACACAGAACAGATTAGTGATGGACGGGATGGTGGGAGTGGGGAATGGAGGAGCCACTGTCTAACGGGCGCGGGGCCCTCCTTGGGGACGAGGGAAATATCTGGAACTAGACAGAGCTGATGGTCCCGCAACACTGTGAATGTACTAAATGCCATGAATTCTACACTGCAAAATGGTGAATGTTATGTGGACTTTATCTCAATTAAAAAAATGAAGCTTTAAAAAAAAAATGAGAGGGGGGGCGCCTGGGTGGCTCAGTGGGTTAAAGCCTCTGCCTTCGGCTCAGGTCATGATCCCAGGGTTCTGGGATCGAGCCCCGCATTGGGCTCTCTACTCAGCAGGGAGCCTGCTTCCCCATCTCTCTCTGCCTGCCTCTCTGCCTAATTGTGATCTCTGTCTGTCAAATAAATAAATAAAATCTTAAAAAAAAAAAAAAAGGGAAGCTTGAGCTTCCTAACCGTTTGAACCCCATCTTGCACGAATGCCCCCTGCTACGTGCTGAGCCCTCCAGTCCCACACCCCATCCCTTGGCCCAAGTACTTCTATCTGCAAAAATGCCAAAACACCACAACCTACCTCTCATGCCCCTTCTTCCAATCATCCAAAACGCTTTACCACATGTATATACACACAAAAATGGGTGGGAACACACAGGATTTAGAATCAGGTCCAAATTCACATCTTGGCTTTGCGACTTCCAAGTTAGGAAGCCCCAAGCAAATAACATAAAAGCTCTCTGTGGGTCAGTTTTTGGTTTTTTTTTTTTAAGACTCTATTTATTTATTTGACAGAGAGAGACACAGCAAGAGAGGGAACATAAGCAAGGGGAGTGGGAGAGGGAGAAACAGCCTTCCCACCTAGCAGGGAGCCCGATGCGTGACTCAATCCCAGGACCCCGGGATCATGACCTGAGCCGAAGGCAGACACTTAAGGACTGAGCCACCCAGGCACCCCTGCAGCTCAGTTTTGAGCAAACCAAACATAGGGACAATGCTTACTCTACAACAAGATTGTCTTAAAAATGATATGTCGGGGGGAACCTGGGTGATTCAGTGGATTGAGGCCTCTGCCTTCAGCTCAGGTCATGATCCCAGGGTCCTGGGATCGAGCCCCGCATCGGGCTCTCTGCTCAGCGGGGAGCCTGCTTCCCCATCTCTCTCTACCTGCCTCTCTGCCTGCTTGTGATCTCTGTCTGTCAAATAAATAAATAAAATCTTTAAAAAAAAATGATATGGGGCAATGCACATTCCACACCTACCTAGCTCCTGGTGGGAAGTTAAGGGTCAAGTTGGTGTCCTTGGGTTCTTCCCTGAGCCTGCCTTTACTCAGCATGCTCCCACCCCCTCCTCCAAGGTGGCCCCTTTCCAACACACTGGACTCATTATTTGCGTCCATATCCCCCAGGGACCAGGAGGACGGCCCCACTACAGCATCTCTGTACGGCGGCACCACAGGTCTGAGCAGTCCCGAAGCAGACCGTCGGCACTGGTTGCCTAAATCAATTCTGTGATCCCTGCTAATGATGGGGAGCAGTGTGGGCGGAGAAATCAAAAGAAGGCATAATCAGGAAGTGATTCAACACACATTTTTTTTAGTCTACTACCTAAATTTTAAAGTGATTTTACCTTCCAATTTAAGTACTATACAGGCTCATACTCAAATGCCTTCACTCCTTTGACAAACACTGGATGAGTCACTGTTTAACATAGCGGAGTTTTTCTTAGGTGTGGGAAGAAGGTGGTATAGAATTTTCAGAGCACCACGGAAAATCTGTTGAATAGAGTCTACTGATAGAGTTGAAAGGGGTTTGAGGAGGCTGCCCGGTCCAAAGGCTTCCTTGAACAGGAAGGAAAACCGAGACCCCAAAGGGATCCAGCAGTGGCTTTTCTCAAAGCCCCAGCACAAGCTGATCCCATCCACAGCTAACGACACCAGCCCAAATCAAGCTCTTACCATCCTTCCCCCCACCGCCCCCCACCCTCCACTGACCCTGAGTCTTTTAAGAAATTCTAAGAGCTCCAGAGTGAAGACAAAGTTGAAGTTAGTGCCTCCCTTATCACCAGGCAAAGCACCCCACAGCCACAGCCTGGGATGAATTAGCTTCAGCAATCATCTGATGCATCCTTGATCCTGTGGACATCCCCACCATTGGGATATAAGCTGCTTCAAGAAAACCCAGCACTAGGAAATACTGGGCAACTCGTCAACAGGAGAAATTATCCTGTTAACCATTTTTCTCTTCAAGCTTCATCAGGCCTTACAAACCGAAATAAACCTTAAAAACCAAAACCCATAGCCCATGACTGCCTTGGAGGGAGGGAAACAAGCGTTTTGTAACTGAAAAGATAATGTCCCCTTAGCAGCACGGCTGAAGCTGGTCGTTTCAAGACGAAGTCTACGCAGACTACACTCTCGGTGTAGGGCTCTGAAGGAAGGGCACACCTTCCTCTCTTGCAGACCACACTTTAAAACAAGAAAATTTTAAACGCAGCACGTACCCTGGGGCGGATGCTGGGAACAGAAGAAGGACAGCAGTGGGGGGGAAAAACAGTGAAATCCAACTGGCATCTGGGGCTGAGGGAACAGCGAGGTACTAATGTTAATTTCTTGGCTTTGACAAATGTGCTGTGGTTATGTAACGTGGTTAGGGGAAACTGGGTAAGAGTATGCAGAAATTCCCTGGGCTGTTTTTGAAACTTTTCTCAAAATCTAAAACACTTCCAAACGAAGAGTTTATTAAAAATTAATAGTAACAGTCACCAAGGCCTGAGAGGAGATGGAGGGGGATCATGGCAGGGGAGGAACATGAGCGGCGCGAACAAAGACGTGAAGCCAAGAGGGCCCACGGTTTGCCTTGTGCGATCAGCAGAGGGACTGGGGGGGAGGACACTACTCGTGATGGGGGGGTGGGGGGCGGGTACTGCATGTCTCACAAGCTCCACCTCTGGAAAATCTACAGCTTCCTCCCTGTGATCCAGAGAGGTTGAGTAAGTCAAGGACGCCCAGCAGGAAGTGACAGAGCTGGGATCTAAAACCGAGGTCAAGCTCTTAATCCCAAAGCGCCACTCTTCTCAGACATCAGAGATTCCTCAGAAACAACATTCACGATGTCACCTACTCAGTGGTCCAACCAGAGAATGGTTTCCCCCTAAATGTAACTAACTGTCAGTGTTGACCGTGTTTAAGATAGCCATGTTTTCTGTCCCGATGTGTATATCCTAGCCCATTCTGGAATATCGTGAGATATAAGCTGCGAAACTTAGAATTACATGGGGCCAGCTGGACACAAGCTGCTGGATCCTGAATTCCCATTGGGCTTAAGGTACAGGGATGGGCAGGATCTCCACCACAAGGACAGAAGGAGAGGGAGAGTAGGGGCAGGTACAGACTGACAGACACCCTGAGGAGGCTGACCCCTGTTTACCCCCCAGAACCCAGATCAGCCCACAGACAGAGGGCCCAGAGCGATGGGAAATGGGCATGCCAATGGGATGGCAAAGAGGCCTGGTGGAAAGTCTGGCTAAGGAGCCACTGGATCCCAGATTCCTCCTGCACCTCAGGTGGCCAAGCCCATGCGCGGCCAGGGGGAGAGCACCCCACTGAAAGCCAGAGAACGGGGGAGCCTGTGTGCTCCATGACAGCGCCCAGAGTGCTCCCACATCCCAGCCCAGCTGCTGCCCCGGCCGCCCCCGTCCCATGGGCAGCTTCTCCTCCAGCACTGCCTCCCCAGATACCCTGCGCACATGACCCCGGGCCAGGCTCTGCTTCTGGGGCAGCCGGCTAAAGACTGTTCACCTCCTGGTACCCTACTGGTCAGCAGGACCTGGGCTTCAAGAGCCCAGAGGAGAAGAGGAGCTGGGAGCCTCCTGGGAAGAACAAAATCAGGAAAGCCCCTGGCCAGTGTGCATGTCTGGAGGAGAGACTTACAGGCCTCTATGAGGGAGACCGGTGGGCAGCCAAGGGGGGAATGGAGACCTTTACTAAATGCTGGAAATCACAGCTGCCCGAGAAAGGAAATTCATGAACAACACTTACAGTCTTCATGTAAGCAGACCAATGAGGGTCTTACTAAGTAATTTACTTATTTACTGTGAGAAAATATACACAACATCAAAGTTGGCATGTTAAAGTCTACCCAACTCAGAGGCCTTCATTACACTCACAATGTTGCGTGACCATCATCGGTGTTTCTAAAACTTCCTCACCACCCCAACCAGAAACTCTGTAACCACGGAGCAGTAACTGCCCATTCTCTCCGCCTCTCCCCTCCCCGCACTCCCGGGAACCTCTAATCTACTCTTCGTGCCTACGGACGCGCCTGTTCCAGATGCTTCGTGTACGAGGAATCATGCACGATTTGCCCCTTTGTATCTGGATTACTTCGCTTCATGTGTCGGAGGTTTCACCCACACTGCAGCAGGAGTCACAACTGCGTTCAATGATGGCTCGAGACTCTTCCAGGATGAAGCTGCAGCTGCTGAACTCATCTTAAAGCTAGAACGGACCTATAGTGCGGGGCGTAGCTGGAGGTGAGGGCACCAGGTCCTCATCTTCCACACCTGCAAGTCCCTGAAAGCTGAGAGAGTCCAGCAGGGGCAGAGTGGGCAGGGTTGAGACACGTGGAGGCAGCCAGATGAAGAAAAGGCTAAAAACGGGCCGTTCCCGCTCATCCCTGAGAAGCAGGAATCAGGGGCGGGGAAGGTCAGCAGCCTGCCAGCTTTGTTGTCAACCCGGGAAAACAACTCGACTTTTTACTTATTGTTTTTAAAGATTTTATTTATGTGAGAGAGAAAGCACAAGTGGGGGTTGGGGGAGGGAAGCAGGATCCCTGTGAGCAGAGAGCCCGACGGGTGGCTCAATCCTGCAACCCCCGGGCCCATGACCTGAGCCAAAGGCAGATGCTTAATCAACTGAGCCGCCCCCAGACGCCCCACAACTTGACTTTTTAAACTATACATGCATGTATCTTTGGGGAGAATTTCAAAATAAATTGATAATATCACTTTTAAAAATTTAAATATATAAATAAATATTATAAATAAATGTATGATATAATTTCTGAATGGTTTAATAATAGGAGACCCTGACTGCAGAATGAAAAGCCAATGGGAGAAAGGGATCCCATATTCAACAACTCTATTTCCAGAAATGTTTCTGCAGGATAATGAGACACACCCACCCCAGGCAGTGTGTTTTTGCTGCAGGCTCCCCTAATCACAGCCTCGATACCATCAGGCTGAAAGGGACTAGCAGAGACATTTAAAATTAGCAGAGAGCTGCAAACTCTCTCATGTTGCCGGAAACTAAAATCCCCCATTTCCCTTCTGCAATTTCCAAAACCTAACAAAACTCATGATGCTTCTTTTCTCAGAGCATCGTGCAGAATGCCACAGGGATCCATAATTTATAATGCTATTAATTTCCCTCTGGGGTCAGAGGTACCAGCACAGAATGACCAAAACAATCATCTAACCGCCTCACCCACAGCAGGCAGACCTTTTCATTTCCGCTCCAGTGCTCATTTTGAGACAATTTCTGCTCTGGAAATAAGAATGAATTTGTAAAGAGCTCCTTAAGAATCAGAATATTCTGCGCCATAAGTGCAGCTAAGCCTTTCCGTAACGATAGGAAAGACAAGCCACAGAACAAAAGTTCCCTCTTAATGAAAAGGGGAGAGGAAATCATTTGACGTAGATCATTTGCAAAGCACTGATTATCATCAGTATCAATTATTCGACGTGCATCACTCTAAGGAAAGTGGACTGAAGTCTGGGCAGAACACAGAGTTCAAAATAACCGCATCCAACCCAAGCCGTGCTACAAGGAAGTTCCTCCTTAAATGTTTGTCAAAGCCAACGGATGTGGACTCCAACCTCTAAATCCACTGTAGAATTAAGAAGGAGGCACATACGTGGGGCACCTGGGTGGCTCAGTCACTTAAGCGTCTGCCTTCGGCCAGGCCGTGAACCCGGGGTCCTCGGATCGAACCCCTCATCAGGCTCTCTGCTCGGCAGGGAGTCTGCTTCTCCCTCTGCCCCCACCACCCCTCACTCCTCTCGTGCTCTGTCTCTCAAATAAATAAATAAAATCTAAAAAAAAAAAAAACAAAAAAACAGTATGAACAAACTTACAATCCATGAAAGTCAGGCAATAATGACTCCCAAAGTACCTAAGTCAAGGAACGTCTCCAACCTCTGTCTCCAAATCAGACACGAAATTAATTTTTACAAGTCAATTGATAAGTACCTCATCAGTGACTATTACAGGCCCAACATTATGCTGGATCCGAGAGGGCTGGGAGGGAGGAAGAAAGGTAATAAGCTAATCTGGGTCTTTACTCTGAGGAGCAGACTGGGTACCATAGTAAGACTAAGAAGATGCCTGAAATAGGTAGAGACGGCATCTGAAACAATAAAGGAAACCTCCTGGCATCCCAAGAAAGAGAACGACAACACTGTTAAAGAGTAAAACACCAGGGGCACCTGGGTGGCTCAGTCGGTTAAGTGTCCAACTCTTCATTTCGGCTCAGGTCATGATCTCAGGGTTGTGAGATCGAGCCCCAAGTTGAGCTCTGTGTTTAGTGCAGAATCTGCTTGAGATTCTCTCTCTTCCTCTGCCCTTCCCCCTGCTCCCAGGCAAGTGCGCAAGCACTCCTTCTCTCTCTACTTAATTAAATCTTTAAAAAAAAGAAAAAGTAAAACACCAAAGGAAACACAGGGAGGGGCTCCTGACCGTTGCACCTGGTTTAGAAAGGAGAACAAGGGTAGGACCTTCTAGCCATCAGGGAGGCAAGCGCGCCAAAGCTTATGTTGTGGGGACCGCAGGGTGCCCAGCCCAGCTAGAAGAGAGGGTGTGCGTTGGGGTCCCATGGGACAGTGGTGTATGATTCAGAAGCCAGGCAGAGTGGCTTGGACTCAAGACACGGGTGGGGTGTTTCCAACTCTGGTTGCACATTAGAATCACCTGGAGTTTTCCAACTCCAGGATGTTGCTTTATTTCCCTCCATCTCACTCATGTTCTTTGTTTTCGTGTATGTCATCTGTCGGCTCTTACTAAGGAAGATCCTCTTGGCCAGAATTCCTGTCTCGTATATTACTAGCCTCAGTGCCTGACTCGTTAACGGTTTCCTGAATTAATTAATACTGCCCCCAGAATCATCTTCTAAATCATATTTGAGACCCTTTCCCATGCTCCCCACCCCCCAAAGTTCTCCACGGCTCCCTGTTTCTTTACTGAATAAAGTTAAAACATCTTGGCACAGTATCCCGGCTCTCTCGGCTTCTTCCCATCACCTTTCCATGCTTCCTGTTTTATGTGTGCTCTGCCTGGACCTTGGCTGTTCCTGGAACCAGCCCAGCCATTCCTGGAATGCTTAGTTTCTGCTGGTTTCCCAACTCTAACAGGAGTGTCAGGTTTCACACACAACACTCTGTAGGTGGTCTCCCCCCACCCCCCACCATCCCTCCAGCCTGGGCTTCTACCGCCGCCCCAGCGATGCCTTCAGCCTCCTGAAGGCTGTCAAACACAGCCTTCCTGCCCTCCCTGAAACAGGCTAGGATCCCAGCTCCCTGTCGCCTGTCTCCCACCATTGGGTGGCACGGTTCTTTGCGCGTCAAGGTGTGTGAGCCCATACCAACCCATCTATATGTGTTTTGGAAGTGGATTAAAATCTAGGAGATCCGTGACCCGGTGGTGGGGGTTTGAGGGGTCTCTGGTGGCTGGGGATGTCTCCCCTTTGTTGTGTGTTTTACATGTGGATCCTCCTGGGTACACAGCTCGTACTTCATGTTCACATGCATTTTATGAACCCCCTGCAGACACGTGTCTATACGCCGTTGTCAGGATGAGTAAGTGGGGCTTCCATCCCTAGGAACTCTCGTGTTTAGATCATAAGGCTCTGATTAAATTCTTCTCTCAAATCCTTAGCTCTAATAAGAGAGACCTATAATAAGCATTATAATATCTAGTATTTATCAAGTCTTGAGGCCTGTTTTTGTTTTAGGCATTTAACATGTGCTACGATATTAATCCTTACAGCTGTAGTAGAAGAGAACCCCCCCTCCCCATAGGGACTGTGTCATGCTCCAAAGCAAGGACTCAAGCCACACAGGCTGGATTTGAATCTTGGCTCTGGGCCAAGAATCTTGGGCCAGGGTTCCTCTCCAAGTTCTAGAGAAAAAACTTCCCTTGCCTCTTCTGGCCTCCAGGACTACAAACCATCCTTGGTGTGTCTTAGCCCATAGACACATCGTTTTTGTCATGTGGCTGTCTTCTGCCTGTACGTCTCTAGGTCTGTGTCCAAATTTCCCTCTTCCTGTAACACCAGTCATATGGAACTCTGGGCTCACCCTAAAGCAGTACGATCTCATCTTTACTCGATGACATCTGCAAAGACCCTATTCTCCAATAAGATCACATCCACAGGTTCTTTTTTTTTTTTTTTTTAAGATTTTATTTATTTATTTGACAGAGAGAGAGAGAGATCACAAGTAGGCAGAGAGACAGACAGAGAGAGAGGGGAAGCAGGCTCCCTGCTGAGCAGAGGACTCGATCCCAAAACCCTGGGATCACGACCTGAGCCGAAGGCAGAGGCTTAACCCACTAAGCCACCCAGGCGCCCCCCATCCACAGGTTCTAAGTGGACAGAGATTGGGAGGCAGCGGGCGGGGAGTGGGAGGTGGGGGACACCGTGCAACGTGTTAGAGATGGGAATCAAGGTGAAGTCTGGTTTGGGGTCTGTGCAGTTTAGCAGAAGGTGGTGCCCTGGACTGAGAAGAGAAAAACTCAGGGACAGCAGAGGTGGAGGGCAGGATGGGGAAGAAGTGAATGAAGTCGGGCGGCTGAGAGCTCTGGGTTGAACTTGTCAAGTGTGAGCAGCCCATCAGATGGTCAGCTAGGGAGCTGCAGCGGAAGGAACAGTCAACGTTCTAGGTGAGGAGACCGTGAGGAGGCCACAGGGCCATCTGCTGCCTTGGGCTGTGGTGGCAGCTGCTGCAGTGAGGGCGGGGGAAAGCTGCGTACAGGTGGCAGGTGCAGAGGGGACTGGCATAGGGTGAGGGACAGGGAGAAACTCGAGGCTGATTTCGGAAGCCTCTGCTGCAAATAATAATTTAGAGACATAAACTGAGCAAAGGACATAAATAACCGGCTCATCACCAAAGACATGCCCAAGGCTACTAAAGAACTAATAAGATGTTTAACCTCACCCATAATCAAGAATCAAAGAAATGAGGGGGTAGGGGGTTGGGTGAGCCTGGTGGTGGGTATTAAGGAGGGCACGTATTGCACGGAGCACTGGGTGTGGTGCATAAACAATGAATTTCAGAACACTGAAAAAAAATAAAATAATTAAAAAAAAAAAAAGAATCAGAGAAATGTGTATCACTGGGCTTAGGGCACAGACTCCAGAATCAGAGAGACTTCACACAAATTCAAGCAGTGCCTGGGCAGATCCATCCCCTCCGTAAGCTCTGTTTTATCACCTGCAAAACTGAAGGGCAGCCCCTAGCTCATCCAGGTGTCGTGAGGACGAAGTGAGCTAACCCACATACGGGGCTCGGAATGCCGGCTAGTACTACGGCAAGGCACCGCTTCTTTGCCCAGCTGGAAACTGGTTTATTCTTTTTTAATATTTTATTTATTTACTTGACAGAGAGAGAGGGAGAGCGCACAAGCAGGGGGAGCGGCAGGCACAGGGAGAAGGAGAAGCAGAGTCTCCACTGAGCAGGGAGCCTGATACAGGGCTCTATCCCAGGACCCCAGGATCATGACCTGAGCCGAAGGCAGACGCTTAACTGACTGAGCCACCCAGGTGCCCCACTTTTTTTTTTTTTTTTTTTTTTTTTTTAAGGAAGCTCAATGCCCAACATGGGGCTCCAACTCACGACCCTGAGCTCAAGAGTCACACGCTGTATAGACTGAGCCAGCCAGGTGCCCCCTGGAAACTGTTTTAAATGCATGTCCCTGTGGGGCACCTGGGTGGCTCAGTCGGTTAAGCGTCTGCCTTCCAGTCAGCATCTGTCAGCAGCCAATCTGCTTCTCCCTCTGCCCCCTCCCTCCCTCAGACCCTCTCCTTGCTTGTGCTCTCAAATAATAAATAGTCTTAAAAAATAAATAGTCTTTAAAAATAATAAAATAGGGGCACCTGGGTGGCTCAATGGGTTAAGCCTCTACCTTCAACTCAGGTCATGATCTCAGGGTCCTGGGATCGAGCCCCGCATCGGGCTCTCTGCTCAGCGGGGAGCCTGCTTCCCCTTCTCTCTCTGCCTGCCTCTCTGCCTACTTGTGATCTCTCTCTCTCTCTCTGTCATAAGTGATTTATATATTAATTAAATAAGTAATTTATTTATTAAATAAATAAATAAAATCTTTTTAAAAAATAATAATAATAAAATAAATGCATGTCCCCACTACTACTGCGGGAGAGCCCAGGAACCAAAGAGGAAGAAAGGCGGCTCTTAGAGAGACCTCAGAAAACTCAGGGAAGCAACATTTATAAAGAGAAGAATCTATCATTTATATCAAATCCATGAAAAAAAAAAGATCCATGGACAAGGAAAGGGTGAAGGCGGGGGCGGGGGGAGAAATACGAAGAACAAGAAGTTTCTAGAAACTGAAACTATGAAAACATTAAAAAAGAAAAGACACATTTGCTCTTTCTGTGGAGTTGAAGTCAATGAAACTTCCCACCAACCAGAACAAAACAGCAGAGTGATTATAAAATAGAGAAGAGAGGAAAATGAGTGGCTCATTCAGGAAGCCCAATAGCTCACTAAAAAGATTAACTGAGAGAGAGAAAGGGTGGAGGACAAGTGGAGGGAACTACTGAAGAAGAACCTAAAGATAACGCTGACCAGAACTTAAGGATACTGGTTTCCAAATCAAAAAATTGCAAAATAGATTCGTCTAGAAATATGGGGAAAATTTCTCAAGAAACAGACAAAAGTGGTTACTTTTGGGTAAGAGGGCTGTGCGAGGCATGGGAGGAGAGTATTGTGGTTTTTTTCTTTATAAGCCTTTTATTAACATTTGTTCTTTCTATATGTGTGGATTGATGGCCCTGAGAAAAGAAAACGATTCAAAAACTCAAGTACATTTAAATGAGCAACAAGTCATTAGATAAAAATATCCCGGTTGTGCGAGCAGTTAAGCGCATTTCAATTAAACCTGGATAAAAATGAAAACAGATGTGGCCAGTTCTTGGGAGGGGAACCTTAAAAGCTTAAAACCTTAAAACCAAGATAACAAGAAAACATGTGGGAAATACTAAGTTGAAAGAACTGTTTTTAAATGTTATGTATGGTGTGATCCCGTTATTTTTAATTTATACATGAACAAAGAAATTCGTCCAAGATCTAAATGTATCCAAGCATCCAAGATGGCGCTGCTAAGAAGGTGGGACGAGTCTGTATAGGGAAGATAATCAGCTGTAGGGGGGCAAAGGATGCTCAGCAGTAAGGGGGCCACATCCTGAAGGAAAGCTGCTCCAGAACATACTGCCCATGTTTGCTCACTTAGGTCAATTCCAAATTCCACATGTGTACTCCACGCACGACCCTTGACAGGACATAACAGTAGTCAAAATGTACTGGGCATTTACTACGTGCTGGTCACCGCACTAAGTGCTTAAGGTATTTTGACTCGTTTCATGGACACGACAACCCTATAGAGGAGACAGTACTGTTTGGCAGACAAGGACGCTGTGGCTTACGAAGTCTAGGCTCCCCCAACCAGTGAGAAGAGAAACCAGGTTCAAACCCAAGGTGACTCCAGAGCTCATTGTAACACCAAAGCACAGGCCCTCTAGAGAAAAGGCCCCGCCCCACAGTGCCCAATGCCCCCTGCCCTTGGCTCACCCCAAGCCACTGACAATTTGAGACATTTCCTGGCATGGCTACATCCTGAGAAGTTCATCGTAATTAAATCATGGGGAAATTTTCAAAGTGCTTCAGAGATGTAATGAGTTTACATTCAATTAATTCCTTCCTTCATTAGAAGAATCGGGAAGATGGATTTCCTTATAGACTCAGAGGACTTCTCATTGCCTATTTTGAGATTTTATCCTGGTGTTCCAGGGCTGTCCATCAGGGCACACAGATGGTCTAGAGAACTTGGGCTGAGCCTAAGGGCAGCCAACACCCCAAGGAAAACCTCTAATGCACTCAACAGCTCATTCAATGTTTATATGAAAAATATTTTTGAGGGCCAACTACATTGGAGTTCCTGTACTAGGGACCAAGTCCCAGTGGTGGAAAAGACAGCCCCTGCCTTCCAGGTGCTTCCAGTTTGGGAATCAGAGAAGAGAAATGAACAAGCAGTCAGGATCTGGAGAGAAGTCCTAGAGAGAATAAGCAGAGAACTTCAAAGGCTTGTCCCGGAAATCCCATCACAGGGGAGAGTAGATGAAGACAGGGAATATGAGATGCTCAGTCGATACGGAGCAAAGTTCCCAATGACAAGGATATGGAAGGGATCAGGATCCCAGAGAGAAAGGGCAGGCAAACCCTCAGGACTTGGGAAACGACGTCCATCGTGACAAGACTGAGTTCAAATAAATGAGAGGTTAAGTTCTCCCTTGACCCATTAGCAACGATCTACCTCCCAACTCAACCTGCCCAGGACCATGAGCACTTCTATTCCAAACCAGCAGGATGCTGACTCTCTCCAACAGGGAGGGGCTCACCCTCTTCAGGGGCTGCATAAGATGAGGTCCTACTGTGGGTGCTCCACAATGATTCATGAAACAGAGCAAGGGAATATGAAAATATTTAGGCACAGTAAGGCTCTCAAAGGAAGCAGGGGTGGGTGAGTGGATAGGACCCATTCTTCCCCTTCTGTCCATCCACCCATCCATCCATCCACCCACCCATCCAGCCAGCCAGTCAGCCAGCCACCAATCCATCCACCCATCCATCCATCCATCCATCCATCCATCCATCCATCCATCCACCCATCCATCCACCCATCCATCCATCCATCAATCCACCCACCCACCCACCCAACCACCCACCCATCCGTCCATCCATCCATCCATTTATCCATCCATCCATCCACCATGCTAGACTTCATGTTGTAACTCTCTCTGCTAGAACAACAGTCCCACGAGAGCAGGAACCTGGGGTTGCTTTACTGTGTATCCTCAGCACTGGGCACACCTTGTGGGGGGGTTGTCTCGGGGGGACTGAGGCCCCCTTCTTTTCTGCGCTGCCCCACGCATCCCATGGACAGATCACACAAAGAAGTCCAGCATGGAAGGTAGCACTCCCTTCATCTATTATGTGCAAAAAAGAAAGCCTACAGAGCCTGGGTTATTATGAGGGTCAGATGAGGTAATGGATGGGAAAAAGCTTTGAAAAATATGAAGCAATAAACCACTGTCACATAATAGTATTTAGGACTCGGGAGCCCATAAGATAAGTGTTCCCTGCAGTCAGCTCATGGACAAACCCCACCCCACAGATCTCTTCATGCATAATTACAGAGTGTTCTGCAAATTCAGATACATAATCTACTTAGAGCGGATGCACAGGCAATGATTCTTTGCCCCTTCCTCCAGCCTTAAATACAATACTAATCTATTTTCCCCTTGCTTATGCATTTTAACAGATAGGGGTTTTTTTTCTCCCACCCCACCCCTCTAAGAACAAGGAACTCACTTAGCCCCAGTGCTGTTGTGGTTAATTTCTTACAAGAGGACCAGGGCTTCAGAAATGAAGAGGTTTCCAAAGAAACGCTACCAAAAAAAAAAAAAAAAAAAGGAAAAGGAGAAGAAAAGAAAGAAAAGGAAAAAGAAATCTGTGCAAGGTTAAGGGTGAATTGCTTCCCTTCTCTGGCTTGTCAAATGCACAGTTCTCATGGAGCTCGCTCTCCATCCGGCCTGATACTTCTATTCCAATTGCTGTTTGGCGAAGACTGCAGAAACAGCTCATCGTGGCCCTGAGCCAAAATCAAATGTGGGATTAAAAGCCAGGGCACCATGACAGCAAAGATCAGTGTCCACTAGCAAGCTATTAAGGTGACTGTGTCCCTGGTATTTTGTTCTCGCTTCGCTCTGGAGGGCACAAAGGCAGTAAAGCAGTCATGCCCTCATTTTTCCTTCCACTCTGTGCACAAGTTAGGAGGGGAAGGATTTCAGTCTCGGTGGAGCCGAGAGAGGCCTGGAGGTTACAGGACTTGCTGCTAATCACTGGGATTGTAAACAGGTCAGCCAGAAATGCAACCCAGGGCTCCCACCTCGAATTCTGAGCCCAGCGCTCTCTGTAAGTGCACAGGATCGGGGCTCTGCGCCCTGGCCTCCGCTGCTCAGAGAAGGCTCCTCTCACCCAGGAAAGCAGAGGTGTTACATAGGTGCTCCTGGGGTCCCATTCCTTGGGGTAGGAAGCATCGGGGAGGGAGAGCCTGAGGCTGACACACCTCTCCAGCCCTGGGAGAAGTCAGCAGTGAGGACCCTCAGCCTCTGATCATAGCTTCTCTGGTCTCCACTACTCACCCCTCCCCATGGGGGGCAAGGAGAGGCATAAATCCATAGTCCAGCACCGTTCAGCTGTTCTGCCCACGCTCCCACCAGAGAAACACTAGGATGGACCTTCTCCCACCACCCTGCCTTCAGCAATGTGCTCTTTATATCCTTAAAATATGTTACTAAAATGAGGCAGACACTCCCCTGCAAAGACGGAGTAAGATGGATGCCTGAATTTAAAAGGGAATTTTTTGACCCTTAAAAAAAAAAAATCATGGGGCGCCTGGGTGGCTCAGTGGGTTAAAGCCTCTGCCTTCGGCTCGGGTCATGATCTCAGGGTCCTGGGATCAAGCCCCGCATCAGGCTCTCTGCTCAGCGGGAGCCTGCTTCCTCCTCTCTCTCTCTGCCTGCCTCTCTGCCTACTTGTGATCTCTCTGTCTGTCAAATAAATAAATAACTCTTAAAAAAAAAAAATCAAGGTCATACAGGTTAAGGAAACCAAGCAAGGCTGAAGCACAGAAGGTAAGAACTAGTGTTTCTCCCAGGCCCTTCCAAGTCCACAGTGTGGACACACCCGCTCTCAGAAGGTCACGTGTCCCCAAGACAAGCTTCCAGGGAGATCACAGTACTGTGAGCCACAGAAAGTCACCTCACCTAATTCCTGCTTCTGGAACAGTGTCCTGAGAAGTCAGCCCACACACCTTCCTCTCGGGAGACCAGAACACACCCAGGACAAAGCCCATGAAGGTTCTGTTTCTCTGCTGCCCACAGAGCACAAATTAAGTGTCCCTGGGTCTTCAGAGGTCTTCCTTGGATGTCTGTTAGCAAACGGAATGAAAACCTAAGAAAGAGACTTTCCTCTCAGCTGGTGGGCATGACGCCCAAAGAGAGGCTGAGGAGCAGGATGGAGAAAACAGGACAAAGGGAGACCCAGCGCTGGAGGCCAGGGACTTCTAGAAATGGCAACAAGAAGGCACCCAACCACAGAAAAGGAATTCTGGTTGACCCTGGGAGGGTAGACTATCAGCAGGCATCACCTCTGCATGCATGGGAGGCATTACCTCTGCATGCATGGGAGGTGGTAGAGGCTGGAGCAGCCATGATATTGTTCAGGCTCTTATCACCAGGAACCTTTGAATCTGGGTGGGACTTGCAACCTGCTCTGGACAGTAAAACATGAAGAGAGATTTCGTGTAAGCTTCTGAGTCTAGGTCTCCAAGGCCTTCCGGCTTCCACCTGCACTTACTCACCCATGAGGCACCACGTGGGACGGAGACCCAGAGGACAGGTAGCACCAGGTGCCCATAATTGTGAGAGAAGGCCTCCTCCAGCCTCCAGCCTAGCTGTGCTCCCAGACGGCCCACCTTGTGAGTGACCGACGCAAGACCAGAAGAACCACCCAGCTGAGCTCCGCCAACCCAGACGCATAAGAAATAACAGACTGCTGTTGACGTAAGTCACTATGTTTTGGGGTGGTTCCTAAGTGGCTCAAGGAGTGTGGGGATGTCTGCTCTATCTTGAAGCACGTGGGCCCCTTTGCTGTGTGCTGACCATCCCAACCTCCATTACACTGACTTTGGCAACAGCATCTCAGTTTTGCTTCAGAGAAAACATCTCTCCCCCTGCCCCATTATTCAACATTTTTAGTCTTTGCTTTTCATCTACCAGGAGGAAGAGGATGTGGGCAGTCGATGTGGGCAGGTGGCCCAGGCCTGGTAAATCAATACGGCACATCCCCATGGCAATGGGATTTGTGTCCAGGGATAAGCACACAACCCAAGTGACTCCCTGCCGAGAAAAGTTAATTCCAAGGCTGTTTAAGCTGGGTGAGGTGAGACCGAGGGGATGTCAACTGAGTATCCAAAAGCAGAGCCACACAAGGAAGGAGGAGGCCAGGAAACAGAGAAACCCAGACCTCAAGTGACATCTTCGTATCTACAGGGTCTAGAAGAAATATCTGCGGCTAGTTCTATGCCTGGTATTTTTTTTTAAAGATTTTACTTATTTATTTGACAGACAGAGATCACAAGTAGGCAGAAAGGCAGGCAGAGAGATTGGAAGGGAAGCAGACTCTCCACTGAGCAGAGAGCCCAATGCAGGGCTCAATCCCAGCACCCTGGGATCATGACCAAAGCCGAAGGCAGAGGCTTTAACCCACTGAGCCACCCAGGCACCCCTATGCCTGGTATTTTAAATGCATGGGCCAGTACATTTGTTTTCGTCCTAAGCCAGATCAAACTAGATTTTCCATCATTCATGGCCTCCAAAGCCCTGGCTGAAAACAGAGATGGAGGGATTTATTTTTTCTGCAGACCCTTTATACCATTTGAATTTCTTGCCAAGTTCATGTTTTACTCCTTCACTCTGAAGGGAACTAGTTAAAGAACAAAATAACACAGCTCATTTAAAAGAACAACATATACAAAATGTACACAGGGAAGGTAAATCGATAATAGCATTAGGGCTCAAAGTTCTCTCCACAATGGGTTGTATAGCCAAGAGTGCTAATTGCCTGCTCCAGTTCCCATTCTCCCCTCTCCTTCAGGAACAGAATCCCACTGCTCAGCGGGGCACACTGCAGCACAGCTGAAAGACCATGTATCCTAACCTTCCTGGCGGTGGGATGAAATCTTCTAATAAGTTCTGGCTGATGAGCTGCAAGTGGAGCTGTCAGGCAAGACTTGCAGGGAATTTCCCTCCCACCTACCATCTGGAGGGCAGATGTGATGACCTGAGCTCCAGCAGCTACCTTGGGCCAGAAAGACAAAGGTCTCCCTGTGGGGCAAAGCACTGAGTGGAAAAAGGAGCCTAGATCCCTGGGGACTCCAGCACGGTCTCTGAATTTCTCCTGCTCGGGAGGAGTCTTTCCTGTTGAGGACACCATGTGCGGGGTCTCAGTTACTCTCAGTCAAAAGCAGAGTGAGCAGAAGGAAGCATCACCATCAGTATGACTAGCTGTAGGTGTCTGGTTGCCATAGAGACCACCCTGCCACACAGATTCCAAGGTACAAACCCACTCAAATGAGAAAGGCCCAATGTAAACTCCGGTTCCGTTCCTGGCAGAGATCCCCTCACTCAATCCGTAAGCCAGAAGGTGACAGCAAACTCTCCAACAGCCCCCGGGGAAGAAGCCACGGGAGTACAGTAGCTGTGATGGGCTTGAACCTGTCTGGCTTCCCGTACAATCAGAGGGCTGCCAGGTCCTCTCAGTTTTCCAGTGGGACTAGCCTTTGCTCTCTTCTTCCCTAACTTCCCTGCCTCTGTCTGACTGAAGGTGCTAAGGGGTCCGTCCAGGCATCACCTAAAGTAATGTGAGAGCCTCCGATCTGCCTCGGATCTGCCTCTCCACGATGGCCTCCCCCTGCACATGCCCTGCGGCTGTGCTCTGAGCTCTGTTGTCTCAATTGATGGGGAGACCCTAGAGGTTTTTGAGAGGGTGAGGGGACCAGAGTTGTACTTTCAGGAAGTACATTCTGATGGTAGCAGATCAGAATGTACTTCCT